>NC_091978.1:339872671-340233321 GCF_044704955.1 Pristiophorus japonicus | reverse complement strand
GACCTACCCGGTCCCCTCTGCACCGGGTGCCCAAAGATCAGGAGTGTGGGACAGCCAGAAATCGAGGAGCAGCCCCTTCAAATAATGGTAGAGGGGCGTGAACCTCGCACATTGCACATAAACATGGAACAATGATTCCTCCAGACCGCAGAATAAGCAGGCGGCCTCGGAGTCTAGAAACTGACTTAAAAATTTATTGCACGGGACTGCCCTGTGCAAGACCCTCTAGGCCAAGTCCCCAATAAATAAAGGGAGGACTCAAGCGTAGAGAGCCCTCCATTGGGCAACAGCTCTACAACTCTTTTTGGTTGGAAACAAAAATTACAGTTAAATCAAGTGTCCCCCGTCTGGGGGACACTCCAAACACTTTTCAACTGCCCTTTTTTGATTTTTTTTGTTTTTCTGGGGGGGGGGGTGGTTTGTGGGTTTTTTTGTGGGGTTTTTTGGGCTCTAAAATCATAAATTTTACAAGTGCCCCCTATAAAAGGGGGGGGGGACACTAAAACCGGCAATTAAAACAAATTAAACTTTAAAACATATAAAATCAAATAAAAATTTGGTTGCCGGGCGTGATGATGCACTCCAGTCCCTCCGGTGCCCACCTCTCGCGGAAGGCCGCGAGCGTACCGGTGGACACCGCGTGCTCCATCTCCAAGGACACCCTGGTGCAGATGTATGCACGGAAGAGAGGCAGGCAGTCAGGCTGAACAACCCCCTCGACCGCCCGCTGCCTGGACTGGCTGATGGCACCCTTGGCCGTGCCCAGGAGCAGTCCTACGAGGAGGCCCTCGGACCTACCCGCTCCCCTCCGCACAGGGTGCCCAAAGATCAGGAGTGTGGGACTGAAGTGCAACCAGAAATTGAGAAGCAGCCCCTTTAAATAATGGAACAGGGGCTGCAACCTCGCACACTCCATAAAAACGTGGAACACAGAATCTTCCAGACCGCAGAAATTGCAGGCAGCCTGGGAGCCCGTGAACCGGCTTAAAAATTTATTGCACGGGACTGCTCCGTGCACCACCCTCCAGGCCAAGTCCCCGATAAATAGTGGGAGGACTCCCGCGTAGAGTGCACTCCATCGGGGACCTCCGCCTCCTCCGGACGGCATGATGGTACGCCATGGCGTGTCCGGACGGCAGACGAGGATGGCAAGGTGGAGAGTGTGCAGGAGCAGCCCGTACAGGTAACCCATCCGCACAGAACTGAAAGGCACGGAGGGGATTTCCCCGAGGCAGCTCAAGTTGTGAGGCGCCGGCTCCCGAGGGAGGTTCCGGCGTTTGGCGCCGATGAGGAATTCCGTCCGGACGGGGGTCAGTTCTGACGGGATCTCCCCACGTGCTTGAGCCTCCTCGACACACCGAATGGAGTCAGGGCCCAGAGCTGTTTTTAGCGACTTGATGGCATCGGCCGCGCGGCGGACATCGGCCGAATAAGGGCTACAACTCTTTTGCTGAAACAAAATAAACATTAACTCAAGTGCCCCCTCATTAAAGGGGGGAGACACTCCAAATGCTTTTCAAGTGCCCTTTTCTTTTGTGTTTTTTTGTGGGTTTTTTTAGGGCACCGAGAGGCAAATTATACAAGTGCCCCCTGACTGAGGGTGACACTAAAACCCGGCATTAAAACAAATTAAACTTTAAAACATATAAAATCAAATTAAAATTTGGTTGCCAGGGGTGATAATGCACTCCAGTCCCTCCGGCGCCCACCTCTCACGGAAGGCCGCGAGCGTACCGGTGGACACCGCGTGCTCCATCTCCAGGGACACACTGGCCCGGATGTAGGCGCGGAAGAGAGGCAGGCAGTCAGGCTGAATGATCTCCTCGACCGCCCACTGCCTGGACCGGCTGATGGCACTCTTGGCCGTGCCCAGGAGCAGTCCTATGAGGAGGCCCTCGGACCTACCCACTCCCCTCCGCACAGGGTGCCCAAAGATCAGGAGTGTGGGACTGAAGTGCAACCAGAAATTGAGGAGCAGCCCCTTTAAATAATGGAACAGGGGCTTCAACCTCGCACATTGCACATAAACATGGAACAATGATTCCTCCAGACTGCAGAATAAGCAGGCGGCCTTGGAGTCTGTGAACTGACTTAAAAACTTAATGCACGGACTGCCCTGTGCAAGACGCTCTAGGCCAAGTCCCCAATAAATAAAGGGAGGAGTCAAGGGTAGAGAGCCCTCCACTGGGCAGCAGCTCGACAAACCTATGAGCATCCTCACAGGTGCATACATTACATTCATCGCTCCTGTACCAGTTTTGTTTTTGTTTTCTTGAAATATTCCCAATTAATTGTGAAAGCAGTATCATTATTTTCACACCAGATTGCCAGCCTCTTACTTACATGCTCCAAATAGTGATAGCTTCTAATAGAGTTTGGCTCCCTCCTTTGCTCTTAATGCCAGTTTCTCATTCTTTGGCATCACTGCAACTTGGATGTTTGGAGCTAATTTGAAAATATTGCGAGAGCTCTCCCAAGAAGCAGCAATCAGATGTCACTTACAGGTTTTTAGGCCAGTGCCTGCATTTACTGACCCAGATGGTCTATCTTGGGCATGTCATGTATGTAACTACAATGCAACACCACTGTATTACTGTATACACTCAACCTAGATGCACACCTTGACCACGAGGGGTGAACTTGTGGGAGACACTCCTTACCTGATCACACAAGTATAAAATGGGAGGTCCCACACAAGGGCATCGTCTTTGGAGTCCTGTGAATAATGAGTTAATGTCACAGAGTGACCTTGTCCCCAGAAGGTGCCTCGTGTGGTATCATACTGTAGAGTAAGGACTTTACATTGGTGACAAGAATGGCCACCGGTAGCACAGAGGAACGTTAATGTGTTGGGGAAGACTGGGACGATTTTGTTGAGAGGCTTCAGCAAAGTTTCGTTACGAAAGAATGGCTGGGGATGCAGCGGCCAACAAGCGAAGGGCTCATCTTTTGACCAGCTGCGGACCAGACTTACACGCTCATGAAGGATTTACTAGCACCCGAAAAGCCGGCAGACTAAACCTTTGAAGAACTTAGCAAATTGATCGGGGAGCACCTCAAACCAGCGAGTAGCACACATATGGGCCGACACAGATTCTACACCAACCAACGTCGTGAAGGACAGAGCATACCAGACTTCGCAGCGGACCTTCGGCGTTTGGCCAGCCTCTGTAAGTTCACAGATGCCTGCAGGGGGGAGATGCGAAGGGACTTCTTTATCGAGGGCATCGGTCATGCGGGAAATTTCCGCAAATTAATTGAGACCAAGGATTTGACCTTGGAAGCGGCGGCGTTGGTGGCTCAAACTTTCATGGCGGGGGAGGAAGAGACGAAAATAATATACGCGGCAATGGATCAGGGAGTCAACATCATCAATGCGACTCAGAGCCCCGCAGGCAGGCAGGGGCAGTCAGACACTCCCTAGGCAGCAATAGACTCCAGAGTAAGACTTCAACAGAGACAGTGCCAGGCTGAACGGACATTCACGCCATCACAGTGGGCAATGCGGCCCGGGATGCGGCCATTGACACCCACCAATAGGGTACTTAAGAGCTGCCAAAGGGATAGTCCGCATGGAATGCCTGGCCATAGTCCCTTTGTTCCCAACAATGGAAACTTTAACTCATGCTGACGATGTGGGGGAAAACACTCAGCTAGATCTTGCAGATTTCAACAGTTTGTCTGCAGGATCTACAATCTCAGTGGCCACTTAGCTCGACTGTGCAGGAAGTCTGCAACTAGACTAATATATGAGGCGGATAGACCAGAAGAGGGTTCTTTGAGGCAGGATGACTTTTGGGGCAAATCGATGGATGCCGAGGTTCAGCGGGTCCATGTGGCGAATATTCACAGTCCATACACCAAAACGACCCAAATGATGATGAGGGTTTTATTAAACGGTATCCCAGTATGCATGGAGCTGGATACTGGGGCCAGCCAGTCACTCATGGGCGTTCAGCAATTTGAGAAGCTATGGCCACTTAAAGCTAGTAGACCCAAATTCGCACATATTGAGACAGAATTACGGACATACACTGAAGAAATCATTCCGGTGCAAGGCAGTGCAATGTTGGCTGTCACACACAATGGGTTAGTGAACCGGCTGCCGCTCTGAATTGTCCCGGGCAATGGTCTCGCACTGTTGGGGAGGAGCTGGTTAGCCGAGATGAACTGGAAATGCGGGGATGTTCACGCAATGTCATCTGTGGAGCGAAGTTCGTGCTCACAAGTCCTACAACAATTCGATTCACTATTCCAACCTGGCGTCAGGTCTTTCAAAGGCACTAAATAAGTGATACACATCACCCCGGATGCCAGGCCAGTGGACCACAAAGCCAGAGCGGTGCCGTATGTGATGCGGGAAAAGATCGAGAGTGAATTGGACCAGCTGTTGAGAGAGGGCATCATCTCACCTGTTGAATTCAGTGACTGGGCGAGCCCCATCGTTCCTGTCCTAAAAGTCGATGCCTCTGTCAGGATCTGTGGCGAATACAAGGCCACCATCAATCGGGTGTCCCTACAAGATCAATAATCACTCCTGAGAGCAGAGGACCTCTTCGCCATGCTGGCGAAGCTGTTCACCAAGTTGGACCTCACTTCAGTCTATATGACCCAGGAACTGGCCGACGAATCTCAACTACTGACCACCATCACCACGTACAAGGGACTGTTCGTTTATAACAGGTGCCCGTTTGGCATTCGATCAGCGGCCGCGATTTTTCAAAGAAACATGGAAAACCTGCTTAAATCCATTCCTGGAACAATCGTATTCCAGGACGACATCTTCATCATGGGTCGAGACACCGAGGAACACCTCCACAACCTGGAGGAGGTGCTATGCCGACTGGACCGGGTAGGCCTGTGACTCAAGAAGTCTAAATGTTTGTTCTTGGCTCCTGAGGTTGAATTTCTGGGCAGGAGGGTTGCTGCAGATGGGATTTGGCTCACCAAATCAAAACAGAGGAGATTCAACAAGCACCCAGGCCGTGCAACACATCGGAGTTGCGTTCATTCCTGGGACTGTTGAACTATTTCGGGAACTTTCTGCCGAACTTGAGCATGTTATAGGAGCCGCTACATGTGCTCCTGCGTAAGGGATACAATTGGTTTTGGGGGGACTGTCAGGAACGGGCTTTTGATTGGGCGTGAAACATACTTTGTTCAAACAAGTTGCTGACCCTGTACGACCCCTGTAAAAAATTGGTTCTGACATGTGAAGCATCGTAATATCGGGTTGGGTGTGTGTTTCAGCAGGGCAATGCTGGGGGTCAACTACAACCTGTGGCTTATGCCTCCAGGTCGCTCTCTCAAGCAGAACGGGGATATGGGATGGTCGAGAAGGAAGCGCTTGCATGTGTCTATGGTGTAAAAAAAATGCATCAGTATTTCTTTGGTAGGAAGTTTGAATTAGAGATGGACCACAAGCCATTAACATCCCTGTTGTCAGACAGCAAGGCTATCAATGCCAAAGCATCAGCTCGCATACAGCAATGGGCTCTCACGCTGGCTGCTTAAGACTACTCCATCCGGCACCGGCCCGGCACTGAAAATTGTGCAGACGTGCTCAGCAGGCTTCCACTGGCCACCACTAAGGGGGCAGCGGAGCAAAACGTCTCGATGGTCATGGCTGTCGATGCCTTTGACAGCGCAGACTCCCCCATCACAGCCCGCCAGATCAAAATCTGGACAAACAGAGATCCTCTCCTATCGCTGATTAAGAAATGTGCCCTGACTGGGGATTGGGCGCCCGCACACGGAGCATGCCCTGAGGAGGTCAGACCGTTTCACAGACAGATGGATGAGCTCTCCATCCAAGCCGACTGCCTACTATGGGGCAGCTGGGTAGTTATGCCCCAGAATAGCAGGGAGGCATTCATCAGAGAACTCCACAGCGAGCACCCAGGCATTGTGCTGATGAAGGCCATTGCCCAGTCACACCTTTGGTGGCCTGGAATTGATTCAGACCTGGAACACTGTGTTCACAGGTGCACAATGTGTGCCCAGCTGGGTAGTGCTCCCAGGGATGCCCCGCTCAACCCGTGGCCCTGGCCCACTAGGCCATGGTCACGCATTCATGTTGACTACGTGGGCCCGTTCATGGGTAAGATGTTCCTTATTGTGGTGGATGCGTACTCAAAATGAATCGAGTGCATCATTCTGAATTCATACACGTCATCCACCACCATGGAAAGTCTACGTGCGATCTTTGCAACCCATGGCTTGCCAGACATCCTGGTTAGTGATAATGGCCCATGTTTCACAAGCTACGAATTCCGAGAGTTTATGTCGGGCAATGGCATCAACCACGTCAGGACTGCGCTGTTCAAGCTGGACTCCAATGGCCAGGCGGAATGTCCAGTCCAAATCATTAAGCAAGGTATGCTCAGGATTCAAGGACCCTCCCTTCAATGCCGCCTATCGCGTCTCCTGCTGGCCTATAGATGCCGACCACATTCGCTCACTGGGGTCCCGCCTGCAGAGCTACCAATGAAACGGACACTCAAAACTCGGTTGTCCCTCATTCACCCAGTCCTGACCGACATAGTTGAGAGCAAGCGCAAGTCACAAAACGAGTACCATGACCGTAATTCGAGGGGGAGATGTATAGACATAAATGATCCTGTCTTCGTCCTCAATTACGCCATGGGGCCCAAATGGCTTGAGGGCACTGTAATTGACAAAGAGGGGAATAGGGTCATCGTGGTAAAACTCAACAATGGTCAGATATGCCGTAAGCATCTGGACCAAGTGAAAAAAAGGTTCAGCATCGACACGGAGGAACCTGAAGAAGACCATGAGATGGAGCTCACACCACCGCCAGTGAACGAGCAACAAGAGCAATCAGAAGAATGCACGGTCCCTGCAGTCAGCCCGGACAGGCCGGAATCACCACAGGTGACAGACACTCATGTCAGTGTCCAACAACCAGAGCCCCAACTGCGGTGCTCCACGAGGGAGCGTAGGCCACCTGAAAGACTAAACCTATGATCCCAGTAAGACTTTGTGGAGGGGTGGGGGGGGGAGTGCGGGTGGTGATGTCATGGATGTAACCACAATGTAACACCACTGTATTACTGTATACACTCAACCTAGATGTACACCTTGACCACAAGGAGTGAACTTGTGGGAGACACTCCTTACCTGATCACACAGGTATAAAAAGGGAGGTCCCACGCAGGGTCGTCTTCTTTGGAGTCCTGTGAATAAAGAGTTAATGTCACAGAGTGACCTTGCCCTCAGAATGTGCCTCGTGTGGTTTCATACTGTAGAGTAAGGACTTTACAGGGCACATCCGAGGCAACCAGTCTTTATTGCCTCCACTTTAATAGAGAGGATTTCACTTAACTATGCCAACTCCTGGAGGCTGATTTGCAATCAACCTGGATGGCTCTTTCCATGCTACTGGACTCTTCCGAGACATAACGACAAATGCCAAATCAGTCAGCTATACACGGGTATACTAAAAAAAAGAAAGAATTTATTTGCAAGCTGCAACATGTTTATCACTTTCCCTGTGGAAAGGAGGTATCAACTCAACAGCGCACAGAAAGGATCTTGGGTGGAAGGGTTCGAAAGAGGGAAGAGCATTATAGATGGCACTCAATTGACAATCTGGCCCACGGAGTCCTCCCTTAATGTTATCACTTGCTCATCCTCATGATCTCAGTGAGAGCTGGTGCAACCTCCCCGATCTCTCTAACTATATCCCATTTGATGAATGTACTAGCGTCCACTGGAAACCTCTGCTGCTGATCCTGGGGGACTTTCTGGGGTCTGGAGGACGTTCCCTCATCTCAGTGGCGATGACAGATGCCCACAATAGTAGCGGCAAATCTAGAGAGCCCACCATTGTGAACACACCCGAACGGCAGCAAAAGTGGCCTAGCTAGGGGGGGAGGCTGGGTGGTGGGTGTGGTGGGGGGTGTGGTGGGGACACCGGAAACAACAGCAAACCGTCTTCAGTGGCCACTTTACAAATTTTGCAGTTGGGCGGCCCTTACGTGTTAAGGGGCCGTCCTTGTTTGCCAACGTTATTTTATTCAGCATTCAGTAGTCAAATTTGAACAGGGGGGCAGGGTGTGTGTGTGTGTATGTGGTAGGGGGGGAAGATGTGGTTGGGAGGTGCATGTGCTGCAGTTAGGTCAACTTAAAATCCCCAGTAGTGGGCCTACAGAAAAAGAATCGCAGCGTCGTACAAGCAGCCAGTGGCACTTCACTGGGTGCTACACCCAACGTTCTGACTCCAACCACCACAGCACTCCGAGCATCACTTAAAATATCTGTATGTGAGCTGACCTTGCATTATGGTGAGAGGTAAGCTCATTCAGGCGCAGGCACAGCCAGCGTCTCAGGAGTTGCAGTCCCAGCACAGTGCAGCTGGGATCATGTTATCGTCCGCAATGGATATTCTGTCCCAGCTTGTTTTGTGCAAGGCGTCTTGTCTGGACACCACCAGTGCTTTTCTCTGAAATGTGCTCCTGATCTTATACTATATTTAGAAAAGATGATCACTTTTCTACAGACTGAAAATATATTTCAATTGATCCCAGCGATAAAGGAGATCGACCAGTTTCTCTGCTGCGGGCCACACTGTATGTTGTGGAGAAACTGGCGAATAATTTCCTGCAATAGCATGGATTTTCCCAAATCATAGATTCTACCCTGGCCAGTAGTCACACTGCTTTGTTTCTGTTGAGAACAAGTTGATATATTAGTTCGAGGGAGGGAAGTGAAAACATTTACCATAGATATTAGTTGGACATAACCACAACCATTACTGCCGTTTCTTCGCAAAAGTAAAGGAAAGTGGGGATTCCAGTTGATTTCATCACCCTCAGATAACACCGAGTAGTGAATAGTGGGCAAACATATCAAAATCATTGATTAAATGCAGGATACTTTGCAGGAGAACACTTTGTTACTGCCTTTTCTTTGTCTTTACAGCTGTGTTCGCTGATCATGTGGCAGTAAAAAATGTACATTGTTCTGGAAGACACTTTAAACCATTTTATCATCGTAAATCTTCAGCAAAATTAGTGAGCCTCATTCGATGTTTTGAGGCGAGGGTCAAATTCAATGGCTATCTTCTCTGAAGGAAAGAGGTGCAGATGCGTTAACCATTAAAGGTAGCAGCACAGGTAGAAAAGGCTGTGTAAAGGCAAATAAAATTTTGGCTTTTACACATAGGGACATTGCAATATGATGCTGAATTTTTAAAGGGCATTGATTGGCCAACAGTTAAATTATTGTGTACAGTGCTATTATAGGAAGGATATTAGAGTAATGGAAAGAGTACAGAATGTTCACAGCAGCCTTCTCCATGTGATTGAAGGGCTCCTGATTTGTTAAATTTTACCAGTGAAGGTCTGTGCCTTTGAATATTTTTTTTGATTTATATAGAGCTTTTAACATAGTGAAACCTCCCAAAGTGCTTCACAGGAGTATTATGTGATAACATTTTGACAACACGCCGCATAAGTAGAAATTTGCACAGGTGACCAAGATCAAAAGCCTGGTCAAAAAGGAATGTTTTAAGGAGTGTCTTGAAGGAGGAAAGAGAGGTAGAGAGGCGGAGAGGTTTAGGCAGGGACTTCTAGAGCTTGGGGCCTAGGCAACTGATGGCACGGCCACCAATGGTTGAGCGATTATAATCAGGGATTCACAGGAGGGCAGAATTAGAGCAGCGCAGACATCTCGGGGGTGGATGGGAAAGGGGAGGGGGTGGCTGGAGGAGATTCAGAGATAGGGAATGGTTACGCCATGGAGGGATTTGAAAAAATGGTTGAGAATTTTGAAATCGAGGCGTTGCTTAAGTAGGTCAGCGAGCACAGGGGCGATGGGTGAGCGGAACTTGGTGTGAGTTAGGACATGGGCATCCGAGTTTTGGATTACCTCTAGATTACAAAGGGTAGAATGTGGGAAGCCAGCCAGGAGTGCATTGGAATAGTCAAGTTTTGAGGTAACAAAGGCATGGATGAGGGCTGAGCTGAGGCGAGGGTGGAGACGGGCAATGTTATGGAGGCGGAAATAGGTGGTCTTAGTTATGCTGCGGATATCTGGTTACAAGCTCATTTCAGGGTCAAATATGACAACAAGGTTGAAAACACTCTGATTCAGCCTCAGACAGGAGTTGGGGAGAGGGATGGAGTCAGTGGCCAGAGAACAGAGTTTGTGGCGGGGACCGAAAGCAATGGTTCAGTCTTCCCAATATCCAATTGGAGAAAATTTCTGCTCATCCAGAACTGGATGTTGGACAATCAGTCTGACAATTTAGAGACCGTGGAGGAGTCGAGAGAGGTGGGAGTGAGGTAGAGCTGAGTGTCATCAGCCTACATATGGAAACTGATGCTGCGTTTCCGGATGATGTCGCCAAGAGGCAACATGTGGATAAGAAATAGGAGGTGGCCAAGGATAGATCCTTGGAGAACACCAGAGGTAATTATGCGGGGGCAGGAATATTGCAGGTGATTCCCTGGCTATGATTAGATAGATAAGAATGGAACCAGGCGACTGCAGTCCCACCCAGCTGGATGACAGTGGAGAAGGATAGAGTGGTCAACCGTGTCAAAGGCTGCAGATGAGTAAAGAAGAACGAGGAGGGATAGTTTGCCTTTGTCCCGATCACAAAGGATGTAATTTGTGACTTTGATGAGAGCCATTTCTGTACTGTGGCAGGCGTGGAAAACGGATTGGAGGGATTCAAACATGGAATTGCGGGAAAGATGGGCACAGATTTGGGAGGCGACAACACGTTCAAGGAGTTTGGAGAGAAAAGGGCGTTTGGAGATGAGGCGGTAGTTTGCAAGGACGATGGGTTCAAGGGTTGGTTTTTTGAGAAATTGATGAGCCAGTTTGTCATGCAAGCAGAGAATAGTCTTATAATGTTGTCAGTTGAAGGTGCACAGCATAGTGACAGATATGTGACCAACGTTTGTACCAGTATGTGACCAATCATCATGTAGCTAAGTTTTGTTGCACTGATTTAAATATGAAACCTTGGACGATGTGAGTGTGTACTCTACTGAGTTACACATATGCCTATGAGGCAATGAAAGAGCCATATTTTATGTGAGGGCTTGACATGGGCAAGCAGTAAATGTGAAACAGGTGGACAGGTAACACTATGAGATAGCTCTATCATCAGTGCCCAATCCTGCCACACCACAAATACTGAGTACTGCCTCAGCATGGTCAGTGATGTGCAAGGAAGCAAATCTCGTGATATGAATGAGGTCAGTGAAGCCCTGACTCTTGCTTATCTGAAACCGATCAGCAAGCATGTCAAGACTGGAACAGACAGCTCCATCCAATCTGGCCTACTTGAACTCTATGTCAGCAATCTGAGCAGTTGGCACTTTAGGGACTCTGTCATGGGAATCTCCACTGCAGGTGTTTGTGGAACTGCTGCATGCTTCATGGTGGACTGCAGTACTATGAACCCATCCTAAAATGCACTACATAGACTGCTAGTGGACTTCTCCACCTGAGCTGCTCGCTGCAGTGCAATATATGATACAAGCTCCAATGCCTGCACCAATGCTTGATGTCCAGTCCCCTCTGTCACACACTCTAACTCCCCTCAGGTGCATATCTAGGCACTGCTGCTTGGAAGGGATATAGTGGCGGTATGTGTCGTAAATGGCTGGCAGTGTCAGATGGAAGGGTCTTTCTCTGGCATAACTAGAGGAGGAAGAATGAGTAAAATTGTTTTGTAAGGCATGGAGCTCATGTTTCACTTTCAATAGAATGACATGTTATGCTTGGCTGACAGTTATGCAGGATACCATAGGAAGAGAAGTAGAAAGACATAACAAACCCACAGTAGGAACATAACAACAACATCAAAAAATTATAGGGCATTTACTGTCGCAAAACATCCCAAGGCGCTCAACGAGATATGAATAAAAATGTTTTTGACAGCGAGTCACATAAGGAGATATCAGATGATCAAAAGCTTGGTCAAAGAGGTAGGTTTTAAGGAGCACCTTAAAACATAGAAACATAGAAAATAGGTGCAGGAGTAGGCCATCCGGCCCTTTGAGCCTGCATCACCATTCAATATGATAATGGCTGATCATGCAACTTCAGTACCCCACTCCTGCCTTCTCTCCATACCCCTTGATCCCTTTAGCTGTAAGGGCCACATCTAACTCCCTTTTGAATATATCTAATGAACTGGCCTCAACAACTTTCTGTGGTAGAGAATTCCACAGGTTCACAATCCTCTGAGTGAAGAAGTTTCTCCTCATCTCAGTCCTAAATGGCTTACCCCTTATCCTTAGACTGTGACCCCTGGTTCTGGACTTCCCCAACATCAGGAACATTCTTCCTGCAGAGAGAGGTAGAGAGGCAGAGAAGTTTAGTGAGGGAATTCCAGAACTTAGGGCCTAGGCAGTTAAAAGCACAGCCACCAATGGTGAAGCAATTAAAATCGGGGATGCACAAGAGGCCAGAATTGGAGGAGCGCAGAGATTTCGAAGGCTTATAGTGCTAGAGGTAGTTATAGAAATGGGGGTGGGGGGGAAGGGGGAGGCCATAGAGGGATTTGAAAACACGATGAGTATTTGAAAATTGAGGCATTGTCGGACCGGGAGCCAGTGTAGGTCAGAAAACACAAGTGTGATGGGTGAATGAGACTTGGAGCGAGTTAAGATGGGCAGCACAGTTTTAGATGAGAACAAGTTTATGTAGGGTGGAAGATGGGAGGCCAGCCTGGAGAGCATTGGAATAGTCAAGTCTAGAGGTAAAAAAGACATGGATGAGGGTTTCAGCAGCAGGTGAGCTGAGGCAGGGTCAGAGTCAGGCAATGTTATGGAGGTGGAAGTAGGCAGTCTTGGTGATGGAGTGGATATTTGGTCGGAAACTTCTCTCAGGATCAACCACAACACCAAGGTTGCGAATGGTCTGGCTCAGCTTCAGACATTTGCAAGATATGAAAACAATGACCAGGGAACAGAGTTTGTGGCGTGGACCAAAGACAATGGTTTCAGTCTTTCCAATATTTATTTTGAGGAAATTTCTGCTCATCCAATATTGGATGATGATCAAGCAGTTTGACAAATCAGAGACAGTGTAGGGATTCAGAGAGATAGTGGTGAGATAGTGCTGAATGAGCGTACATGTGAAACCTAATGTTGTGCATTCGGATGATATCGCCGAGAGGTAGCACATAGATGAGACATAGAAGGGGGCCATGGATAGATCCTTGGGGTCTCCGGAGCTTAAGCTCTTACTTCTCTGTCTCCAACATCCTCTATGGGCTTCCATCACTAACATGTGGCGTGCTTCATTGTCAAAGGGGATGAAGGGGGTGAAATTCATCTTGGATTTTAGTGCAAAATGGGCAATAGCAAATCATGTGGATGAAGAGGAGCACAGTATGAATAAAATAGAAAAAGGTAATAATGTTTGCACAGAGAAGTTGAAAGCTAGAGGTGAGAGATGACTCGTGTTTTCTTGCATCTTATCCAGGAGTGTGTGAGGTTTTAGAAAGAGCTTTCCCAGGTATGGGAACACTATCCAAATATTGGCTTTTATTGAGCGTTCACAGTTGTAAGAAGGAAAATATGTTTATTTTTCATTCTCATTTCAATGGTGGTTGGGTTCAATTAATGTGACCACAAATACTATCAATACAAAAGGTTTCTATACGACAACTTATAATCTGGTCTTTAAACTAGCAAGACTCACTTCCATGGTTGGGTCTTACTTAATGGGAAAACAGATCTGGGGATCAGGCATAGAGGTCAGCATGTCCAATTTGTGGTGTTCCTGATTTTCCCACTGTTAATTCAATGGATGGAAAATCCAGAACATCATGAATTTGGTGCATTGACCTCCATTCACCAAGCTGGACTTCAAACAAATAAGACTTGGCATCGTGAGTAGAACCTTGCAATTTTGGGGCTTGAATCATTTTCCCTATTTCCCAGGGGAATGGACGATATACCAGAATCCTTACATCACAGTCATGGCATCACAGTCAAGAACAACTATAATCCATTACATCCAATGTGGCAGGTTCCAGTTTCAGGGAGCCTTCAAACTCCTAATTTCAATGCCAAGATTGTGAGCAAGTTCTCCAACCACTCTATTATTGGCCATTGTAATTTGCCATCTAAATGTAATCAATTAGAGTTGTGGTTGATAGATATTTTGTCAATTAATGAATTTTGTACCTGTTCCAACCCACCCCATTCATCTTTTTAAATTAGTTTGAATAAAGCAATTAAGGTATTTCAAGCTGCCATTTTAATACTAAATACTGCAGGAATAGTGTTGCAGAATCTCAACATCACAACAGTCTTTGAAAAAATCATCAAATTTAACATTATTAACTTCTATGACTACTTGTTTTTTGTGTGAAATATTTTAGTTTGAACAATCATTAATGATGAACTCCTTGAAGAAGCTATGTAGCTCAAAAAATGTTAGGCATCTGAATTAACATGCACACAGTTGAAAAGGTGGGATTACTGATGCACCCTGAATTAATAACTAGTGTCATTTCTGATCACTCACACACTTGGGTTCAGTGACTGCTTCCAGAACAATTCCAATGATCTGCACTCACTTCTTAAATAAATATATTTCAAAACTACAAAGGGAAAACAATGGTGGAATTAACCAGAATTCTATTAACTGCAAATTTCGGAAAAGTGGTAGTGATGACGACACCACGAATGACCATGATACATCGCATTTTACTGCATTTTATTAGTTGTTATTCTTCTGGTAATTAAAGTCTGCTTCATGTGAGCATCTCTTCAAGCGATGAACAGAATTAACTATAATTAAATTCCTTGTTTTGTTCCCCTGACTTTGAACCTATTCCGCAGAAAGAATCCATTCTACCCTTTCACTTCTGTTTAGCACAGAAGTATCTATATTCAGAATATAACTTTATATTGTTATTCATTGTTAATGTGTTAATTATTAACAGGCTTGTCCTCATTCTAATTACTGCAGGTGATGCTTCTGTAAAAAAGCATAGGAAAATTAATAAAAGCAGTGTAGAAAATCCTGACTTTCCATTTGGGCTCAGCATTCATTATAGTATCATCAGCCCTCGGAGAATCTGCTGTATATTATATTCTTATTAATAAGATGGACTTTAGATTAAAGGCAGATGATAATTATGATAGGGCAAATATAACTAAGCAAATTGCTTCAACAATTGACTTGCACTGTTGTACAAGTCTAATGAATGCCCCATACTGAAAACTGTTACTAGAGCCAGTAACTTATTCTTAACTCGCATATAATCTGTACAGCCATATTACTATTTAGAATCTGATTTGGAACATTTCTGCATAGAGTAAATCTGGGGCGTGACTGGTGCAATTGACTCCGATTAAAAGGGGTAGCAGTGGTGGTTAATTAATTTTCTCACTAATTGAAATACATCACATTTTCACTGTGAACAACTCCAGTACATCTATTTAATTGGTGGAACATATAGGTAGGAGATTTCGTCTTCACTGCTAGGGTGGTAATCAGGCAGAATGGATCACCCCTGCATTATAAAACCAACTTGGGAATGAAAGTCAGGCAGGTTCTATAACAGTTGGGCAACCTGCTCTGACAGATTACTACCCAAGTGTTGAAGACAACATTCGACCTCATAGTGGCAGCCTGCTAAAATTTAACATTACATTCCATTGAAGACCCTTTTCCCTCAGTCTTTAGTTTGGCTCTTTATTGAGTCGGCATGATGAAAGAAATTAATTTCAATTTTACAGCAAACACCATGGGCTGGATTTTGTGGGGGGTCAGCGGGCGGGTCGGGCAATAGGTGGCGGGTCGGGTAGGAAAGTGCTTTTTTTCCTCAGCGGGTCGGGACCCCACTGTGAATTCACCGCCATGTGCCTTCACCAAATGTCGGGTCTGTCGGCACTGAACAGACCTGACATGCAGCAGCGTGGGAGGCAATTAAAATCATTCGTTGCTTGTTTACAGCCACTTAACAATGGTTTTTCCCAGCTTTTTGAATTGGACAGGTCACCCACCGGTTTCCCGCGGTGCCTAGACCTGGCCTGTGAAGCTGAGGTGGAAGGTCACCTGCCATTGTTTCAGCTGATGTCAAGTCAAAGCACCCAGCTGATTGCAAAATGTTTCCTTAACCACTAGCTTCTCTAAACTGCATTTCCACTACAGATTCAGAATAATGCAAGTCTTTATACAAGTTTCCATCCAGTCTGACCTCATTACCTCTCCCACCATTGAGAGAGCGCTTCTGTCATCTCTACTTCAACTTCTTTCTATTCCATCAGCATGGGTGCACTTTATACACTTGCACATTGGTCCTCAGAATCCCACCATGATCAGCCACAATACCAGCATCACCAGGTACACCAGCAGCATCAACAACACCAAACTTCTCCGCAATCAACTGATGCTGCACAGGACACCGGACATCAGCGCCTGACCATATTGCTGCCTGGAAGAGCAGGGATGGCCTCACCATGGCCAGATTTACTTCACTTGATGCTGTACACCCTGGCTGACACCACCCCACACCAACACAATAACGCATTCCTGCAATGCTCAAGCCATTCCCTTCACACTCATTGCCATTGTGGGGGCACCGTTATGTCTTACTATTCACTGTAACTCACCAAGCCACTTCAAAAGATATACACAAATCTGTCCAAGAACGCAAAGTGTTGAAAATAAAGGTTTCAATATTTGACACCACATTAACAGAAACTTTACATGAATATTGCATAAAACACCCACATGCTTACCCTTGTGTGTTGTTCGTTGGTATTATTGCACTATGATGAGTGTGAATGGTGGCTACTGGGATGGGGATGTAATAATGTAGATAGAGAGAGAGGGATGGGTGGAGGTACAAGGTACGTTGGTGTGAGTAAGGATGTGCAGGCGTAGGGTAGGGAAGGTAAAGTGATGGGTTTATGATGAGAGGCACAGCAGGGTGGCTTTGGACTAACATTTCGTGATCTACTGAGATAATTTAAACGTTTGCTGTGCTGCACCCAGGTCTTCCTGACTACATCCTTGCTTGTGCCCTCCTCTGCATTGTGCAACCAGACTGCGTTGATCTCCTGGGGAGGTCTCCTCCAGCTATGGGAAGGGAAGAGGACCTCCCTGTGTGCTGTTACTCCCTCCATAAGTATATTCAGTTAATAGTAAAAAATATTTTTTTAATTACCTTTATTTCTTCATTAAGTTAATAAATTATACTCATATAAGCTCATTTCTTATATTTTAAATAAATGCATGTAACTAATAAGAAAGATTAAAATTTAAAAAGCCATGTCTTATGACATTAACTTGTAGACCATATACAATTGCTGCTTTACTGCTTTGGGTTGCCATATTTCAAGCTGTTTGTCAATATATTTCACAATACTTCTTTTTCACTAATTATAATCCTCACCCAATTTTCAAAATATTGTATAATGGAAAATGATGTTGTAGTACTGGAGCCATAAGAAAAACTGCACATTTGCCAATGCTATCTTCTTCTCACAAACTGTTCAAAGCAAAATGAATTACTGCAACTGAACAAATATGATAAAAAGTTATAACTAAGCTCAGGCAGATTAATATATGCACTATGTCCACTCTGCACACTAAAATCTCTGATAAACTGACTGCGTATGACAAAGAGATCCTCCAGATTTAAGTGCAAATTTCTGGAGAACTCTTTGCCCTTGAAAGACTTTTAATTCACAAGCTAGCTGCCAAAAGTGTATTTCTGCAAAGTAAGCTCGGGGTTCCCTGCTGTACCACTGATGGTTCGCTCATATTACTGCAGCTGGCAATTCAGAACAGTGAAAGGGCTCTCCAAAATTTAATTTTCACAAAATCAGATTAAACTGTCTTGAGCACCTCAAGCACCATGGGAATCAATTTCTGGCACACTCAGTATTTTAAAGAATAATCAATGGGCAATAGCTAAGTCTCAGTATAGGTAACAGTGAGAATCTCAAGAATGTAAAATCTTATGATTTAAACTATGGATTGCCAAGAAATTCCATTTCAAATACACAATTATAACTCCATATGAAATAAATAACAGGGCAACAGCAATAGAGCTGCTGAATTATTGCAATATTCGAAACACAGCAAAATTCAGTTTCTGCACTTTAAATGAAGAAGCGCGCCTGTTTATTTGCAATTCTAACTTTTAATGAAGCTAATATGAATTGAAACTATGCCCTTCTACTTGTGTCTCATTTCCAAAAATAAATCAATTGTTGTCAAGGATGTCAATTTAACCATTGCACAACTAAATGGGTGCTGATGGAAATTAGTTAAAGGAGAGCTACATCATTCTGAACTGTCCCACAACCTTGAATGTAATAAAGGGGAAAAATATACACTCGTCAGCATCTCTGTCATACCTTGTTGTTTTTCCTACTGTGACACCACGAACATAACAACATGGGAAGATAGGTACAGAGGTAAGCCATTCAACCCATCAAACCATTCAATTCAGTCATCGCTGATTTATACCTCAATTCCATGTGCCCGCCTTTGCTCCTTGATACCCTTACCTAACAAAAATCTAGTAATCACAGTCCTGAAAATTTCAATTCATCCAGCATCCATAGGCCCAGAAATTGTGAATTCCAAGCCCTGGTCCCAACGTCTGATCTCCCTCCCTGCATCCGCCCCCAACCCCGTGATCCTAACTTCCAGGCCCGATCCTGCAGCCCAGTGCCAGCTGATGCTACCCCATCGCCCACCCCACACCGATTGCTCCCGGTCGAGTCCCGCAATCGCCCCCACCAAGACCCACAATCCTCCCCAAGATGCACCGAGATCCGCGATCCCTCTCCCCTCCCCAGCTGAGACTTGCAATCACACACCCCAAGACCAGTATTTCCCTTTGCGTTAGCTGCAACCCAAACTTACAGCAATCAAGCTGCTTGCGGCTCCTCCAGTGGTGTCATTGGTATGGCAATGAGGTCTAAGGCTCAATATTAGGGGCTCTTCGGACCTCACCATTTGTGCAAAGGCTAAGAACCCTGAATGAGAGAATAGGGGCTCTCCCAAATTTCAAGCCAATAATCGAGAGAGTTCCAGATTTCAACAACCTTTTATGCTCCACTACATTTGAAGATGTACCGTGGGCTATGGGTAGATTCTAATGTGGGATGCAACAATGATATCACAGTATGGGAAGTTTAACACAAAGGATTCCCTCGCGACCGAGCGGAGGCAAAGATTGGGGAGATCCAAGGACTTGGGGGAGCACATCAGCTCTTCCTAGCCAGCAAGGAGTTCCAAGAGAAGTACTTTTTGAAGACTTACTTTGGTCCCTTTCCGACTGTCGGCGCTTCCTGTTGTGGTACTACTGCTGGGCAGCAGACTGTGCGGATCTCCCTCACCTTCAAGTTAATATGACATTGCGGCGCCGGTGCCTGCTTTTAGCGGGAGCCTCATCGATGGCTTGATTCGCCACCATTAGTATTACATAGAATTATATAGGACATACGACACAGAAACCGGCCATTCGGCCCAACCAGTCCATGTCGGCGTTTATGCTCCACTCGCGTCGTCTCCCATCTTTCCTCATCTAAATCTATCCACATAACCCTCTATTCCTTTCTCCCTCATATGCTTGCTTAGCCTCCCCTTAGATGGTCTGTACTATTTGTTTCAACCACTCCCTGTGGCAGTGAGTTCCACATTCTCATCACTCTTTGGGTAAACAAGTTTTTTCTGAATTCCCTATTGGATTTCTTGCTAACTATCTTAAATTGATGGCCTCTAATTATGCTCTTCCCCACAAGTGGAAACATTCTCTCTGTATCCACTCTATCAAAACCTTTCATAATTTTAAACACTCAGTCTTTTTTGTCCAAGAGAAAAGATACCCAGCCTGTTCATCCTTTCCTGATATGTATACCCTCACATTTCTGCTATCATCCTTGTTAATCTTCTCTGCACCCACTCCAGTGCCTCTATTTCCTTTTTACAATATGGTGACCAGAACTGCACCAGTACTCTAAATGTGGTCGAACCAAGGTTCAATACAGGTTTAGCATAACTTCCCTACTTTTCAATTCTATACCACTAGAAATAAATCCTAGTGCTTGGTTTGCTTTTTTTATGGCCTTGCTAACCTGTTAATGATTTGTGTATTTTTTCTCCGAGATCCCTTTGTTCCTCTACCCCACCTAGACTCGCACCCTCCAAGTAATAAGTGACCTCCCTATTTTTCCTACCAAAATGTAATACCTCACATTTATCTGTGTTGAACTTCATTTGCCAATTATATGTCCATTCTGCAAGTTTATTAATGTCCTCCTGTAATTTGTTGCAGCATTCCTCAGTATTGACTATCGCCCCCAATTGGTGTCAGCGGCCAAGACCTCGGTGGGTTGGAGGTGGGATTGCAATTTTCAAGATGTTAACCCCTCATCCGACGCTTTCCTGCCTGTCGGGGAGGCGGGAAGCATATTAAAATCGAGACCAAAATATCTGCTCCCGGGCAGTCTCTAGCCAGCGGTTCGAATGCATAAAACAGTATGACAAGAACTGATTTTTTGTAGTTACAAGGAAAATACCTTGTTTTCCACATTGCATCTTTTTGGAAAATGTAATTTATTGGAAAATCAAAATCGCACCGTTCATACTTATGCTCCTGAGCACGGGTGAAACCACAATGCTGATATTTCTGTGGCAATCAGCAATAAGTACAAAACAATTTCCACCTTAATTTTTGTTGTACGATTTGTGCCCTTAAAATGCGTTGTGCCATTTGTTAAATTATATTACCCGGTATCACTTATGGCAATTAATAAATTACCTGAAGAATGTCAAATTTTTAGTGAACCATTCAGTTCCAATTAAATAGTCAGTGCATTAGGGCATCGATGCTGTCGGTCATGCTGCCAGAAAAAGACGACAGGAGCAGAAGCCGTGTCCTTTGCATTGAATCTATTGACCGTCCTGTGAATTTTTTGACATTAAGTGAAAGGCACAGCTGATGCAGATTTCAACAAAACGGATGAAGTTTTCACCTTCACCGCTGGATCCTATTCCGACCTTGAATTTCTTCCCCCGGGTCCCACGTCAACAGCCACCACCTGCCCTTCACCCCCAGCTGCATATAAATTACAGCAGGGAGGTAGATCCTAGAAAGCCACCCCTCTTCCCTGTCTTCTGGCCGTGCTCCTGCTGCCCCAAGGTACAACCATTGGGCAGGTATCAGTAATCTCTGTGGCAGTGGCAGAAGACCCCACCCCCTGATCCTCTTCTTGGGCAAGAAGTCCCTTTAGTGGGTACTTCGCCTACCCAGTAGACTGCATGCCCTAAACCTTTTTTAAGGGACTGTATTTCTAACGTTGAGGCCCTGGCTGGGGAGTCTAGAACCAGAGGTCACAGTCTCAGAATAAGGAGTTGGCCATTTAGGACTGAGATGAGAAGAAATTTCTTCACTCAGAGGGTTGTAAATTTTTGGAACTCTACCCCAGAGGGCTGTGGAAGCTCAGTTGTTGAGCATATTCAAGGCAGAGATCGATAGATTTTTGGATATTAAGGGAATCAAGGGATATGGGGATCGTGCAGGCAAGTGGAGTTGAGGTAGAAATCAGCCATGATCTCATTGAATCGCAGAGCAGCTCGAAGGGCTTATGCTCTAAACTCTGCCCGTCCCTTCTTCATGGTGGTGCTCTTCTGCTCCTGTTAGCTTGGGTCCAGTAGCAGTGATCTTGCTCCAGCAGTGCCAGAATTCTCCTTGGGGTAGTGCTTGGCTCCAGTTGCTGGTGGAGATCCTGCTTGGAGCCCACACTGCATATTTAATGCCCCCGACCCGCTCTGAGGAGGGAAAAGGAAAACAAGACCTAACTTTCCAGGCTCATAGATGAATAATGACCATTTGACTTAGGTAGTAGAGTGCCTCTGGAAAGGTACACTGCCGAAAAATTAACACCCTCAGGAGAGAATGAGAGGAATGTAGGAACAGGAATAGGTCATTCAGCCCCTTGAGCCAGTTTCACCAGTCAATTAGATCATTGCTAATCTGTATCTTAACTCCATCTGCCCAATTTGGTTCCCGAACCCGTGATACCCTTGCCAAACAAAATTCTATCCATCTCACCTTAGACATTTTCAATTGACCTAACCTCTTATTGGGGAGAGAGTTCCTGATTTCTTCTACCCTATTGTGTAAAGTAGTGCTTCCTGACATCAGTCCTGAAATGCCTAACTCTAATTTTAAGTTTCTGGGGGAAAAAATTTAAAGGAAGAAAGAAGTTGTTTTTTATACAGCTCCTTTCATATCCTCAGGATGTTCCAAAGTGGTTCACAGCCACTGAATTGCTATTGAAGTGTCATCACTGTTGTTTTGTATGGTAATGTGGCAGCCAATTTGCACATAGCTAGTTCCCAGAAGCAGAAATAGGAGAAATGACCTGTTAGTCTGTTTTTGGTGGTGTTGATTGAGAGATAAATATTTGAATAGTGCCATGGGATCATTTACATCCATACAAATAAGTCTCCGTTTAGCAACTGAAAGACAGCACTTCTGGCAATGCAGCCTTCATTCAGTACTGCAATGAATCTCCAGCCTAGATTCATGAGAGGCCCATCGGGGTGTGAGAAGCACACTTTCACTGCATGGACTGGGTTGGGAGGGAATTTGAAGTATGCTCCAGATCGGATGTCCAAAATAGTAATAGCCTACGGTGCCATTCACAACTTTGTACTTCAGGAAGGGCTGGATTTTGACATGGTCGATGAGGAGGTCCTTGCTCAACTGGAACCAGAACTTCATGGAGCAAACCATCAGGATGACCAACACTCACAGGAGCTTTCAGTGATTGCTGCCAGGGACATCAGAAGACAGAATAGTTTTAAAGTCTTCTCTTCTGTACAATATTTTCCACCGTTGACGCGGTCTGACCTCCTTCTACCCCACCTGCAAATAAAGAGGCATTGGCTGAAACCAGTGCCCACTCTACCACGTCTCAACATAGAACACTTCTTTATGATGTGACGGTTGATGATATTGTCATGCTTCTTGAAAAGTATGAGAAAATTATTGATAGCACAAGCAGTGAGATGATGTGAGAGTGAAGCTCCAAGCACAATTCTCTTCTTACCTGGTTGTCGCTCAGTCTGCTGCGGAAATATGCAGATTGAACAGTGGAGCTAAATTTCCATGGGGGAGTCTCGCGCTCATCTGCCCTAACTTCGACCAAGAGCTGCGGAAACCCTGGTAAAACGCATTTTTCCAGGGTCTCGGCAGCCCCTCAGAGAACCTTACAGAGAACCGCTGCGGTAGTTCATCCCCAGTTTTTTTGAAGGCCACAGCTGAGTTTCCATACTGTTTATCTCGTTACACAGGTTTTGAGCTGATGTTTATTGCAATGGGTGTGCTAATAAACAGATCCAGGACACCCATGTCGAACTCCCTCTACAGGCCACCGACAGATGTAAGGCTTTTTTTTTAAAGCTCCAGTTGCAGCAGCAGCAGCATTATATATTTTGAGGAAATACCCCCTCCCACAGGCTCAAGCCCCCAGAGTAGGACTTCACCCCACAACCTTCTGACTCAGAGGTGAGAACGCTACCATTTATTTAAGCTAACAGTTGCATTTTGCAAAATTTACCGAATGGAAAATCATAGGGGGGCGGGGGTGGAATTTTAACTTGAAAAAACGTGTGGGTTGGGGACAGTGGGGTGCAGTTAACGTGTTCAAAATCAAAATCCCAACCCCGAACCAACCCACTTTCGGCTTTTACTCAGGCGGGATGAGGGGTGAGGGCAGGCAGCCAATCCGCTGCCAGGAGGTGGGTTGGCACTTTAAATATGATAATGAGGCCCTGAAGCCTCTACCCTAGCACTTTAAATATGATAATGAGGCCCTGAAGCCTCTGCCTTAGCACTTTAAATATGATAATGAGGCCCTGAAGCCTCTGCCTTAGCACTTTAAATATGATAATGAGGCCCTGAAGCCTCTGCCTTAGCCTGCGTGCAGGTTTAACTGCGGCTGGCAGGGGATCCCAGGTCTTGGGATGCTTGGCGGCTGCAGCGAGGTGAGGACAGCCTTGGGGAGCAATCCTTGTGGGCCGGCAGGAACAGAAACAGGAGCGACTCCTCCAAGGTCACCCACTATCAGCCCACCCCATGCAAACACCACCACTCCCGGAGCCGGGGATCGGAGCCCTTCCTTGGAAAATGGATCCCCCCACCATAGGATTGGACAGCCCCCACCCCCTCCACCCCCCCCGGGGATCAGATCCCCCCCCCCCCCGGGCTTGGAATCCATCCGTAGGATTGGACCTCGCACCTACCTGTTTTTTGTGGCCTTCTGTCCAGCATTCCCTGCCCGACTGGAAGCGACTTTGAATCACCCAGGTGGGACAGAAAGTTAAAAATTCCGACCATAGTGTGGGGGAGTGGGAAGAACCGGGGGTGGGGAGGGGGGGCGGGGGCATCAGAATGGGGTGGGGGAAATATGCCAATGTTGTCCTTCTGGCAAAAAATCAGGATGCGTCAACAACAAGAACGTATATTTATATAGCACCTTTAACATAGTGAAACATCTCAAGGCGCTTCACAGGAGTATTATGAGATAAAAATGTTGACACCGAGCCACTTAAGTAGAAATAACGCAGGTGACCAAAAGCTTGGTCAAAGAGGTATGTTTTAAGCAACGTCTTGAAGTAGGAAAGAGAGGTAGAGAGATTTAGGGCAGGACCAGGAACTTTGTAAATTGATCGCTGTATTTTAAAACCTAACTGGCCCAGCTTAAAAAGGAATAATGAGGAACATATGTCTACCAGGAACATAATTTGTTAGACTTCTGATTTGCTGAAACATTTTTAGGGGTTACAGCTAGTCTGTAGGAGTGCTACAATGTAATCCCTGAAGCTCAACCATACCCCCTTGTAATGCTTTGAATTCTCTACGGCATTGCAGCTTATCATGGGATCATGGTTCGGCATGCAGGGGAAATATGAATCCACTTTGTAAATCAGGCTGTTGAACTACATATGTCCTGTGTGGTTGCATATGCTATCAATACAGCTGCAGCAATAAAACTGATCTTATTAGGCAGGATTTCTCTTGTCTCCAGCTAATGTTAATACCCTGTGCCAACAGCAGCTTATTCCGTAAATGGCATTCTTCCCTGCCTTCCCTAATCCAGAATAAAGCAAGACACTTACCATGACCTTATTGTATAAGATACGTCACCAAATGCTGACACAAAATAACAGAGATCTGCAGCATGCAAGAGAATCTAACTTTGTAAAACTATATTGTTTGCTGACATAAAAACATTCACTGTGCTACATTGTGTAGTACTTTGAGGCATTTTAATGTGATAAAGCACAATATAAATGCAAACATTTCTACTTAGATGTCCTTAGAGTTTTCAGCTGGAAACCATTGAAGATTGTTTCCCAGCTACAGTAGAAAAAAAGCAAAGCGGGTCTGCTGTTATTGGTACTTGCACGGATCAAAGAGCTAGCAAATTTATGCTGCAAAGTTAGCTCCTCCTAAACATCAGTATCTTCAGGAGAGAACTGACAGGATTTATCCACCGAACTGACAGCCCTGGCTGGATAGATCTGACTTAAATTACAATGAGTGCCATGACATTCTAAATCAGTCCAACGGCTCATTCCTATGGAGGTGAATCTGGGCTGAGCTGTCGCAGCTATTCACTGCTCGGCTGGCTAGTTTTAAACTCAATTGGAGCGGACTCCTGAAAAAGATATGGGGCCTGAAATTTCTGATTGCGGTCCGAGTGGGCCGGCATCTGGGGCGGAAACCAGTTAAGTTGGGAAACCACATCATTTGTCCTGGCCTTTTAAATTCCAGTGCGGGGTGTGGGGGGGGGGTGGTCGGGGGGTGGGTGGGGGGGCATGGACAGAGCAGGAGCATAGTGGGTAAGTTCCCAAGGTTTCCTGGGAAATTCTGTCTTTTGTGCCCATAAAATGTGACGCGTTGCGAAATGGTGTAAGTCACTTTGAGATCTTTTAAAGTCCCCACATTTTTAATAGAATTAAGCTATCGATCCTAGAGGGGAACGTTGCCTAGCCTAGAGGCAGAATGGCCGTTTCCCATCCTGCTTCATCCAACACTGTCAGCATATCATTCTATTCCTTTCTCCCTCATGCACTTATCTTCCCCTTAAATGTGTCATTGCTTTTTGCCTCAACTATTCCATGTGGTAGCAAGTTTCACATTCTAACCAGTCTCTATGTAAAGAAGTTTCTCCTGAATTTCTTATTGGAATTATTAGTGACTATCATATTTATGGCCCTTAGTTTTGGGTTCCCCCACAAGTTGGCATCTTCTCAATCAAACGCCTTCACAATTCGTTGGATGCTGTGTGCAGTTTTGTGTTGTCCATTATAGAAAGGCCATTAAAGTCATAAAGAATATAAAGCATTGATTCACCAGGATGATAGGAGGGAGGAGAAATACTGGTTGTGAAGAGAGACTGAGACTATTACCACTAGAGCAAAGAAGGCTCTTGTTATGTATGCAACCCTATGTAACTCTATCATACCGCCACCAGAGGGCATACCTGTTGGAGTCCCAAGGGATCCCAGCATCCCTTGGGAGCAATGTATATAAGCAGGCCTCCCATGCTGTACTAGCACTCTGGAGTTTGTATAAAGGAGCTGAGGTCTCACTCACTCATGTCTACAGTACTCAGTTGTACGACTTTATTATGAACATAACAATTGGCGATGAGATAACGAACAATCACACGAAAATGCAGAGAACTGTTGGTATCCTGGAGAAATTCTCAGAAGGGGAGGATTGGGAGGCCTTCGTGGAGCGACTCGACCAATACTTCATGACCAATGAGCTGGAAGGCAATGAGAACGCTGCAAAATGAAGGGCAATCCTCCTCACCGTCTGTGGGGCAAGAACCTATGGCCTCATGAAGAATCTTCTAGCTCCGGTGAAACCAACAACCAAATCATATGAAGAACTGTGTACGCTGGTCCGGGAGCACCTAAATTCGAAGGAAAGCATTCTGATGGCAAGGTATCGATTTTACACATGTCAATGGTCTGAAGGCCAGGAAGAAGCGAGCTACGTCGCCGAACTAAGGCACCTTGCAGGACAATGCGAATTCGATGGATTCCTTGAGCAAATGCTAAGAAGAGACTTTTTTGTGCTTGGCATGGGCCATGAAGTTATCCTTCAAAAACTATTGACTGTTGAAACCTGAAACTGAGCAAAGCCATAACGATAGCCCAGGCATTTATGTCCAGCAGCGATAACACCAAACAAATTTTGCAGCATAAAGAGGTTTAAGCAAGGACTGTACACAAACTAACATCGTTTTCAGGCAGGAATGCATATGGCAGAACGTACACGCTTGCAGCTGCACGACCTCAGGTGAAACAGAGTCCGCCATCAAACATTAATGTGAGGCAGTTAACACCTTGTTGGCGCTGTCATTGAGCTCATCAATGCCGCTTCAAACACTATATGTGCAAAGGTTTTGTGGAACAATAGTACACCTCCTGCAAATGTGCTGACAAGCTGCAAACACTGCAAATCACCACGTTGCAGAGGAGGATCGATCCATGGCGGATCAGGCTGAACTAGAGACTCGAACCGAGGAGGCAGAAGTGTACGGGGTACACACCTTCACCACGAAATGTCCACCGATCATGCTAAAAGTCGAACGACGGAATTCCAGAATTGGACACGGGTGCGAGTCAGTCTATCATGAGCAAAAAGGCCTTCGACAGGCTGTGGTGCAACAAGGCACAAAGGCCCAAGCTTAGCCCCATTCATACCAAGCTAGGAACTTACACTAAAGAGCTGATCCCTGTAATTGGCAGTGCAGCAGTAAAAGTCTCCTATGATGGAGCAGTGCACGAACTCCCACTATGGATTGTACCAGTAGATGGCCCCACACTGTTCTGCAGAAGCTGGCTGGGAAAAATTCGCTGGAACTGGGACGACATGCGAGTGCTCTCGTCTGTCAACGATGCCTCATGTGCCCAGGTTCTGAGCAAGTTCCCATCGTTGTTTGAGCCAGGCATCGGAAGTTTCTCGGGGGCGAAGATGCAGATCCACTTGGTTCCTGGTATACGACCCATCCACCACAAGACACGGGCGGTGCCATATATGATGCGAGAGAAAGTGGAAATTGAGCTGGACAGGCTGCAGCAAAAAGGCATTATAACACCGGTGGAGTTCAACGAATGGGCCAGTCCGATTGCTCTGGTTCTCAAAGGCAATGGCACCGTCAGAATTTGTGGGGACTATAAAGTAACGATTAACCATTTTTCGCAACAGGACCAGTACCCGCTACCCAAGGCAGACGACCGATTTGTGACCCTGGTTGGAGGAAAGATATTCACCAAGTTGGACCTGACCTCGGCCTACATGATGCAGGAGTTGGCGGAATCTTTGAAAGGCCTCACCTGCATCAACACACACAAAGGTCTGTTCATCTATAATAGTTGCCCGTTTGGGATTCGATCGGACACGGCAATTTTTCAAAGGAACATGGAGAGCCTGCTAAAGACGGTTCCGCACACCGTGGTTTTCCAGGACGACATACTGGTCAGAGGTCGGGACACCATCGAACACTTGAAGAACCTGGAAGAGGTTCTAAGTCTGCTAGATCACGTCGGACTCAGGTTGAAATGCTCGAAGTATGTTTTCCTGGCGTCAGAGGTCGAGTTCTTAGGGAGAAGAATCATGGCAGATGGCATTAGACCCACCGACATCAAGACGGAGGCTATCAAGAATGCGCCGAGACCACAGAATGTGACAGAGCTGCGGTCGTTCCTGGGACTCCTCAACTATTTTGGTAATTTCCTACCCGGGTTAAGCACCTTGCTAGAACCCCTACATGTGCTGATATGCAAGGGAGATGACTGGGTATGGGGGAAATCACAAGAGGCTGTTTTTGAGAAAGCCAGAAATATTCCAACAAACTGCTAGTTCTGTATGACCCATGTAAACGATTAGTGCTAGCTTGCGATGCGTCTTCGTACGGGGTCGGGTGTGTGTTACAACAAGCAAACGAATCGGGAACATTGCAACTGGTCGCCTATGCAACCAGGAGTTTGTCCAAGGCCGAAAGGGCCTACAGCATGATTGAAAAAGAAGCTCTGGCATGCATTTACAGGGTTAAAAAATTGCACCATTATCTATTTAGTCTCAAGTTTGAGTTAGAAACCGACCATAAGCCACTCATATCGCTATTCTCAGAGCAAAGGGATTAATACCAATGCCTCTGCCCGCATCCAAAGACGGGTGCTTACACTCTCTGCATATAACTATATAATCTGCCACAGACCAGGCATAAAGAACTGTGCTGATGCTCATTCGGCTACCATTGCCCACCACCGGGGTGGAAATGGCATAGCCTGCAGACTTGCTGTTGGTGATGGATGCATTTGAAACCGAAAAGTCACCCTTTACAGCCTGCCAGATCAGGACCTGGACCAGCCAGGATCCTTTACTGTCCCTTGTAAAAGACTGTGTCCTCCATGGGAGCTGGTCCAGCATTCCAGTGGAGATGCATGAAGAGATCAAGCCATTCCAGCAGCGCAAAGACGAAATGTTCAGACAGGCACACTGCCTTTTGTGGGGCAATCGCGTGGTTTGGCCTACGAAAGGCAGGGAAATGTTCATACGCGGCCTACACAGTACCCACCCAGGCACAGTAATGATGAAAGCTATAGCCAGATCCCATGTGTGGTGGCCCGGCATCGACTCAGATTTAGAGTCATGCATGCGCCAATGCAACACTTGCTTTCAACTGAACAATGCATTCAGGGAGGCACCGCTAAGTTTGTGGTCATGGCTCTCCAAACCGTGGTCTAGGATTCACGTTGACATTGCGGGCCCTTTTCTCGGCAATATGTTTTTGGTTGTTGTGGATGCTTATTCAAAATGGATTGAGTGTGTAATACTGTCTGAAAGCACGTCCACTGCCACCATTGAAAGCCTACGAGCCATGTTCGGCACGCACGCCCTGCTGATGTCCTTGTCAGCGACAATGGGTCGTGCTTCACCAGTGCTGAATTCAAGGAATTCATGACCCAGAATGGGATCAAGCATGTCACATCTGCCCCGTTCAAGCCCGCATCCAACGGCCAGGCAGAACGGGCAGTCCAAACTGTAAAGTCCTGTCCCCTCAGTAAAGATTCACACGAGGCATATAGTGAAGTCAAGGTCACTCTGGACCTGCACCTTTATTTCACAGCTCTGGAATGCTGCACTTGCCTGAGACCTGTCCTTATATACCTGTCTCTTGCAAGTGCACCCCTGGTGGTAAGGTATGCTGGTGGTTACAGGTCATATCTTATTACAGTCATGTATAGCATGTTAGGATACAGTTATATATAATAATGTAAGATACATGACATCACCCTCCCCCAAGGTCTTATTGTCTTTATAGGTTCAGTCTCTCAGGTGGTCTACGCTCTCATGTGGAGCGTCTGAGTTGTGGTTCAGTTGTTTGCCTTGGTGTCTGTTTTTCTTTGGGTGTGGTTGCTGGTATCTCGCCTGGGCTGTCTGTTTCGATTGGTGTGACTGTTGTTGACTCGCCTGGGCTGTCTGTTGGGATTGCCCTTTCCTTAGGTTGTTCCCTCTGTCCGTCCACCAGGTGTGGTGCGAGTTCGACATTGTAGTCTGCCTCTGGTTCCGCAGTGTTGTTGGTAAATCTGCTTTTGACTTGGTCTACATGCCTCCGGCAGGTTTTGTCATTGTTCATTTGTACTACCAGTAGCCTGTTTCCTTCCTTGCCCGTTACTGTCCCTGCAAGCCATTTGGGACCCCTGCCATAATTTAGTACAAACACCTTGTCCCCTATCTCATTCCATCTCCCCCTCGAATTTCTGTCATGGTACTCAGTCAGCTTATGGCGCTTTGCCTCAACGATTTTGTGCATGTCTGGGAGGATTAATGAGAGCCTTGTTTTTACAGTCCTTTTCATCAACAGTTGCGCAGGGGGGATCCCAGTCAGTGAGTGCGGATGAGATCTGTATGCCAGCAGCAGTCACGACAGGTGACTCTGCAGCGTGGGATCTTGGATTTTAAGCATGCCTTGTTTAATGATTTGCACTGCTCTCTCCGCCTGGCCGTTGGAGGTCGGCTTGAATGGTGCCGTCTTGACGTGATTTATGCCGTGGTCAATTATAAAGTCTTGGAATTCTGCGCTGGTAAAGCACGGACCATTGTCACTGACCAATATGTCAGGGATTCCGTGTGTTACAAACATGGTTGCGAGGCTCTCCACAGTGGTGGAGGTTGTGCTCGAGTTTAAAATTATGCATTCGATCCACTTTGAAAATGCATCTACAACTAAGAGAAACACTTTGCCCATGAATGGGCCCGCATAGTCTACGTGCACCCGCGACTACGGTTTGGTAGGCCAGGGCCAGGGGCTCAGTGGAGCCTCCCTGGGGGCATTGCTGAGTTGGGCATAAATGGTGCACCTTCGGACGCAGAGCTCCAAGCCCGCGTCAATACCAGGCCACCAGACGTGGGATCTGGCTATGGCCTTCATGAGAACAATCCCCGGGTGCTCGCAGTGGAGCTCCCGGACAAATGCCTCTCTGCCTCGCAGAGGCATGATTACTCAGTTGCCCCACTTTAGGCAGTCTGCTTGTAGTGATAGCTCATGCATGCGCCTGTGAAAGGATTTGAATTCCTCGGGGCAGGCATCGCGAGCCTCTGCACAGTCACCGGTTAGGACACATCTTTTTACTAAGGACAACGTGGGGTCGCTGGCCGTCCAGGCTCTGATTTGGAGAGCCGTCATGGGCGAACCTGTGGACTCAAAGGCATTGATTGCCATGACTATCTCACAGTCCTGTTCATCAGACCCTTCCGTGGTCACCAGGGGTAGCCTGCTGAGCGCGTCGGCACAGTTGTCTGTGCCTGGTCTGTGCCTTATGGTATAGTCGTAGGATGCCAGCATGGGTGCCCACCGTTCAATTCGCACCGAGGCGCTGGCCTTTATTGCCTTGCTCTCGGATAGGAGGGACATGAGGGGCATGTGGTCGGTTTCTAACATGAACTTGGCCCTGAAAAGGTGTTGGTGCATCTTTTTGACACCGTACACGCACGCGAGCGCCTCCTTCTCTACCATTCGGTACCCGCGCTCTGCTCGCGAAAGTGACCTGGAGGCATAAGCTATGGGTTGTAATTTGCCCGCACTATTGACATGTTGCAAAACGCACCCGACCCCATACACTGACGCATCGCATGTGAGAACTAGCTTTTTACCTGGATCAACGAAAGTCAAAACACTGTTGGAACAAAGAAGGTTGCATGGCTTATTGAAGGCGCGTTCCTGGGTGTCCCTCCAAAACCAATCGCACCCCTTCCTGAGTAGCATGTGGAGAGGCTCCAGCAGCGTGCTTAAGTTCTGCATAAAGTTCCCAAAATAATTGAGTAGCCCGAGAAAGGCGCGCAGTTCTGAGACATTCCGGGGCCTGGGTGCCAGGCGAATTGCTTCTGTTTTGGACTTTGTTGGGCGGATTCCATCAGCGGCAATCCTTCTACCCAAAAATTCAACCTCGGGTGCGAGAAACAGGCACTTGGATTTCTTGACACATAGGCCTACCCGATCCAACCGCTTTAGTACTTCCTCCAAATTATGGAGATGGGAGTCGGTGTCCCTGCCCATGATAAGTATGTCGTCTTGAAATACAACCGTCCCCGGGATGGACTTGAGCCGACTCTCCATGTTGCGCTGGAATATGGCAGCTGCCGACCTGATGCCGAATGGGCATCGATTGTACATGATGTGTGTTGATGGTGGTGAGTAGCTTGGATTCCTCAGTCAATTCTTGCGTCATATACGCAGATGTGAGGTCTAATTTTGAGAAAAGTTTACCTCGAGCCAATGTGGCAAATAAGTCCCCCGCTCTGGGCAGCGGGTACTGGTCCTGTAGGGAGACTCTGTTTATGGTAGATTTGTAGTCCCTACAAATTCGTATGGATTCGTACGGATCCATCAGGCTTCATGATTGGGACGATAGGATTTGCCCAGTCACTAAATTCCACAGGTGATTTTATGCCTTCCCGCAGAAACCTATCTAGTTCGTGTTCAATCTTTTCCCTCATCACATAGGGTACAGCTCTGGCCTTGTGATGGACCGGTCTTGCATCCTGTGTGATGTAGATTTTGACTTTGGCCCCTTTGAAAGTGCCCACACCTGGCTGAAAGAGATGTTCAAATCGCTTTATAACTGTTGAGCAGGAGGTCCGTTCCTCTAATGACATGGCATGGACATCATCCCATTTCCAGTTTAGTTTTGCCAGCCAGCTTCTCCCCAGCAGTGCTGCGGGGATCTCCGTGGACAATCCACAGGGGAAGTCGGTTCACTGTCCCTTTGTGTGTGACAGAGAGCATGGCGCTGCCGAGGACTGGTACGATTTCTTTGGTATAGGTCCTTAGTTTGGTGTCGACCCTTGTGAGTTTTGGTCTGTCTCTTTTATGCGGCCACAGTTGTTCAAATTGTTGAGCGCCCATGAGAGATTGACTCGCTCCCATATCCAGCTTCATGTTGACAGATATCCCGTTGAGTAGGACCCTCATCATTATAGGAGCAGCAGCCATTGATCGTGTTGACCCGCTGTACATCGATGTCCCTTGTACTGTCCCCGCCATCTTCTGATCCGCTTTCCGACCCATCCGATTCGTATACCAGCCAAGCTGCCGTTTTTTTGCACATGCGGGCCAATTGCCCTGTATATTCACAATTTCTGCAAACAGCCTGCTGAAATCAACATCCCCTTGACGAGTGCCCACCCCCACGCCTCCAGCACAGACCTGTTCCATTGTTCAAAGTGTTTCCAAAGAATGAGCTGCGTCTGGCTGATCTCTCTTGAGCTTCTCTCAGTTTGTAGTTGATTGCTCGCATTGTGGGTTGATGAGGTGTGAACTGCCATTCCTGTGGCCCTTGATGGCTTCTGCCTGCTGTCGAGAGCCTGTTCTCCCGGTTTTGTCTGTGTGTGGGGGTAGCAGCTTGTTTAGTGCTGTGAACTTCTTGTTCCGATATTTCGTTATTTGTCGTACCTGCATTGTAAATCAACCTCGTTTCTTCTTCCCCTACCAAGAATGTCTGTGCAACCAGTGCTGCTGCCTCTAAGGTCAGGTTCTTGGTCTCTATGAGCTTTCGGAATATGCCTGCATGGCCTATTCCTTCAATGAAAAAGTCTCTCAGCATTACTCTCCTCAGTTCATCGGAGAACTCACATAAACTAGCCACGAAGTCGGGTATGCTCTGGCCCACACAGCATCTGTAGTTGTAGAACCTGTGTCTGGCCATGTGTAGGCTGCTCGCTGGCTTCAGGTGGTCTCTTACTAGTGTGCTCAATTCTTCAAACGACTTGCTTGCTGGTTTCTCGGGTGCCAACAGATCCTTCATTAAAGTGTATGTTTTCGAGCCACAGCTGGTCAAGAGATGGGCTCTTCTCTTGTCTGCCTTATCGTCGCCTAACCAGTCTTTGGTTACAAAGCTTTGCTGGAGCGTTTCTATAAAGTCCTCCCAATTGTCTCCCGCATTGTACTTTTCATCTGATCCGTTGTTCGCCATTCTATGGATTCTGTAATCCCGTAACTCGTCACCACTGTAAAGTCCTGTCCCTCAGTACAGATTCACACGAGGCATATAGTGAAGTCAAGGTCACTCTGGACCTGCACCTTTATTTCACAGCTCTGGAATGCTGCACTTGCCTGAGACCTGTCCTTATATACCTGTCTTTTGCAAGTGCACCCCTAGTGGTAAGGTATGCTGGTGGTTACAGGTCATATCTTATTACAGTCATGTATAGCATGTTAGAATATAGTTATATATAATAATGTAAGATACATGACACAAATCATCAAGCAAAGCTTGAAACAGTGTGTCGGAAGGCTCCCTGCACACCAGCCTGTCCCGAGTCCTGCTCAACTACCGCACCAGACCTCACTCGCTCATCAGGGTTCCCCCAGCCGAGCTGCTCATGAAAAGGGCGCTCAAAACAAGGCTTTCCCTTGTCCATCCTGATCCCCATGATCAAGTCGAGGACAGGTGGCATCAACAAAGCATGTACCATGATCGTGCAAACTTGGCATGTGATATTGAAGTCAATGACCTTGTACTTGTATTCAACAATGGACATGGTCCCAAATGGTTTTCTGGCACTGTCATAGCCAAAGAAGAGAGTAGGGTGCTTGATGTCAAACTTGCTAATGGACTAACTTGCAGAAAGTATTTGGACCAAATCAAACTGCGATTCACAGACAGCCACGAGCAACCCAAAGAGGACACCACCAAATTTGACCCTCCAACACACACACAAGTGGCAACCGACATCACGCTTGACCACGAAGCTGAATTCACCATCCCCAGCAGCCCCAGCAAGGCCAGCTGCCCAGCAGCCCAACGAAGAACCAACCAACTCACCCACACCTGCTATTGTACCGAGACGATCGACAAGGAAGCGAATAGCCCCAGATCGTCTCACCCTGTAATTAAGTGTATTATTGACTTTGGGAGGAAGTGATTTTAAGTATGCAACCTTATGTAACCTCTATCATACCGCCACCAGAGGGCATACCTGTTGGAGTCCCAAGGGATCCCAGCAGCCCTTAGGAGTACGGTATATAAGCAGATCTCCCATGCTGTACCAGCACTCTGGAGTTTGAATAAAGGAGCTGAGGTCACACTTACTCATGTCTACAGGACTCAGTTACTCTACTTTATTATGAACATAACAGCTCTGAGGAGCTTTAATAAATGCTGGAAACACTCAGCAGATCCAACAGCATCTGTGAAGATAGAAACAGAGTTAACATTTCAGGTCACTGACCTTTCATCAGAATTCTATTTTACTGTTCTTCCAAAGGATCTTGTAATCTGGCATTCTCACATAATTCCTTCTGTTCTGTTCTGTGAAGGCTTGCTATATTGAGGTGGAGGAAATGGACTTCTAACTTCTCTTCTGAAAGCTACTTAAAACAGCTTCCTTCTTCTGCTGGAGGAGAGTACTCTCACGAGTATAATAGATCATGGCATGGCAGATGCAATTTGGGACCCTTGCCAAGCAGGGCCCATAAAACGAGCTTCATTAATCTTAGCGAAAATAGGTGGAGTGCTGAAATGTTGAGAGAACGTGCCAATGGGTGGTTGTCCCTGTTTATCGTTGCTTCAAGAAGGAAACAGAAAAGTGATAAGGGAGAGAAAAAAAGAACCATTTAACGTTAAGACCTTGCAAAGGTAATGATAAACTCCTGCAGCATTCCACAGCGGCACAGTCACAGCAACAAATTAGTATTTTCCTTCAGTCAGACCTAACTGAGCTAAACAAAGCGAAAGGCTTTGAAATATCACCACAGCAGTGAGAGAAGTATAGAGGAATTTGAGAGTGTGAGTGGGTGGCCCTTGCATGATATATTACAGTGGAACAAGTGGAGGAGGAGAGAGAAGCCTAGAAGCTCAAAGGGTGTGGGGTTGCATGATTGGCAGCACATACAACCTCAGACAATGATCTTGGTAGAGGAATAGTATAGGAGGAGGCTATGACTGAAGCGTGCTGCCTAGTCCATGAACATTTATAGGGGGAAGTCAACCATCAAATATAAAAAATTCCAATAAAATAATTTTTAAAAATACTAATATTTTCCTGCAAGGAATTTTGATATTTTATTGTTCGAAACATCCCCTCCCCGTCGCCAAATAGCTGTAAAGTAACAAATATCTTGCTACTAGTCGATTTTTCAATTCACAGCTTCTCTACACTGTAAAATAGTGCAGGATAATAAAAACTCACGTTAAACAACTGCCAATGAATTTGTTATAAGAATAGTGTCTTACAAGCTGAAAAGTGAAATCTTACTTTTATATAAGACTGTTACATATGTGCTATGATGTTGAGTGTCTGCTTTGCGTGCACTTTACAAATGGAGTCCAATTAGGGCCAATGTGTCATCCACACTCGTAATAAAAGTGGTATCTTCCAGTTTAGCATGTAGAATCATCTATTTATAGATGTTGCTGTATGCAGCAACTTTTACGAGAAATCTGTAGCATAGATTTAACCCTTTGAGAACCACTGATACACTCAGCAGCGATATCAAACATTTAACCAAATTATATTTTTGTGGCTTAATGTAATGAGTATTGAGCTTTGAATTAAGCAATGTTCTTTTGGTTCAAAATATTTATTTTATTGTACATGTTATTTCATATTTGATGAGATATTTGTGGAGATGTCTTGATATATATTATAAAAGAAAAGCAAGTACATAAATATAGATTCTTTTTTAACTGGAATCTGTATCTAGGCTATAGGCCCATTGCATTACATGTTTACATTTAATCGTTACTAAATTCAGCTTTTAATTAATTTTGCAGAAGAGAAATGGAATGAAGTGAATAGAATGTACCCAGTTGCCATAATGATAAGCTGCAAGCAATTTGTATTCATGTGGGGTCAACCGTAATACCTGATGAAATGTTGTCTTGTATCAATAAGACATTGCGACCATCGCAGTGAGAAATCCTCTAACAAAGTATTTGTACTTCACTCAAGTGCAAACTCTGACTGATATTTATTCACAGGTATATAACTCATGCCCTTAAACATAGAAACATAGAAACATAGAAATTTATAGCACAGAAGGAGGCCATTCCGGCCGACAAAGAGCCACAGGGCCCTTCGTCAGCAGCCCTAAAGGTTACATATCAATCTATGAACAATGACGGAAAGGCAAAGAGCACCCATGCCCAACCAATCCATCTCATCACAACTGCGACCCGTTACACTAAAACATTCTACACTCCACCCCAACCGGAGCCATGTGATCTTCTGGAAGAGGCAAAAAACATAAAAACCCAGGCCAATTTAGGGAGAAGAAATCTGGGAAAATTCCTCTCTGACCCATCCAGGCAATCAAAACTAGTCCAGGAGATCACCCTGGCTGTATTCTATTCTCTGCAGTACTTACCATTATATCTGCTCCCTCCAACAAAAGGTCATCCAGTCCAATCCCAATTACCAGCTCTAGGTCCGTAACCCTGCAGGTGACTGCACTTTAAGTGCCCATCCAACCATCTCTTAAAAGTGGTGAAGGTTTCTGCATTCACCACCACTCTTCCAGGCAGCGAGTTCCAGATCCCCACAACTCTCTGCGTAAAGAAGCACCCCCTCAAATCCATTCTAAACCTTGCACCAACCACCTTAAAACTATGCCCCCTCTTAATAGACCTCTCCACCAATTGCAATAGACCCTTACTGTCCACTATGTCCAGGCCCCTCAATATTTTGTACACCTCAATGAGGCCTCCTCTTAACCTCCTCTGTTCCAATGAGAACACGCCCAGCCTATCCAATCTGTCCTCATAACTAAGATTCTCCATTCCAGGCAGCATCCTAGTAAATCTCCTCTGCATCCTAGTAAATCTCCTCTGCAATCACGTCCTTCCTTTAATACGGCGACCAGAACTGCACGCAATACTCCAATTGTGGCCTAACCAAAGTATTATACAATTTAAGCATAACCTCCCTGCTCTTATATTTTATGCCTCGGCCAATAAAGGCAAGCATTCTGTATGCCTTCTTAACCACCTTATCCACCTGGCCTGCTACTTTTAGGGATCTGTGGACAAGCACTCCAAGGTCCCTTTGTTCATCTACACTTAATGGCCTACCACTTAATGTTTGAACCCTTTCCTTTCCTTATTAGCCCTCCCAATGTCCATCAGCACACACTTCTCTGAATTAAATTCCATTTGCCACTGCTCTGCCCACTTGACCACTAGATTGATATCCTCCTGCAGCCCATGACGTTCCTCTTCATTATCAACCACACAGCCAATTTTAGTGTTGTCTGCAAACTTCCTAATCATACTCCCTATATTCAAATCTAAATCATTGATATATACCACAAAAAGCAAGGTTCCCAGTATTGAGTCCTGCGGAACCCCACTGGAAACATCCTTCCAGTCACGAAAACATTCTTTAATCATTACCCTTTGCTTCCTACCTCCAAGCCAATTTTGGATCCAACATGACATTTTGCCCTGTATCCCATGGGCTTTAACCTTCATGACCAGTCTACTATGTGGGACCTTATTAAAAGCTTTGCTAAAGTCCATATATACTACATCGTATGCACTACCCTCATCGACCCTCTTGGTTACCTCCTCGAAACATTAAATCAGGTTAGTCAAACACGATCTTCCCATAACAAATCTGTGCTGACTGTCCCTAATTAATCCTTGCCTATCCAAATGCAGATTTATCCTGTCTTTCAGGATTTATTCCAATAATTTTCCCACCACTGAGGTTAGGCTGACAGGCCTGTAATTTCTCGGCCTACTTGGTTAAAGCTGTTGTTGAGCAATGACTGGCTCCTAAAACAAAAATATATTCAAACAGCTATGCAGAATCTCGCTCATTAAAAACAATGAAAATGACCTCATTATAATTATTAAATGCATTTAGCTGCCTTGGTCAAAGTTCATCATTTTCATTTCCATGAGTGATTTGGGGTCACCCCAATGACTGCAAATATTTTAAAGACCTTGAAAGGATTGTGTTGCTAATCATTGCAGTTAATTTTGCTTATTTTGAAATGATTTGTTTTTATGTGGAATAAGCTGTGATGATTGTTTTAATTATTATTAAGTTAACAAGCTGAAAGTTCAAGTCCCATGGATTAAGTACAGCAACAAGATTGAAAAGAGTAGAAGAAAATAAGAAATACATCAGGTAGTGATGGTTAGATGATGGTAAGCTTGGGTTTCGAAAGCTTGAAGATTGCAAATAAAAATGCAGTTTAGGATTGGGACCCATGGATCAGATCATGCTGGAAAATTAACGATGTTTTAACAATGCACGCATTATTAATGTGCAAATCAGACAGCGAGTTCAGGGGAATAGGATACATGTGAGTTGCAAATCTCCAGAACTTGCTTGTCGATTTACTCCACTTCACAAAAAGGGCATCTCACCCTTCACCTCCTTTTTATTTTTAATGCACATTAATTGTCCATTAAACTCGCCACAGAACGTTAAGTCCGATAATTAACAGCGTAAGTACCTTTTTAACAACGTGATAATTGTTAATGCAATGCCAGTCAACCTCTCTGGCCCAGAAATTAAATAAGTTAAACTGGAGAATCTCATTCCTTCAGATGGTAAATTGTTCTTAGAGATTTGAAAATGATCAAGTTTTAATTTTTTTTCTTACTTTTCCGCTCTGTTTCTTTTCTCTCTCTCTCTTAAGCCAAGCTTTTTTCCCCTCTCTATTTCTCTTTCTATACCTGATTTGACTCTAATTCACCCACTCTAATTCACCCATTCTAATTTACCCATGTTCTCAATCGTTCCTCTGTTCCTTTTTCAATCCTTAAATCTCATTGGTTAAGGAGATAAACTGTTGGTCCCACCATTTAATTAGGGCCAAGATACCCCGTTGCCCTCACCACGCTGTTATCAGCTCGCACTTCCAGCAAGGTACGTACCAAACATTTTTCAAGCCGAAGGGTGCAGGAAAAAGGCTGTCTAACAGGGCCGCTGTGAGATTCCCCGCTTGAGCAAGATCCAATCAATGTGTTATCATTTTTAGTGCATTGCATTACTTGTCAAATATTCTCTCAGAAGCTAAAAATACACTAATTCCTCATAAAATAACAGCCACTTCAAGCTGCCTTTGGAACACTGTTTGAAAGCCGGGAGTTATGGGAAATGAGTGGTACTTCACATATGCCACAGATATTGTTTATTAAGTCAATTTAGTTCAAAACTGAATTTACTAATGATTAAAAGGAAAAAGCAGTTAAATATACATTTTAATGCTATAGTATTAAAAGTCTGGGTATATATTCCAGTGAAACATAAAGCTCTCTTATAAATATGTATTTATGTAATTGTGTTGCTTGAAGTTGTAGCAATCATTTTGAACTAAAGCCCAAAAACTTCTCGGAGGATGTGTATTCCCAGATTCACTTCCTTTCTAAGTAATTTATATCATGACTACACATTGGTGTGTTTAATTATCAGCAGCTTTTTTATTTCCGTAGTCAATCTGTTGATTGTTGATTTGTAACTCACTGAAAAAATATGATAAGTTGTGGTGTAATATGTTTCCTATTAGTGTGAAGCCACTTGTGTCGAAATTACATAGTGCCAGCTTGCCAGTGTAAACTAGGAGCTGTGAACAATTGCAGTGCTGGAACAGGCAGACCCGAGTCCCAATCAAAATTGGGCCGCAATGGGATGGGAAGGCAATTGGGGAGGGGCTAATCGGGGCCCTGCAATGTTCTTTGGGACTGTTGTGGAGCTGGGAGGAGCAGGAGTGCGCCTCCTGGTACATTCAGTTGATTATATTTTTGAACACGTTTCCCTTTTTTGGCCCTTTAAGGACCGCTGGATAGACTGCGTGGTTATCCTCCACGCAGCGGGCCTAGCACCAGCTGCCTTCAGGGCTGCTCAATTTTGGAATGGGGTCGTTGAACAGGAGTTAGGCCCACATTTACATATTCAAGGGTCCCAACAGCAGTTGTAGGCATCCGCAATCAATCATGGAATCATAGAAATTTGCAACACTGAAGGAGGCCATTCGGCCCACTGTGTCAGTGCTGGCCGAAAAAGAGCTTTCCAATCAAGCAGACAAGTACTACTGAATGGAATTACAATCAATCGGAAATGAGAAATGCATGGTTTAAATCCAGCACATCCAATCAAAAGACTGCATTCAGGTCATTTGAGTTTGTAAATATATAGGCCTTGAAACCTCTTTACGTTTCCACCAGGCTTCTGTTGTAAATGAGGCAGGGACCCAACTGAGAGCTTCCACCCACCCTTTATAAGGCAAATGTTGCCGAGGAGTGGCACGAAGTGAGGTGAAGGGAGGGGGGGTTGCAGCCACAGCAGAAACCATCTGTATCAGGAATTCCCACTTCCCAGGCTCATTCTAGACCCAGTGTAGAACCGCAAAACAGTACGTCATGTAAGCTGAGGCTACCTGCCTCCAGATGGGCAACAGTGGACCCCTGCAGAAGAGGTCTAGGCCAAGCATGCAGTCTGAACCTTTGTTGACTGCACCCCACTCCTCCCTCCGCCCCCCCCCCCCCCCCAGTACACAGGAGGCCAGAGGAGATGGGTCTGGAGTCTGAAGGAGAGGGGCCGAGGCAACCCACCTCCAAGTAGGACTGGCATCAGATTTTCCAGTTGTATGGGGCAGATGCACACTGGAGGTGCAGCCACAGTGGCACTGAAACTTGCCGGGCCCATACAAGTTTGATGATCTTTGGATGGCCCCCATATACCTCAGAAAGGTAAACACTAGGGGTTGGATTTTCAGTTGGAGGCTTTCTCGGGTGATAATGGCAACGGGGCGGTAAATTTTGTGTGGGGAAATGGTTTGCGTCTGCAGCCAAAAATTTCAGCAGCTGGGCCCCAAATGTGGAGTGGAGCGCTAAGGGAGTCATTCCACACCTCTCTTAGGGCAATAGGCTGGTTGAGCAACTGAAATTCCCAAGCTAAAGAGCCGGCATTGGAGTGCCCGAAGAGAGGCTTCCCTGGAAAAAAATATCGCCACAAAAACACTCCCACTTGCTCACCCCACAAAGATAAATCGAAAAAATAAAACCAAAATAAATAATCACACCTACCTCGTGTAGTCATTCTTTCCCTTAACGCCACCGGGACAGCTCTGACCGCCTGGCTTTTCAGGCGGGTTGGCTACGCGCGGAAATCATTTGCAGCCCCATTAATGCGCCTCTGGGTCACTAATAGAGGTGCAAGCCCAATGAAAATCCAGCTCCGGGATCAGGTCCCGAGGATGTGGAGGGTCGTGATCTTTTATCTCTAGCAACATCTGCTAATTTTAGCTTGTGTTTTCTTAATTTTGATTAATTACCCTTTTCCTGGAGTGTATAAGGGATGGTTTCCGAGACCAATATGTCGAGGAACCAATTGAGAGCTGGCCATCCTAGACTGTATCTTGTGTAATGAGAAAGGATTAATTAGCAATCTTGTTGTGCGAGGCCCCTTGGTGAAGAGTGACCATAATATGGTATAATTCTTCATTAAGGTGGAGAGTGACACAATTATTTCAGAGACTAGGGTCCTGAACTTAAAGAAAGGTAACTTCGATGGTATGAGATATGAATTGGCTAGGATAGACTGGCGAATGATACTTAAAGGGTTGAAGGTGGATAGGCAATGGCAGACATTTAAAGATCATATGGAAGAACTTCAACAATTGTACATCCCTGTCTGGTGTAAAAATAAAATGGGGAAGGTGGCTCAACTGTGGCTAACAAGGGAAATTAGGGATATTGTTAAATCCAAGGAAGAGGCATATAAATTGGCCAGAAAAAGCAGTAAAACCTGAGGACTGAGAGAAATTTAGCAGAGGAGGACAAAGGGTTTAATTAGGAGGGAGAAAATAGAGTATGAGAGTAAGCTTGCAGGGAACATAAAAATTGATTGCAAAAGCTTCTATAGATATGTGACGAGAAAGAGATTAGTGAAGACAAATGTAGATTCCTTGCAGTCATAATCAGGTGAATTAATAATGGGGAACAAAGAAATGGCAGACCAATTGAACAAAACCTTTGGTTCTGCCTTCACTAAGGAAGACACAAATAACCTTCCGGAAATACTAGTGGACCGAGGATCGAGTGAGAAGGAGGAACGGAAGGAAATCCTTATTAGTCAGGAAATTGTGTTAGAGAAATTGATGGGATTGAAGGCCAATAAATCCCCAGGGCCTGACAGTCTGCATCCCAAAGTACTTAAGGAAGTGGCCCTAGAAATAGTGGATGCATTGGTGGTCATTTTCCAACATTCTATAGACTCTGGATCAGTTCCTATGGATTGGAGGGTAGCTAATGTAACATTACTTTTTCAAAAAGGAGGGGGAGAGAAAATAGGGAATTATAGACCAGTTAGCCTGACATCGGTAGTGGGAAAAATGTTGGAATCAATTATTAAAGATGTAATTGCAACGCATTTGGAAAGCAGTGACAGGATCGGTCCAAGTCAGCATGGATTTATGAAAGGGAAATCATGCTTGACAAGTCTTCTAGAATTTTTTGAGGATGTAACTAGTAGAGTGGACAAGGGAGAACCAGTGGATGTATTGTATTTGGACTTTCAAAAGACTTTTGACAAGGTCCCACACAAGAGATTAGTGTGCAAAATTGAAGCACATGGTATTGGGGCTAATATATTGACATGGATAGAGAACTGGTTGGCAGACAGGAAGCAAAGATTAGGAATAAACTGGTCCTTTTCAGAATGGCAGGTAGTGACTAGTGGGCTACCGCAAGGTTCAGTGCTGGGACCCGTTATTTACAATATGCATTTATGATTTAGACGAAGGAATTGAATGTAATATCTCCAAGTTTGCAGATGACACTAAGCTGGGTGGCAGTGTGAGCTGTGAGGAGGATGCTAAGAGGCTGCAGGATGATTTGGACATGTTAGGTGAGTGAGAAAATGCATGGCAAATGCAGTATAATATAGATAAATGTGAGGTTATTCACTTTGGTGGCAAAAATATAGGAAGGCAGAATATTATCTGAATGGTGACAGATTCGGAAAAGTGGTGGTGCAACGAGACCTGGGTGTCATGGTACATCAGTCATTGAAAGTTGGCATACAGGTTCAGCAGGCGGTGAAGAAGGCAAATGGCATGTTGCCGTTCATAGCGAGAGGATTTGAGTATAGGAGCAGGGAGGTCTTACTGCAGTTGTACATGGCCTTGGTGAGGCTACACCTTGAATATCGTATACAGTTTTGATCTCCTAATCTGAGGAAGGACATTCTGGTTATTGAGGGAGTGCAGCGAAGGTTCACCAGACTGATTCCCAAGATGGCAGGACTGACATATGAAGAAAGACTGGATCAACTAGGCTTATATTCACTGGAATTTAGACGAATGAGAGGCGATCTCATAGAAACATAAAATTCTGACGGGATTGGACAGGTTAGATGCAGGAAGAATGTTCCTGATGTTGGGGAAGTCCAGAACCAGGGGTCACAGTCTAAGGATAAGGGGTAAGCCATTTAGGACCGAGCTGAGGAGAAACTTCTTCACTCAGAGAATTGTGAACCTGTGGAATTCTCTACCACAGAAAGCTGTTGAGGTCAGTTTGTTAGATATATTCACACGGGAGTTAGATGTGGCCCTTACTGCTAAAGGGATCAAGGGGGATGGAGAGAAAGCAGGAATGGGGTACTGAAGTTGCATGATCAGCCATGATCATATTGAATGGTGGTGCAGGCTGGAAGGGCTGAATGGCCTACTCCTGCACCTATTTGCTAAGTTTTTGCCATGTGTGACGTAAACAGTACTGCTATCAGCTATTTGATGCTTGTGTGAGACAAGTCTTGTATTATTTGCAAACCCGCACGTATTACTAATCAGCTCTTGACCCATTCCTTTTCTGATCAGTTTGCTTTGTGTCACAGCAAGGGTTTTTTATGTAAGACAATGGCCTAGAAATCCCGGTCGAGGTCTTCCCGCGGGCAAACGACCAGAAAAAGGAAAAAGAATACACACTTACCTGTTCCTGCTGCGCCAGCTAAAGATCCCGATCCTAAGGCCTTCACTCCCTGTGCGTCGCAGCGTGTGCTTCTTGGGATGTCCGTAAGCTGGAGCTGGAGTCACATGGCTCCAGGCAGCCATTCAAGGTACAGTATTTCCTGATTCATAATACAGGCAACTCTCGATTATCCGCACACGGATCCAACGGAAAACCATTGTAAACGGATTTAAAATTTCGGCCCGAGAAGGCATCGGGCTGCTGGCATCGTAGTCCTTTTGGCCCGGGAATGCATCAGGTTTTACCTTTATAATGTTAATCGCTCGAATGGCAAAATCATTTACCCGGCATAGCCCAATCCCCAAGCAACCTGGATAATCGAGAGTTGCCTGTAACGGGAACTCCGTAAGTTGGAGTTCCTATTATTATGAATGAGAAACCCCCCCCCCCAAACAACCAAAACACTAATTAACAAATAGAAAATATACACTACATATTTAAGATTCATTTATATTAAAGTTATTAATAAATATTTATCCGATTAAAAAAAAAAGTTTTTTTAATTATGCTTTAAAATAAACTTATGGTCGTAGAGAGGGTTTTTAAGAAAATGTGTTTTTATAACTTTATTTTAAAATGTTTTTGTGTATTTTTAAACATTTGCACCTGTAAAATTCGGCTATGTGCCTAATCAGGTGCAAGAATTTTGAGGACATTTTGCTGGGCATGATATGCGAAAATCCCGCAATCTTGCCCAAGCAAATGCCCTCGCTCCCGATCTGTCAAGCTCCATCATTGAGCGCTGAAAAGCAGCTTTTCCAATGCCTTCCCGGGTCCGTAGAAATTTTGTACGGACCCAGGAGGCCGGGATTTCTGCCCCAATATCACTTCTGATTGACAGCTAATATCAGTTCTTGTTTAAAAATGAAATCTGTGCCACAGTGTAGTCAATATCAATTTAGGGTGAAAATCTGGGTTTACTTGCACGAGAGCTTGTATTTGGAGAATATTGAACTGTGCTGCACAGCTCAAACTACTGATGGCTAGGCTTCTTAGTACAGATTTGTGAGGCCTTGCCGGCAGTACTTACGTGAGAATAAATGCCCTCAACTTTAAGGCAACATTCAACTGAGTACGGCATCATTGAGCCATGGCACAATTAGGTCAATGGCGGTTAAAGGGAAAACCCTTCAGTGGTTGGAGTTATGCTTGATACTGTGGAAAATGGCCATGGTTGGAGCAGGCCAATGATCACAGTTCCAAGACATTGTTGCAGCAGTTCCACAGGGCAGAATCCTTGGCCTAACCATCTTTAGCTGCTTCATTAATAACTTTCTCTCTGCCACAAGGTCAGGAGTGAGACTGTTTGCTGACAATTCCACTGTTCTCAGTTCCATTCATAATTCCGACAGCAGGATTTATACAATATTCAGGCTTGGACTGACAAGTGGCAGGAAATATTCTCGCACCATAAGTGCTAGGCAATGACCATCTCCAACAAGAAAAAGCCTAACCATCTTCAATGGCACCACCATCACCAAGATACAATCAACATCTTTGGGAGTAACCAGTGACCAGAATGATAACTGGACCAGCTATATTAACACCATGGCTACAAGAGCAGGGCAGAGGCTGGGTACTCTGTGACCCTTCAAAGCCTTTTCCCTATCTGCAAGACACAGGTGAGGAGTGTGATGGAAGAATGATGCAATAACAACACATGAGAAGCCAACGCCATCCAAGACAGAGCAGTCCAATTGATCAGTGCCCCTACCAGGTGTATGCAGAAATGTCTAAAAACACAGATCCTGGGGTAGTGAGATGTGCAGATTGAACACCTTGGATGACATTGCACCTGCATTTGGTGGCCCCTCATCATTTTGCTTCATCATCCAAAGCATTCAGCATGTTCAGAATGCAGAAGGGAATGTTCATACTCAGCACTTTGTACAGTGATAATTAAATGCCCAACAGCTACCAATGCAAAATTAAGCTGTTCTCAGCAAAAAAAAAACAACTAATGCATGGAACAAAATGCAGCAATAAGGATGACAAAATGCATCCAAAGAAAAAATAGATCTCCAATGAAAACAACACTTCAAAGCCTAGTTTAAAAGGCCGAGCCCCCTCAGGATGCCTGATCCATGGTTAGGAACTGCAGTGTGGGGCCTCATTAAAATGGCAGCACAGAAACAATTCATTCAGCTCAACCAATCAGTATTAGTGTTTATCCTCCCCATACATAGTAGACCTAATCAATGTTCCCGTTAATTTTTTTGGGGGGGTGCATAGTCCCTTTAAGGGGCTGCAAGGCCCATTCAAAATATCGTGCATGAATGGTTTTCCCCATTGAAAAGTCGGTGAGTCGGCTGCGCGGGAGATCCAGAGTCCTAATTTCCTGACCCACCCCGCCACCATTCCTATATCCCTTATTGCCTTTTCCTTCAACCAAATAACTAACCTATTCCTCCCTGTTGACATGTTTTTGCTTCAGTGACTAGTGTGGCTTCATTTTCACAAAAAGCTAATTAGACCGGAATGTGGGTGCTTTGGAAAATTTGAACTATATAACCTGACATATCATGTAGCCTCCTTTTCCAATAGACTGCAAGACATGCAACAGAACAACTAACAGTAGGGGTTAAGGTTAGCTACTTAGACTGACAAAAGATGGGAAGTGGTGTTCCACAAGGATCAGTGCTCGGACCACTGTTGTTCACAATTTACATAAATGATTTTGACTCAGGAATCAGAAATACAATTTCAAAATTTGCAAATGACCCCAAATTGGATGGACTAGTTAATACTGAGAAAGACTGAAGAAAAATACGCAAGGCATTAATAAACTTGCAGAATGGGTGTGCAATTCGCAAATGAATTTCAATATAGGTAAAAAAGTGCGAGGTGTTACATTTTGCTGGGAAAAATAAGGAGAAAGATAACTACTGCTTGAATAATAACAGTCTAAATGGGGTAGAGCAGCAAAGGGATCGCAGAGTACAGATACACAAATCACTAAATGTAGCGATGCAAGTTAATAAGGCCATTAACAAAGGCAAACCATGCCCTGGGGTTCATTTCTAGAGGGATAGAATTGAAAAGCAGAAAAGTTATGTTAAGCTTGTATACAATGTTGATTTAACCACATGTAGAGTACTATGCACAGTTCTGGGCTCCATATTATGACAACGATATAAAGATAACGCACTAGATAATGCAAAAATGATTCACGAGGATGATACCAGAAGTGAGAGAATATATTTTCAGGAGAGGCTGAACAACTAGGACTCTTTTCACTAGAAGAGAGAAGGCTATAGAATGACCTAATAGAGGTCTTTAAAATTTTGAATGGGTTTGATAAGGTAGATGTAGAGAGGATGTTTCTACTTGTGGGGGAGATCAATAAATCCAATAGGGAATTTGGGAGAAATTTTTTTTACCCAAAGAGTGTTAAGAATGTGGAACTCGCTACCGCAAGAAATAGTCAATGCATTTAAGGGGCAGCTCGATAAAAACATGAGGGAGAAAGGAATAGAAAGATATGCTGATGGGGTTAAATGATGAGGGATGGAAGGAGGCTCGTGTGGAGCATAAACAGCACTATAGACCTGTTTGGCTGAATGGCCTGTTGCTGTGCTGCAGGCTCTATGTAACTGATTCTATGTAACATCAAATGCATTCTCCACCACTACTGGTTGTAATTGAAACCCTCTCATTCAACAATCATGTACGTTTTTTTTAAGATTAGTTAAATTTAGAGGAAAATATCTGGATGCTGTGGCACCAGCGACTTTCTCGCTATCTGCCATTGCAATGGGGCAAACTTATGATGCAATTCTATCCCTCTACAAATGAGTGCCATTGCTATCTTTAAGTTTATCTGATGAAGCATATTTTATTCAAATTTATGCCTATCCTCATTACAAGGCTTTCAGTTACATTTTGTTTCCATCAACGTTCCCAATTTATTCATTTTGCATTTTATGCTATGTTACAAGGCATTCACATCTCATTATAACATGCAAAATGTTTGCCTCTCAGGGACCAATATATAATGAAAGTGGAGCAAGGATGCTAGATATATATCAACATATTAGTTGAAAGATAAATGTTTCAGACATACTGTGATATTCATCTTCCAGCAAAAGGGAACACTGTATTTGGGCGTGACAAAGGTGGGGCCAATAAACCCATGATCATTCTGGTGCATCCCGCTGTAACTCCAGCAGGAATTCATGATAATGCCTGTGTCTAGGTCATCCACGATGAGGCAGGCAGCTGTGAGCCTAGTGGATGAGCTGGTAATATGTAGTGTGATTGTTAAACCTTTGTTATAAACCAACTAGTTCTTAATAGCAATGTGTTGCTATGAATTCTTAAGCAAAGAACTCATGAAACAAATACATTACAGTGACCAAGAACTCATGATAATGCCTGCAAAGTAGGCTGGGACCCAGATACTTTAGGCCCTGGCCTTTCCCGGCAGTGGTGTAGGAAGGGGCATGGCCGTGACTGTAATGTATGCATCTGTGAGTATGCTCACAGGTTGGTAGAGCTGTTACATTGTGAATGGCTTAGCCAGTCACATGATGTTCGCAAGACTCAATAAAACCCCAGTCAGTTGTGTCTAGGTCATCCACAATGAGGCAGGCACTTGTGAGTGTGTAGTGTGATTGTTAAACCTTTGTAATATGTAGTGTGATTGTTAAACCTTTGTTGATAAACCAACTAGGTCTTAATAGCAATGTGTTGCTATGAATTCTTAAGCAAAGAACTCATGAAACAATTACATTACAGTGGCCAAGAACTCACAGACCAGTGTTCCTGCATCCCTGGCATAGAAGGACATTGGTGGGTTGGTACATTGAAGTGCAGTCCACCTTGCAAATCCAGGCCTAGGACTTTGACCTGAACCCTTGACGATTTATGAAAGCTACACGTTTTCCAGCACCCTTACAAAGAACTGACACACTACTTTGCAATTTTCGGCTTACGCCCAAGGTATGCCGTGATGGTGTAACCAGCCGCCCACTTTATTAATATTAAATAACGCCTGCCTCACCCCATCAATTTTTGCGGGCATGGTTTTGGAGGTCACTTGCAGGCGCATCCAGAACTTACGCGGGATGCTGGAGCTACAGATTTTCAGCCCCAAGAGCTTTAAATCAATTCCACACATCAATGCCTTTCCGAATCTAAACTCTGAATAAATGTAACAGTGTATATGTTGCACTGATCGGTTTAACTATGCTTGCCAATATCTTATGACTCAAAAAGGAGCATGGATTTTCTTGTGCCTTCAAATACAATGGAAAATCTCTCCAAGTCAGGTGTAATGCGTCATGTCTATTATTGGTTTAATTTACTAATCCATACCAGTTAAGGTGGTGTAAATTTGCATTGTTAGTTGAGCTATTGAGTACGTGTGCATGTTTGCATGTGTTTATGGTGGTGCTATTCTTTACAGTCCATGCAGGATAAACTTAACAACGAATCTTTTCTTCATGGGTGGATAACCCCCCAAAAAGCCATTGAAGTGAATGAGACCAGAACAGCACTGTCAACCAACTAAGTAACAGGTAAAGCATTATGCTGGTACATAATTTAGCAATGTAGGACTGTTTTAAACGCATGAGAGCCTGTACTCAGTTAGCCTTATTAAACAAAAGATCAACATGCTTGATTCCTTTCATTTGTTGGGCTAAAATTCGCTAACACCTGAAAACAGACGCAAGGATCACGATTAACCCATGCCCGGTCAAAGTAATGCAGGCAGCATGCCAACGTCATGCTGCCTGCTAATTTAAATGATGGTGGTGTGCAGCCCAGTGCTAAACACACTGCTGAATGTCTGCCTGCTCAGCAGTGTGGCAACTTTGTGCAAGACTAGCACCAATTAAAGCTAACCTACACTTCTTAAAGCCAGCCTGCAACTCTTAAAGGGGAGGAGTTTGATGACACTAGGTGCTGGAAGTAATTTCAGAAGGGAGTTTCATCTGGGAAACATATAGGAATTGCACAACAGGCTAGAATAAGGACTCTAAGGCTCTCAAACACAGCACTGGAGGCCTTAATATAGGAGGTGGAGATGAGAAGGGAGATCATGTTTCCACAGGGGGTCAGGAGGCCCTCTAGACAGACATAATAACATAACAACATAAGAAATAGGAGCAGGAATAGGCCATTTGACCCCTCGAGCCTGATCCACCATTTAATAAGATCATGGCTGATCAGATCATGGACTCAGCTCCACTTCCCTGCCCGTTCCCCATAACCCCTTACTCCCTTATCGCTCAAAAATCTGTCATTGCCGCCTTAAATATATTCAATAACCCAGCCTCCACAGCATTCTGGGGCTGAGAATTCCACAGATTTACAACCCTCAGAAGAAATTCATCCTCATCTCAGTTTTAAATGGGCTGCCCCTTATTCTGAGACTATGCCCTCTAGTTTTAGATTCCCCTATGAGTGGAAATATCTATCCTTTTTGTATCCACCTTGCAAAGGCATTAGGAGCAGATAGCCACGGAGGTCAATGCCGACAGTGATGCCCCAAGGACCTGGATGCAGTGCCGGAAGAAGTTCAATAACCTCACATGAATGGTCAAGATCAGTGAATGCATCTTAAAATTTCATATTCCACAAACTGCACCATTAGCTTCATACACTGCTCAATTCACCCCGCACACATTACTCACCAACCAATATTCTCTATCAATCACGAGACATACCTCATATTCATATTCTCCATTTCAGCCTCACACACGTACACTGCTGCAATCCTCACTCCCACATCTAACAGCTTGCACACACAGCCAGCTATTCAACCATGACAGCCGCATCAGCAAAACACATTGGACCAGTCTCACTGACACACTTCCCTCTCTACTGCAGAACAAGTTGGCTCAGAACTGGAGGCAATGGCAGCTTATTGGAGGGGGACAGGCATGCCGCCATATCCTGACCCTGATTGAGGAAACGGTTCTCAGCACAATTGGAGTGGCTATGACTGAGGCCTTGTGCAGCGGCTGGGCTGAAACCATTGAACATGACAGTATGCTCATACATAATCCTCCTTCTCATATCCCGCTTTCCCCTCATCCCACAATCTCTTCTGATTTACAAGCTGCAGATGACGTAAGCACGTACCTCTTCCTCCCCCTTCCACCCCCACCACCACAGCACCCCACCTCCCTTCATTACAACCCTACCCTTGTGCCTTTCTCATTTCAGAGACCCAAGAAATCCAACCTGGCCAGGCAGTGGTGCAAGACGAAGAGGACAGTGATGATAAAGAAGAAATACCATTAATCAATCTGATATTTTCAGCCAGGAGCTCTGATAATGGGCTCAATTTTGGCTAGGAGTTGCTCCCTTTTTTTTGGCGTAACTTACTTTTTCTGGCGTAACTTAAAATTCCCCAGTTTCCCCAATCAATTTGCACCTGCGTAACTCACTTAGTTAAGTTTTTTTTAGGTTAGCTTTTTTTTCTCAAAAGGGGGCGTTACCGGCCACCTACGCCAGTTTTGGCCATTTAGGCAACTTTGGCCAGCTAATAGTTATTCCATTTATACTTAGGCCAGCGTATGTGGCCACTCGAGAAAACTCTTGCGGAGAGATAAAGAAATCGGCGCAGGTAAGGACATCGGAGGCCATTCGGCCTGGGATAGGGGCTTAAGCGGAGAGGACCTGCACCTAAACCAACCAAGCCTTACCCTTAGCAATGTTTGCAAACAAAAAGTACAAACAATTCAATAAGAAATAAAAAATTGAAGTCCTACCTTTATCTTCAAACTCGGCCCGGGAAGGCAGCGGTGGTGTGGGAGGCCACTCGGCCTGGGCTAGGGGTGGGACAATGCACCGGGAGGCCACTCGGCCTGGGCTAGGGGCGGGACAACGCACGGGGAGGCCACTCGGCCTGGGCTAGGGGCGGGACAACGCACTGGGAGGCCACTCGGCCTGGGCTAGGGGTGGGACAATGCACCGGGAAGCCACTTGGCATGGGCTAGGGGTGGGACAATGCACCGGGAAGCCACTTGGCATGGGCTAGGGGTGGGACAACACACCGGGAGGCCAGTCGGCCCGCACTAGGGGCAGGCAGGAGAACTGATAGAAATCACCGGCAGGCAGGAGCACTATCACTTCTCCTGCCCGCCCCTAGCCCTTATACTTTGCCTCTAATTAACTTAATTTCTGCAATCTCATTCAGCCAGCCTCGAATGATAGGCTACGTAAAAATAGAAACTCGACACTGCAAAAATCATTTGTTCAACCTGACGGTAGTAAATGCAATCAGTTCCATAAAGGAAAAAGATATTCCATTCCTCAGCCTTTATCTTAATGCACAAACAAATTCACCAAGATACTCTGTTATAAAACTATAGCGTAAACTCAGCAGTCCCACACTCTCAGTGAGGAGCCATGCTCAAAGGGTTTCCTTGGGTTTTCTTTGAGTACAGTCTGGAGGCCACTCGTCCAGGACTAGGGCCGGGCAGGGGAGCTGATCGAAATCACCGGCAGGCAGGAGCAGTATCAGTTCTCCTGCCCGCCCCAAGTCCAACAAAGGAGGCAGAATAAATGCAGAGAATTTTACCTAAAGGAGCCCAGCAACACAGGGAGGAAGAACATTGCCACGCTCTGAAACTGACAGAGAGACCTACGTCAATTGGGACTGTTGTTGCAGACTCGCAGCGCTACTGCTCATGCGCTGCCATCACCAGCGGACTCCATTGCGCATGTGCAGACGTCCCGGCACATTTTCCAGCGCAGAACGCTGGCTCCACCTCACGACTCGACTGGTGATGCTGCGTGACTGCAGTGAAGAGGCCAGACAGCGGCCAACGTGGCAACATTTTTTTTTGGTGCAACGCGGAACGTAGATAAGCAACCCTGGTAAGTTTGCCGAAAAATAGGCTCAGCCAAAATTAAGGCCAATGGCACACTTTAGAGGGTAGTTTAGAGGTGAGATCTGCATGTGGTGAGTCACCGGACATGATGGGCTGCAGCCAGGGGGCAGCGGGAAAGGGTAACACAGGTGCCAGCTCCCCCTAGGGCAAGGTCGCGCATGAGTTTTGCAGCACAGGACACCGATGAGGAATTTGATGGGGTGGCCTGCAGAACAAAGCTGATGGGTTTGCACAATGAAATGCTTAGTGCATTGGCAGGCCCGCCAGAAAGCCTGTGTGTAATGTCAAGGAACATGGAAGGGTCTGGCACCAACAGGGCTTTGCCCAGAGCTTGAAACGCAACCTTTCCACCATGCAAGTGATGTCCAATTGCATTAGCACTCTTACGGACCCAACCAGGATGCAGCATCTGATGGTTGATGTCTGAGTTTCCATTGCAAGGGCCGCCCCCTCATGCTGGCGAGGTTGTGGAGCATGCTGCAGACCACGCCGAATATTGAGATGCACTCTGAGTACTGCAGGACTCCTCCAGAGCGGCCCACGTAGCGGAAGCATTGTTTAAGGATGCCAATGGTATGCTCTATCAGAGTTCACGTGGCAGCATGGCTTTCGTTATATGCATGCTGCTCACATATGTATGGGTTGCCAAGTGGAGTCATGAGCCAGGTGGTTATCAGTTAGCCCTTGTTACCCAATAGCCTCCATCTGATTTCTCATGGTGGCTCAAATGAGGTTGGTGCAGTGGACTGCCGCAGAATTAAAGCATCATGGATACCAAGCTTTAACTGTTCTGACTATGGTCACACACCAGCTGGGCATTAAGGGAGTGGAATCCCTTCTGGTTGCAGTACATCTCCGAATTGAGATGCAATGGCTGCAAAGTGATGCAAGAGCAGCCAACGGCACCCTGCACCATGGGGTTAGCCTGCTATCCTGGCAAAGCCTTGTATTAGCTCTGCTTGCTTCTCTCTGCATACAGAGCCTAACTTATCCTCCTTATATCGGAGTGGATGACGAACTGTGAGATGTTACAGATGTAGCCTGCTTCAGCCTGGAAGGAGCCCAGTGTGAAGAAGTTCAAGGTCACAGCCACCATTATAGTCACTGGCAGTGCCGTCCTCACCCTGGACTAAGACTGCAGGTCTGCCTGTAGCAGTGAACAGCTCCTTAGTAAAATGTAGACGTTGCATGCTCTGTTCCTCGCTGAGGTTGAGGAAGGAGAATTGCTCCCTGAAGATCCTGGGTGGATATGGCCTCCTGCGGAGAGCCTTTCTCCCCATCCTCCTCCTCCCACTTTTAGCAGCTTGTCCTTCTCTGTGTTGCCTCTGCTCATTCTCCCTGTCATGCTGTATGCCAAGGGGGATATAAACTACTGCACCCATGTCTTGGAGAAATTGGTCTGAGCAGACCCCTTGAAGTCAATACCACAAGTCCTTGAGCACGTGCCACATCACTCCTTGTAGACTGTAGTCAACTTTAAAAACGTGTAGAAAACACCAAACACTTCTGCAAACTCAGCAACAGCTAGTAGAAACCAATCAGCAACAAACCTGTGATTCGGTGATCATCCTTTTAAATAGCATGTGTGATAGGGGTACTTCCTGCTGCTGAATACATGTTCAGTTGTGCAAGGTTAAGAGAGGGCACTAGCTCCAGCGTTGAGGTCGGAAATGGCAGAACTGGTATCAAATCAGCGTTACACACTGATTGATATCACAATCTGTGTACCCTGCACACATCTGGTGCATGCTCCGGGCGCCGATGCTAATGCCCTCACCAAAATTGCATCTGGTGCAGCCTGTACCAGAGTCTACGTGCGCTGCTTTGACACCAATTTCAAGCTAATTCTGCACCCGTAGAACGCAAACAACGGGCAATACGCAACCGATATTTTAGCCCAAAATCCTTACTGCAGAGTTAGCCTCATCTTGTGAGACGAAATGAAGCACACTTAACCCATAAAGAGAATCACAATGACTAAATCACTTCCAACTCGCGATCAACATTTGGTGTTCCCATTTTTGGCACAATAATTAATATAAGGCATGGTCAAATTTCACAATTTTGACCTAGGCGATGGGGTCAGTTTTGTGGGTGGGGCCGGATATCGGCAAATTAAATCTTAAAGCAGTGTAAACGATCGCAGAAAACATAAATATAAGTGAGTTTGGTTGGAACTTGCGTATGTTTAAAATTCCCCAATCACTTGCGGTAGTTTGACCTGTTCCGTCCATATTGCGTTCATATTACTAGCGGAAAACAGCGGAAACTCCACCCCCAAGTGTTTAAATAAGCCGAAGTACAAATATTCCAAATTGGCCACTTTCATTCATAACTTCAGCAGCAATCCTAACACAGACATAGTCTCAATCCAAGTATATATATTTTTTGCAAACTAGTTATGCATTCATCAGAATTCAGTTGTCTCTCAATTTATTGTTTTAATGGAATTCTATTGCTGATAAGTGCATCTCCCCTGCTACGCTCCCATCATCTCTTTTTGCCAAAATGCAGTTTGGCTGATAGATTAATTGGTTTTGACTGCCTCAGTGAATGATAAATTAATCTTCAATGCTTCTCCCGTCCTATTTAAAGAAAATTTGATGTATCCTGAGCATATACAAATAGGATAAGTAATTCTTTCTCCTTCAGCTGATACAATTATAATTCTATGTTGAAACAAAATGGAAAGTCCATGCAGTTTATTCGGGGAAAAATGTGGATTAGGTGGGAGAGAGATAAACTGGGAGGACCAGTGTTGTGCTTGACAATCAATCAGAAGTTTATGTGCTAAAGTTCATCGCCACCAGAATCAATGAGCCCCAATCTCGGCAGATATGCTAGAATTATGTCGACCGGTACTCTCCAGTGCTGATGCCACTGGAGTTTGTGGGGTCAGTATGAGGGTGCCTAGTTTGTATGGGGCAGGCAAATGCAAGTACATATAATATAACAACATAAGAAATCGGAGCAGGAGTAGGCCAATTGGCCCATTGAGCCTGCTCCTCCATTTAATAAGATCATCGCTGATCTGATCTTGGCCTCAACTCCACTTCCCTGCCTGTTCTCCATAACCCTTGACTCCCTTATCATTCAAATATCTGCCTATCTCCACCTTAAATATATTCAATTATCCAGCTTCCACAGCTCTCTCGGGTAGAAAATTCCAAAGATTCACGACCCTCTGAGAGAAGAAATTCCTCCTCATTTTCATCTTAAATGGGTGATCCTTTATTCTGAAACTATGCCCCCTAGTTCTAGATTCCCCCACAAGGGGAAACATCCTCTCTGCAACTACCCTGTCAAGCCCCCTCAGAATCTTATGTTTCAATAAGCTAATCTCTCATTCTTCTCAACTTCAATGAGTATAGGCCCAACCTCCTCAACCTTTCTTCATAAGATAACCCCGTCATCTCAGGAATCAACCTTGTGAACTGCCTCCAATGCAACTACATATCCCTCTTTAAACAAGGAGACCAAAACTGTACGCAGTACTCCAGGTGTGGTCTCACCAACACCCTGCTTTTATATTCCATTCCCCTTGCAATAAAGGCCAACATTCCATTTGCCTTCCTAATTACTTGCTGATAGAGAATTCAAGCTCTGCAGCCAGGCTGCATTTAGACAGGCTGTGAAAAAAACACAGGCCACATTGCATTAAGTCATCAATCAACTTGACATTTTCGGACCTTGGGTAGCGAGCCAATTAAAACGTTAAAAGACTATTAATTGAGCCAATAAGGTCAAAGAAGGCGAGTTCTTTTCTGTAAATTGAACCCGGTATAAATACAGCCATTTTGACCATGTGGTTTCAGTAAGACAAAGGAACTGGCAATCAGCCAGCCGCTTGTTGCTCTCTGCCAAGATTAAAAAGTTAAAACTACAATCGGAGTTCGTATTTCATTGGAACTTAAGAGATCTAACAATTTTGGCACTGCGAACAGGATCGCTGAGGAAAGAAACTGAATTTTGGACATCGGACCTACATATTGAGGTAAGGAAACCTCTTTTTAAAGAAAAGTCCTCGGTCAAAAGTCTAAATTCGCCTCTCCTTCTACGCGATTCCGAAAGCCTCCGGTTTGTGAACCCTCCGGTTGGTAGTCGGCTCGAGGTCCCATAGATATCTAAACTTCAGCGGTGTGTTAGTTAATTAATCACCGACCTATTGATTGGCTGGAAAGCTTACGACTCGAGACCCCAGTAAAGAAATTATGGCAGCAGGAGATAAGAACAAAGAATTGCCTACAACTGTTAAAGGTGAGCAGGCACCACCTGAAGTTTCGCGAGATTTAATTCTCGAACAGTTGAAAGAATACATAGAGCAACAATTCAACTTATTTAAAACCTGTATTAAGATCGAACAAAAGTACAGAACCTCCAAAGGACAATGGTCCTTGGACGAGATTAAAAGGGTCTGGGGAAAAACGACCTGTATGAAAAATAAAGAGTGAACTAGATGGTCCCTAGCGGTTATGGGCCAGATTCGAAACCAGAATGAAATTATAATGCGTTCCCAACATGATCGAGAACTGACCAGTACAAAGGATCAATTGCAAGCAGTTTGTGCACAGCTGCAACAGAAAAAGCTTGAACTTGAAAAGCTGGAAGCGGAAGTTAAAGATCTTAAAGGTGAAATTAAAGAATGGAAAAAATCATTAGGTCAAGAGACAGTAATAGGAAAAGGAAAATGTATTGATCAATTCCCAGGATACCCATGTTTGGATAAATTAAAAGCGCAAACCCGAAGACACGACCGAGAAATAGATACGGATTCTGAATCCTCCGACAATACAGTGTCGGAGGATGATGAAGAATTAGGGGTGCGCTTTGCCCCATTTAAAAAAGACGAGTTGTAGTCAAATCAGAAGAGACTGCGGATGAGGGCAGAACCAAAAAAACAAAGAGAAGGGTGTACGAAGAATACTTAATTCATGCTCCGGCAGACCCAGAGAAAATTGATAAATGGTCCAAGGAATTGCCCAATCCAAAGAAAGGGGGAGTAAAAACGTGGGACCAATTGGACCGCTTAAGAAATATATATCAACTTCATCCCTGGAACGGCATGCAAATTTTGACCATAATGGTGCCAAAAACACAGGGAAGAAAATTGCACGACAAGGTAGATGAAGCTTTGGGGCAGAATGAGCAAGAATTAGACTCAGGATGGGAGGCGATTAAACACTGGCTGCAAGCCTTCAGTCCAGCTAAGACAGACTGGGGAAAAATTGCAGCCTGCCAACAGAAAGGAACAGAGGAGGTCATGGAGTATGACGAGCGGTTTAGATGCATGAGGCTAGAACATTCGGGTATGAATAATACGGATGAGGAAATGGATGAAGAAGTGTTTGGACCCCTGAAAGCAGCTTTCATGGCAGGTCTAAAGCCAGAACTGTTCAAAATGCTTAAGGTAGTGTTACCGGACTGGGAAGGTAGAGGAACTACCTTTGCAGCATTGGTGGATCGATGTAACCAATTAGATCAGGATATGGGAGCTAAAGTCCGAGCTGTACAGGCTATGGGATGGAAATCCCAGGATTCCGATAAACAGTCATTAGGAAAATTACCCGGAAAATGTCATTATTGTGGGAAAGAAGGTCACTGGGCCAAGACGTGCAGGGCAAAACAGAAAGGTCGTGGCTGGGGAAGAGGACGCAGCCAGGGATACAATTCAGCCAACAAGCCAGGCTTGTCACAAGATAACGACCTCATAGAAGCATTTAAGCGACTGACAATACAACAACAGAAGGAGTTACTTGGGATAGCAAAAAACGATTAGAGCCCACCCTGGCCCCCCTCCTCGCACTAATACAACAAAGGGGAGATGGGCTATATATAACTGTGAGGGTGGGCGATAAGGATGTGGACTGTCTTTTGGACACAGGAGCGGAATTAACATGCTTACCCCTACAATATGGAGACTTTTTGCCGTTGGATGGTAGGGCATGTACAGCCTATGGAGTTGGGGGCCATAAAATGGAAATTAAAAGGACAACACCGGTACTTATAGGGCTGGGTCCACATGAACTAACCACGCCGGTCTGGATAGGCCCAGTAGGTCAACCCCTTTTGGGAATGGACGTTCTAATCCAAGTAGATTCATCGTTGCATTTCGAGGATGGTCAGGTGACATGGTCAATTAGAACTTATAAGAAAGAAAAATTGAAGGAACACCTGATATGGGCTAAAGATAAGAACGATTGTGGCCTACTCCAGATGGAGCCTGCGTCATTTACAGGGACCAAGCCTCCATGTACTAAACAGTATCCCATCAGTCCAACTGCCATCGCGGGAATCTTACCGGTTATTCAACAATTGGAGAAACAAGGGGTGCTTATTAAAATGCATAGCTCCTCCAATAGCCCCGTGTGGCCGGTACAGAAATCTAATGAGACTTGGCGTTTGACTGTTGATTATAGGAAAGCTAACCAGTGTATTGATCAAAAAGCTCCTTTGGTCGCAGATGCCTCCACCATTTTTAATGCCCTCAAACCGGAACATAAATATTTCTTGGTTAAAGATATGGCCAACGGATTTTGGTCGGTGCCTCTGGCACCGGAGGTTCGACAGTGGTTTGCTTTCACTGTCCAAAGACAACAGTATACTTGGACCCGGTTACCACAGGGTTTCCACAACAGCCCTACGGTATACCACATGGCTTTACAAAGCCATTTGAGAGAATTACCTCCCCTGTCATCCACAGTCATCCAATATGTCGACAATATCTTGCTAGCTTCAAACACGGAAGAACAGCATGAACAAGATTTATGAGCTTTGCTGGATCACCTTCGACTGAAAGGACATAAAGCCAGCATCGACAAAGCACAAATATCCCAAGAAGAGGTTGTATACCTGGGACAAAAGATTTCACAAGGAAAGAGAGAACTTACCCAGGATAGAACTGCAGCCATTCGGGCTGCTAAAAAACCCACCACTATTCAGGAACTAAGGTCTTTTTTGGGATTGTGTAACTTTAACAGAAATTGGATTGACTCCTTCACACACCTTGCTCAGCCACTAAATTATATTTTAAATGGGAAACGTGCCTCTAAAGAAGCCATCACCCTCACTAAAGAACAGCAAGAGGCCTTCCTGAGTTTGAAAAAGGCTTTGTGTTCGGCACCGGCTCTGGGAATTCCCTACAGTGGTAAGCCATTTACCCTGTTTGCCCATGAGAAAGAAGGATATATGACAGCTATACTGACACAAGAACATGGGGATCGGCAAAGGCCTATTGGCTAATATTCGGCAAAACTAGATGCAGTAGCCCTCGGATGGGGAAGTTGCCTAAGGGCCATGGAAGCTACATGTCGAGCGGTAATGATCACTGCGGGTTTAGTCCTCGACCAAAAGTTGATTGTCAAGTGTCCCCACACCGTACACGCTTTGCTGTCTATGCATGTCTCAGGTGACGGCAGCAAGATGGACTCGCTGGACAGCAGTTTTAGAAGCTCCTAATATCCATATCGTCCGGGCCAGCCCAGTTAATCCCGTAACTATGCTCCCGATGTCAGAATCGAGGGAGCAAGAGGGGGGCGAATGTGAAGAGCATGACTGCGTGGAGATTTTAAAAGAAACAGAAGAAGCAGCCTTAGCAGCAGAGGAGCCTCTGCACAACGCAGACCTCATCCTGTTTACAGATGGTTCCTCCTTTGTTGACAATGGTATCAGAAAAGCAGGATGGGCAGTTACAACCTTATATGAGGTAGTGGCAGTGGATGTTTACCCTCAGGAACGTCAGAACAACAGGCCGAGTTCTGGGCCCTGTCAGAAGCATGTCGAATAGCAGAAGGACAGACAGCTAATGTCTACACAGATTCGTGTTATGCTTTTGGAGTCGCTCAAGACTTTGGTATGTTATGGCGGAAAAGAGGATTCCTTACTGCTGCTGGTACACCTATCCGAAATGGAAAAGAAGTCCGAGACTTACTGGAGGCCATACAATTACCTCAGGAAGTGTCCATCCTGAAGTGTAAGGCCCATACCAAGGAAAATACCACAGAAGCACAGGGAAATGCCCTAGCCGACCAGGCAGCTAAAGATGCCGCCTCACAGGGCGTTCCTCCAGAAGAACCAACACAGATGTGCAGATTGAAAGCAGTCAGGACTCTGACACGAGACCTTCAAACAATGCAAGGCGAGTGCTCCTGAGAGGAAAAATGGACATGGATTGAGGCAGGAATTAAGCTATGCGAAGATGGTGTCTGGAGACAAAGAGTTACCGACAAGCCAGTCACGCCACAAGCGCTTATGCCTTTTTTAGCACAACAGATCCACTCGTGCGGACACTTGGCCTCACAACAGATGACGGCACGGTTCCAGAAAAGCTGGTGGGGTCGGGGATTTAAAGAACATGCCCAGCTGGTAACAGACCGCTGTGTGGTCTGCCAGAAAAATAATTCTGGACCCATCATGGTAATGCCCCAACTGAGGCCCCCTGCCCCTGTCGGACCATTCCAGCATCTGCAGGTTGATTATATATCTCTTCCTTCATGCCAAGGATACACTAACATTCTTTTCATGGTCGACAGATTCTATAGATGGGTAGAAGCTGTCCCAACTTAAAGAGCCACAGCCAATCACACTGCAAAGGTCTTGTGTAAGGATTACATTCCACGATGGGGAGTCCCGAGTAGCATTGACTCAGATCAGGGAACACATTTCACAGGTGCTGTCTGCCAAGAAGTCTGTAGGTTACGGAACATTACGTGGGATTTACACTGTCCTTATCATCCACAATCATCAGGACAAGTAGAACGAATGAATCGAACTCTGAAACAACGGCTTGCCAAATATCACCAAGAAGGAACACCATGGCCCCAGGCACTACCAATGGTGCTATGTAGCATTAGGGCAACTCCGAACAGAACTACAGGTCTAAACCCATTTGAAATTATAACAGGAAGACCCAAGTCGCTGCCAGGAACTATCGATTTACGGAAAACTGATGTTCACTTAATGAGTGACACTTTGTTATCATACTGTCAGAACTTAACCAATGCTATTCGTTCTGTTTCCTGACAGGTATCGGCAGCTTGGGGTAATCCACCTGAAGGAGGACACGACATCATCCCGGGAGTCTGGGTGTATGTGAAAAAGTTGCATAAAGAACCTTTGGGTGCCAAGTGGGAGGGACCTTATCAAGTGTTATTGACCACCCAGGCAGCTGTTAAAGTCCAAGGAAAGAAAGCCTGGATCCACGCTTCACACGTTAAACGAGCACCCATAACTGAAGCTGAAATCTAATAAGGACAATTACTTTTTGAGAAAATGTATAAATTTAGGTATTCTAGGCATAGGCCTACTTCTTACTAGCCGACCCTCTGCACCAAAGGGAGATAGTAGGGTAGCAAGGGAATTACATGTAAATACATTTTATTTTTATATTGTTTGTTTATGTTGATTCAATGTTGTTGCGACCAGGCGGCTGTAGCAGCTGTCCCACAGGTGAGACACCTTGCAGGTCCCAGCAGACCATCTGTATGTGGCACAGCGGTATGTTATGCTTAAGGGAAGGCTGTTTACTTGTTGAATTAAGATATTGATTTGGATTAAATTTGAATAAGGTTAATTAACCTACTAAAACCAGACATCCATTGTGGCCACGATGGAACTCGGGTTGGTGTAAATTTGTGTGGAAGCTACTAGTCCGGACATGTGGCGAAACACATCAACAAATTTTAGAAGGAAACTCTATTAACATGTATGAAATTATTTTGTAGAATGTTTAACCAGTGATACCTGAAGTTTCATGATTCAGTTGGTGAAAGAATCAAAGGGGGGATTGATAGAGAATTCAAGCTCTGCAGCCAGGCTGCATTTCAACAGGCTATGAAAAAACACAGGCCATATTGCATTAAGTCATTAATCAACTTGACATTTTCGGACCTTGGGTAGCGAGCCAATTAAAACGTTAAAAGGCTATTAATTGAGCCAATAAGGCTATTAATTGAGCCAACGAGTTCTTTTCTGTAAATTGAACCCGTTATAAATACAGCCATTTTGACCATGTGGTTTCAGTAAGACAAAGGAACTGGCAATCAGCCAGCCGCTTGTTGCTCTCTGCCAAAATTAAAAAGTTAAAACTACAATCGGAGTTCGTATTTCATTGGAAATTAAGAGATCTCACACTTGCTCTACCTGCTAACTTTTTGTGTTTCATGTACAAGGACCCCCAGGTCCCTCTGTACCTCAGTATTTTGTAAGCTCTCCCCATTTAAATAATAATTTGCTTATTTATTTTTCCTACCAAAGTGGATAATCTCACAGTTTCCCATATTATATGCCATCTGCCAAACTTTTGCCCATTCACTTAGTCTATCTATATCCCTTTGTAGATTGTTTGCATCCTCTTCACAACTTGCTTTCCACATATCTTTGTATCATCAGCAAATTTGGCTACATTACACTTGGTCCCTTCATCCAAGTCATTAATATAGATTGTAAATAGTTGAGGCCCCAGCACTGATCCCTGTGGCACTCCACTAATTACAGTTTGCCAACTGGAAAATTACCCATTTATCCCGACTTTCTGTTTTCTATTAGTTAGAGAATCCTCTATCTATGCCAATATATTACCCCTAACCCCGTGAGCTCTTATCCTGTGCAGTTACCTTTATGTAGCACCTTATCGAATGCCTTCTGGAAATCCAAATTCACAACATCTACTGGTTCCCCTTTATTCACTCTGCTCGTTACATCCTCAAAGAACTCCAGCAAATTTGTCAAATATGATTTCCCTTTCATCACACCATGCTGACTCTGCTTGACCTCATTATGATTTTCTAAATATCCTACTACTTCATTAATAATGGACTCCAGCATTTTACCAATGACAGCCATTTGGCTAACTGGTCTATAGTTTCCTGCTTTCTGTCTCCCTCTTTTCTTAAATAGGGGTGTTACATTTGTGGTTTTCCAATCTGCTGGGACTTCTCCAGAATCCAGCAACTTTGGTTGATTACAACCAATGCATCCACTATCTCTGCAACCACTTCTTTTAAGACCCTAGGATGCAGGCCACCTGGTTCAGGGGACTTTAGTCCACCGTTAGTCCCATTTGTTTGCTTTTTCTCTAGTGATAGTATTGTTTTAACTTTCCGCCTCCCAATTGTCACTTGATTATCTATATTTGGGATACTTTAATTCCCCAGTCTCATCCTCTAAGGGACCAACATTTACTTTAGCTACTCACTTCCTTTTTATATACTTGTTGAAGTTCTTACTGTCTGTTTTTATATTTCTTGCTAGTTTACTCTCACAAACTATCTTCGCTCTCTTTATTATTTTTTAGTCGTCCTTTGCTGGCTTCTTAAAATTTCCTAATCCTCTGGCCTTCCATTATTCTTCGCAACATTATACCTTTGTTTTCAACTTGATGCCATCCTTTACTTCCTTAGTTAGCCATGGATCGTTCATCCATCTCTTAGAATCTTTCCTTCTCACTGGAATATATAATTGCTGAGAGTTATGAAATATCTCCTTAAATGTTTGTCACTGCTCATCTTCTGTCTTACCCTTTATTCTATTTCCCCAGTCTACTTTAGCCAACTCTGCCTTCATACCTTTGTAATTACCTTTATTTAAGTTCAGGACACAAGCGAAGACCTAGTTTCTCAGCCTCAAACTGAATTTGAAATTCTACCATACGATGATCACTCTTCCCAAAAGGATCATTTTCTATATCATTAATTTATCCAGACTCATTACGTAGACCTAAAATAGTCTGTGTCCTGGTTGGTTCCATGACATATTATTCTAAGAAACAATCCCGAATACACTCTATAAATTCTTCTTCAAGGCTAGCTTTGCCAATTTGATTTTTCCACTCAATATGAAAATTAAAATCACCCATGATTATTGCTGTTCCTTTCTTACAAGCCTCCATTATTTCTTGATTTATACTTTGTGCTACAGTGTACCTACTGTTAGGGGGCCTATGGACTACTCGCATCACTTATGACTTATTTCCCTTATTATTTTTTATCTCAACCTAAACTGATTCTACATCTTGATCTTCTGAGCCAATATCATTTTTCACTACTGCACTGATCTCATCCTTTATTAACCGAGCTATCCCACCTCATTTTTGCCTATTCTTCCCAAATGGCAAATATCCCTGAATATTCAGTTCCCAGCCTTGGTCACCTTGCAATCAGGTCTCTGTAATGGCTATTAGATCATACCCATTTATTTCTATTTATGCCGTCAACTCATCGAGCTTGTTATGAATGCTGCGTGCATTCAGATAAAGAGCTTTTAATTTAGTCTTTTTATGATTTTTTCCATCTCTGATCCCACTTTCTGATGCATTCTTGTTTTACGTTCTGTCCCTTCCTGTCACTCTCTGGTTATCATTATCCCTATCGCTACCCTCCACTATTGCCTTCTCCTTTCTTTTTGACTTTTAAAATTTCCGCTCACCTGATCCCTCCCCACAATTATTGGGACCAAATTTCACCAACCCCTTTTGCCGGCGCACTCAACCGAGATGCGCCGACTTTGTGCGATCAGAACGGTGCCAAAAATTGTACTCATGATTCTGGCCACTCTGCTGTGTGTCCCGGGTCCTGGCGTGACATATGTAGTGGAGTGGGTGGGCGGAGCTACAGCCCTGCGCCGAAAACAGTGCCGGCAGCTGTCCACATGCGCAGTGGAGTCTGCGCGCATGCGCAGTAGCTCCTTGCCCTCCCAGCGCGTCCTGCAGGCTGTGAGCGGGACCTGAGGCTTGCCACCCTATCTATTGGCCAAAGGGATGACCCGATGTTTGCCACCCCTATCCTTGGCCGAATGCTCTCCCGCACCGGCCCGCAAGCTATTGAACAGATGGAAACCTTTGCGATAACTTGTTTCTGGCAAAAATATGGGGAAGTTGTTTCTATTTTACACATCTCTTGGGAGTATCTCAGCATACAGCCTTTAGAGCCAATTACTTACAGAGAATGGAAACATTGCTCGGCTTAATTTGTTTTAGGGAGATCCCTGTATAAGTAAAAAAATGATTGTGAAAGAGACCTGTAAAAATGTGCAAAGTAATGAGTGACATGAAAAAAGCCCTGTACTTGTAAGTAGCTGCTTCTGTTGTTTAAACTACTGTGATTGTGTGTTTGCAGAGTACTTTTATTTTGTTTTAATCTTTCCTTAAAACTTTGTAAGTGGTACAGCAGGGAGGGATTCAAATTCCTGGGGCATTGGAACCGGTTCTGGGGGAGGTGGGACCAGTACATACCGGACGGTCTGCACCTGGGCAGGACCGGAACCAATATCCAAGGGGGAGTGTTTGCTAGTGCTGTTGGGGAGGAGTTAAACTAATATGGCAGGGGGATGGGAACCAATGCAGGGAGATAGAGGGAAACAAAATGGAGATAGAAGCATAAGACAGAAAGGAGATGAGTAAAAGTGGAGGGCAGAGAAACCCAAGGCAAAAAACAAAAAGGGTCACTGTACAGCAAAATTCGAAAGGGTCAAAGTGTAATAGAAAGGCAAGCATGAAAGCTCGGTGCCTCAATGCGAGGAGTATTCGGAACCCAGGAGAGGGCTCTGAGCTAGTTAGAGTGGGTGAGAGCTCAGATGAACAGGACCCCAAGAAAGAATGCGAAAGGCAGGAGGCAACAGAGCAGAGTAGCACTGGGGTAAGTGTAAACCACAAGGTGATAGGAAGGGACAATATGTATGAATATAAAGGGGCTGCAGGAGGGGTCAAAACTAAAAATCATGATTTAAAAACTAGTATTAAAACACTCTACCTAAACGCACGCAGCATTCGAAATAAAGTAAATGAGTTGACTGCACTAATCATTACAAATGGGTATGATTTGGTGGCCATTACAGAAACATGGTTGCAGAGTGGCCAAGGCTGGGAATTAAACATACGGGTGTATCTGACAATTTGGAAAGATAGACAAGAAGGGAAAGGAGGTGGGGTAGCTCTGTTAATAAAGGATGATATCAGGGCAGTTGTGAGAGACGATATTGGCTCTAATGAGTAAAATGTTGAATCATTGTGGGTGGAGATTAGAGATAGTAAGGGGAAAAAGTCACTGGTGGGCGTAGTTTATAGGCCCCCAAATAATAACTTCACGGTGGGGCGGACAATAATCAAGGGAATAATGGAGGCATGTGAAAAAGGAACGGCAGTAATCATGGGGGTTTTAACCAACATATCGATTGGTCAAATCAAATCGCACGGGGTAGCCTTGAGGAGGAATTCATAGAATGCATACGGGATTGTTTCTTAGAACAGTATGTTACAGAAGCTACAAGGGAGCAAGCTATCTTAGATCTGGTCCTGTGTAATGAGACAGGAATAATAAACGATCTCCCAGTAAAAGATCCTCTCGGAATGAGTGACCACAGTGTGGTTGAATTTGTAATACAGATTGAGGGTGAGGAAGTAGTGTCTCAAACGAGCGTACTATGCTTAAACAAAGGGGACTACAGTGGGATGAGGGCAGAGTTGGCTAAAGTAGACTGGAAACACAGACTAAACGGTGGCACAATTGTGGAACCGTGGATGACTTTTAAGGAGCTCTTTCATAGTGCTCAATAAAAATATATTCCAGTGAAAAAGAAGGGCGGTAAGAGAAGGGATAACCAGCCGTGAATAACCAAGGAAATAAATGAGAGTATCAAATTAAAAGCCAATGCGTATAAGGTGGTCAAGGTTAGTGGGAAACTAGAAGATTGGGAAAATTTTAAACGACAGCAAAGAATGACTAAGAAAGCAATAAAGAAAGGAAAGATAGATTACGATAGTAAACGTGCGCAAAACATAAAAACAGATAGTAAAAGATTTTACCGATATATAAAACGGAAAAGAGTGACTAAAGTAAATGTTGGTCCCTTAGAAGATGAGAAGGGGGATTTAATAATGGGAAATGTGGAAATGGCTGAGACCTTAAACAATTATTTTGCTTCGGTCTTCACAGTGGAAGACACAAAAACCATGCCAGAAATTGCTGGTCACGGGAATGCGGGAAGGAAGACTTGAGATAATCACTATCACAAGGAGGCTAATGGGACTCAAGGTAGACAAGTCCTCTGGTCCTGATGAAATGCATCCCAGGGTATTAAAAGAGATGGCGGAAGTTATAGCAGATGCATTCATTATAATCTACCAAAATTCTCTGGACTCTAGGGAGGTACCAGCAGATTGGAAAGCAGCTAATGTAACGCCTCTGTTTAAAAAAGGGGGCAGACAAAAGGCAGGTAACTATAGGCCGGTTAGTTTAACATCTGTCATGGGGAAAATGCTTGAAGCTATCATTAAGGAATAACTAGCGGGACACCTAGATAGGAATAGTGCAATCAAGCAGATGCAACATGGATTCACGAAGGGGAAATCATGTTTCACTAATTTACTGGAATTCTTTGAGGATATAACGAGCATGGTGGATAGAGGTGTACCAATGGATGTGGTGTACTTAGATTTCCAAAAGGCATTCGATAAGGTGCCACACAAAAGGTTACTGCGGAAGATAAAGGTACGTGGAGTCAGAGGAAATGTAATAGCATGGATCGAGAATTGAATGGCTAACAGAAAGCAGAAAGTCGGGATAAATGGATCCTTTTCGGGTTGGAAATCGGTGGTTAGTGGGGTGCCACCGGGATCGGTGCTGGGACCACAACTGTTTAAAATATACATAGATGACCTGGAAGAGGGGACAGAGAGTAGTGTAACAAAATTTGCAGATGACACAAAGATTAGTGGGAAAGCGGGTTGTGTAGAGGACACAGAGAGGCTGCAAAGAAATTTAGATAGGTTAAGCGAATAGACTAAAGTTTGGCAGATGGAATACAATGTCGGAAAATGTGAGGTCATCCACCTTGGAAAAAAAAACAGTAAAAGGGAATATTATTTGAATAGGGAGAAATTACAACATGCTGTGGTGCAGAGGGACCTGGGGATCCTTGTGCATGAATCCCAAAAAGTTAGTTTGCAGGTGCAGCAGGTAATCAGGAAAGCGAATGGAATGTTGACTTACAATGCGAGAGGGATGGAGTACAAAAGCAGGGAGGTTCTGCTGCAACTTTACAGCGTATTGGTGAGGCCGCACCTGGAGTACTGCGTGCAGTTTTGGTCACCTTACTTAAGGAAGAAAATACTAGCTTTGGAGGGGGGTACAGAGACAATTCACTAGGCTGATTCCAGAGAGGAGGGGGTTACCTTATGATGATAGATTGAGTAAACTGGGTCTTTACTCGTTGGAGTTCAGAAGGATGAGGGGGTGATCTTATGGAAACATTTAAAATAATGAAAGGGATGGACAAGATAGAGGCAGAGAGGTTGTTTCCACTGGTCGGAGAGACTAGAACTAGGGGGCACAGCCTCAAAATACGGGGGAGCCAATTCAAAACCGAGTTGAGAAGGAATTTCTTCTCCCAGAGGGTTGTGAATCTGTGGAATTCTCTGCCCAAGGAAGCAGTTGAGGCTAGCTCATTGAATGTATTCAAATCACAGATAGATAGATTTTTAACCAATAAGGGAATTAAGGGTTACGGGGAGCGGGCGGGTAAGTGGAGCTGAGTCCACGGCCAGATCTGCCATGATTTTGTTGAATGGCGGAGCAGGCTCGAGGGGCTAGATGGCCTACTCCTGTTCCTAATTTTTATGTCCTTATGTTCTTATGTCTTGGTGCTTTAGGTGCATGTCTTCTCCGCTTCCTTCTATTTTTTATTTGTTATTGAATGCTTCTTGTGCTTTGTTTAGTGCTATCTAAGTCTTGGTGCTTTAGAATGTACTAACATGTGCTGATTTCTTAACTCTCCGCAAGGGTTTTCTGTGCGGCCACAAGTGGCCACATACACTAGCCTAAGTTAGTTTGGAGCAACTATTAGCTATCCAAACTGGCTTAAATGTCCAAAACGGCTGGTAACGCCCCCTTTTGAAAAAAAATCTAAACTAAAAAAAATCCTAACTAACTCACTTACACTGGCGCAAATAAAATGTGCAGAATGGGGATTTTTAAGATACTCCAGAAAAATCAAGTTGCTCCAAAAAAAGCAAATTTGGGCCCATTAAGTTTAAAGCCCTATCTACAGCCCTAGTTATTCAATTCTCCAGGACACTGGTCCCAGGCTGGTTCAAGTGAAGCCTGTCCTGACGGAACAGCTCCCTCTTTTCCCAATACTGGTGCCAGTGCCCCATGAATTGAAACCCATTTCTCCCACACCAATCTTTTAGCCACGCGTTCATCTCTCTGATCTTATTTACCCTATGCAAATTTGCTCATGGCTCAGGTAATAATTCAGAGATTATTACCTTTGTGGTTCTGCTTTTTAATTTAGCCCCGAGTTGCTCTTACTCCCTCAACAGAACCTCTTTCTTTGTCCTACCTATGTCGTTGGTACTTACGTGGACCACAACAACTGGATCTTTCCCCCTCCATGTTCCACTCCAGCTCAGAGGTGATGTTGTTAACCCTGGCATCGGGCAGACACCGCCTTCAGGACTCACGCTCTTGGCTGCAGCGAACAGTATATCCTCCTAACTATACTGTCCCCTACCACTACAATATTTCTTTTTACTCCCCCCCAACTTGAAATGCCCCCTGTACCACGGTGCTGTGGTCGGTTTGCTCATCCTACCTGCAGTCCCTGCTCCTGTCCACACAGGGAGTAAGAATCTCGTACCTGTTGGTTAAGAGTAAGGGCTGAGGCTCCTCCATCACTACACCCTGGGCCCCCATACCTGCCTCACTCATAGTCACACCCTTCTGTCCCTGCCCACGGACAAAATTTTAATTATTTAACTTAAGGGGTGTAACTCTTTGCTGAAACACAGCTTCCAGGTAACTCTCCTCCTCCCTGATGTGTCACAGTGTCTGAAGCTCAGACTCCAGCTCATCAACTCTGATCCGAAGTTCCTCAAGCAGCCAACACTTACTGCAGATGTGATCGCCATGGATCACACTGTTGTCCACCAGTTCCCACATGCTGCAACTGCAACACATCGTCTGCCCTGCCATCTCTAATGTATTTTATTTTATGAATTACATTTTCAAGTTTATAAATATCAATTATCTATGTTTAGTTTTTAATCTCGGCTCTTAACTTAAAGCAATGCCCAAGTTTAGAGAAAAAGAGAGAGAAATAGTGACCACTATTAGTGTATCTCTGCGGTTCTCCTGCAGCATGTAGCTGGAAAGTCTGGCAGCTGCCAGCCGTTGAGTGGTTGTGGATGGGGGTTGCCCTGATCCCAACCCCCGAACCCAAGCCATATTTCTTTCAGACCACTGAGTGGCCGCGATTTCACCACATGCGGTGGGATCGATGCGGCCAGGGTTGGTGGTATGCAGTAAGCCAGCTCCCGACTCGAGCCCGACCTCTGTCCAGAATCTTCCGATGATTAGGCCTGTTAAGCCTGTCCTGCGGGCTTCCCGGCCAATTAAAAGGAAATCGGCCTGATGACATCATTTGATGAAGTGTTTCCTTAATGGGACCCTGCCCACAATGGTTTTGACAGATCTTCTGTCAATGTTCTGCAGCATTAAGGTGCTGCAAACACTGACAAGCCTTGCACAAAGGTGGATGGCTGCATCCAGGCTCTCCCATGACGCCCTCCAGATGCTTATGGAGGGAGTCACAGCACATAGGGAGGTCCTCTTCCCATCCAATAGGGAGAAGGGACCTCTCCAGGACTCCAACGCAGCCTGGTTACACATTGCACAGGAGGGCAGAAGCAGGGATGTTGTCAGGAGGATCAGGCTGCAGTGGGGCAAACCTTACAATGATTGCAGTGTATCACGAAACGTTACTGCAAAGCCATACTCGACTTCATCCTGCTGTGCCTTTCATCGCATCCCCTTCACTAAGCATTCCCTATTTGACCGCTGTGCATCCTTACTCTCACCAACTTACCTTGCACCTCCACCCATCCACCCATTCCTCCCTCTCTCTCTCTCTCTATCTGCATTATCAGTTCCCCATTTCACTATGAAATGTGAGCAGAGCTGGTCTCCAGTCGTCTTGGTTCATCCATGCCACTGAACCAAGACCTAGCTTTGTCAAGCCGGTGTGGTGGCTGGTGTGCAACGGCCAGCACACGTTAAAAAAATCCATGCATAGGCATCTTCCACCCTTCAACATGTAGTTCGGGACCTGGAATATCAGGTACTTCATTGAAACACCTGTGAACTCACCCTTTTTGGCGTGGAAGCAAGTCATCCTCGATACGAGGGACCGATGATGATGATGATGTTAATCACACCAACCCATTTCCTTTAACAGTGCTCCCATGACATGGTAAGATTTCTCATACAGCAGCTCACCTTTTTCCATTGTGTTTTCGTCCATATTTTTCTTGGCACAATCTCATTGGAAGAAGAGCCTCTAGTTTTCGACTCCCTCTGTGTGATCTCATTCTCTGTCCCTTTCTTCCTTTGATGCTGCTGGTTTCGTCCACAAGCCCCGTTCTCTATTCTATAATTAGGGTCGCTAACTCTAGCTGGGCATATTCCTGGAAGTCTCATCGCATGACCTCCCGCCTACAACCGTTCTACCCAGTCAAACATTTCTCATTCTCCCCATTTCCAATATTTTCATGAGTAACAAATGAAAGTGTTCAAAGCCAATGTAAAAAACACACGTTTTGTTTTGGTGCCCCTATGATGTTTCTCCCAGATTGCTCACAGTAGTGTACAGGAGATTAATTATAATTCCTGTAGACTCCAGTGCAATCCCAGAGGATTGGCAAGCCTAATTTCATAGTTGTGTTCCAATTTGATTATCTGTACTGTTATACAGTGTCTTTCATACTCTATGTAATGTTTTGGTAGCGTTGGAGTAATCAGAGATTTCATATAAAAGGAACAAACACTTATTTTTGTAGCTTCCACACATGCACACAGCAGCTGCATAGTACAAACAAAATGGTGGCTGCCCTTTGAAGTTTAAATCATGCCTTCGTTATCCAGAACACCCCACACAACCCCCAAATGCATAGTACTTTACACGCTGCAGTGCATTTGCTTTCCTCAGCCAGGCATTTCAAAAAGATAACTACATAAAGTCAGGAATTTAGTTGACTGGCTTATTGATGCACTGGGAACGCCTAGCGGCCTTTAAGAATTGGGATTAAGTTGACACATTTGTGCATGTGTTGGCGGCAGCGCAACAGCATCATGAGAGCTCCTGTGATATTAGTTTGTTTACATATGCATTAGAGGGATTAGAGTCCTCCTAAAATCAGGAGACAGCTTCCTCATTGTATTTGCTTTGGATGGCTGACTGACTCACACATGTGATGGCTCCTGGGAATTAGAATCTTCTTGAAGGATATATGTTGAAGTGCACTGGGATGCCTGCAAACATCAGGGCCTCGAAATTAACCCCCCTCCCCACAACGGATTGTTAGTGGGTTGTTGCTGGGTGGATTAAAACGTCAAATTCTACAACCTGACTCTAAGCCGCCATGCAAGAGCCCGTTGTTCTTTTAGTGGTGGCGGGTCTCGGTGCGCCTGAGCATCCTGCCATGGAGAGGCGAGTCCACCACTAACAGTGCAATTGGGAGCCCGATTTAAAATTCACTGCTGCTGCACGGGATTTCTTAGGGGTCGGGATACCCCGGCAATGAGAGGTTTCAGAAGGCTTCACAGGCTAAGTGCATTTTCCAATGTGAGTGGGCCAAGAGAAGCGTGACTCCCAATGACCTCTCAAAGAAACCTTTGACCTCCCTGTTGCCGATTGAAACCTCCCTCCCGATCGCCAACTATGAACATCAGGGCCCAGCAGTCAGTTTACTGGGCGAGGATTATGAAGAATGGGGGGGGTGTTATGTCTCAAATAAAGCAAAGTGACTGAGTACTGTAGACTTGAGTAAGTGTGACCTTAGTCTCTTTATTCTGACTCCAGAGTGCTGGCACAGCATGGGAGGCCTGCTTATATGCAGTGCTACCAAGGGATGCTTGGATCCCTTGGGACTCCAACAGATGCGCCCTCTGGTGGCGGTAGAATGCTGGTTTCAAGGTGTTGCATACATAACATCACTCTCCCCCACCCCACCCCCCCAAAGTCAATAGTGCACTTATTTACAGGGTGAGACGATCTGGGGCTTTCCGCCCCTCAGTCGATCGTCTCAGTACAAACACAGGCACGGGTAAGTTGGCACAGCTGGCCTTGCTGGGCTACTGGGGATGATGAGTTCAGCTTCGTGGTTAACCGTGATGTCGGTTGCAAAGTGTGTGTGTATCGGAGGGTCAAGGTTGGTGGTGTCCTCTTCAGATTGCTCATGGCTGTCTATGAATCGCAGTTTGGTTTGGTTTTTAAAAAAGGGGGCAGACAAAAGGCAGGTAACTATAGGCCGGTTAGTTTAACATCTGTAGTGGGGAAAATGCTTGAAACTATCATTAAGGAAGAAATAGCAGGATATCTAGATAGGAATAATGCAATCAAGCAGACGCAACATGGATTCATGAAGGAGAAATCATGTTTAACTAATTTACTGGAATTCTTTGAGGATATAACGAGCATGGTGGATAGAGGTGTACCGATGGATGTGGTGTATTTAGATTTCCAAAAGGCATTCGATAAGGTGCCACACAAAAGGTTACTGCAGAAGATAAAGGTACGCAGAGTCAGAGGAAATGTATTAGCATGGAGAGAGAATTGGCTGGCGAACAGAAAGCAGAGAGTCGGGATAAATGGGTCCTTTTTGGGTTGGAAATCGGTGGTGAGTGGTGTGCCACAGGAATTGGTGCTGGGACCACAACTGTTTACAGTATACATAGATGACCTGGAAGAGGGGACAGAGTGTAGTGCAACAAAATTTGCAGATGACACAAAGATTAGTGGGAAAGCGGGTTGTGTAGAGGACACAGAGAGGCTGCAAAGAAATTTAGATAAGTTAAGCGAATGGGCTAAGGTTTGGCAGATGGAATACAATGTCGGAAAGTGTGAGGTCATCCATCTTGGGGAAAAAAAACAGTAAAAGGGAATATTATTTGAACGGGGAGAAGTTACAACATGCTGCGGTGCAGAGGGACCTGGGGGTCCTTGTGCATGAATCCCAAAAAGTTAGTTTGCTGGTGCAGCAGGTAATCAGGAAGGCAAATGGAATGTTGACCTTCATTGCGAGAGGGATGGAGTACAAAAGCAGGGAGGTCCTGCTGCAACTGTATAGGGTATACACTGTAACTGTAACTGTAACTGTAACACACACCCGACCCCATACGAAGATGCATCGCAAGCAACACTAAACGTTTACATGGGTCGTACAGAACAAGCAGTTTGTTGGTACATAACAGATTTCTGGCTTTCTCAAAGGCAGCCTCTGTGTATTCCCCCATACCCAGTCATCTCCCTTGTGTAGCAACACATGTAGAGGTTCTAGCAAGGTGCTTAACCCGGGTAGGAAATTACCAAATTAGTTGAGGAGTCCCAGGAACGACCACAGCTCCGTCACGTTCTGCAGTCTCGGAGCATTCTTGAAGGCCTCCGTCTTGGCGTCGGTGGGTCTGATGTCGTCTGCCACGATTCTTCTCCCTAAGAACTCGACCTCTGGCGCCAGGAAAACACACTTCGAGCGTTTCAACCTGAGTCCCACATGATCTAGCCGGCTTAGAACCTCTTGCAGATTCTGCAAGTGTTCAATAGTGTCCTGACCTGTGATCAATATGTCATTCTGGAAAACCACTGTGCGCGGAACCGACTTTAGCAGACTTTCCATGTTACTGTGAAAAATAGCCGCAGCCGATCGAATCTCAAATGGGCATCTATTGTAGATGAACAGACCTTTGTGCGTGTTGATGTAGGTGAGGCCTTTCGAAGATTCTGCCGGATCCTGCGTCATGTAGGCCGAGATCAGATCCAACTTGGTGAACGTCTTTCCTCCTGCCAGCGTCGCAAATAGGTCGCCTGCCTTGGGTAGCGGGTACTGGTCCTGCAGCGAAAAATTGTCCCCACAAATTCTGACCATGCCATCGCCCTTGAGAACTAGAACAATTGGACTGGTCCACTCGTTGAACTCGACCAGCACGATGATGCCCTCTCATTGCAGCTTGTCCAACTCGGTCTCCACTTTCTCCTGCATCATGTATGGCACTGCACATGCCTTGTGGTGGATGGGTCATGTAGTGGGAACCAAGTGGATCTGTACCTCTGCCCCAGAGAAATTTTCAATGCCTGGCTCAAACAATGACGGGAACTTGCTCAAAACCTGGGCACATGAGGCATCGACAACGGACGAAAGCGCTCGGATGTCGTCCCAGTTCCAGCGGATCTTTCCCAGCCAGCTTTTGCCAACCAATGTGGGGCCATCTCCTGGCAGGATCCATAGTGATAGTTCATGCACCGCTCCATCCTAGGAGAGTTTTACTACTGCACTGCCAATTACAAGGATCAGCTCTTTAATGTAAGTTCTCAGCTTGGTATATATAGGCTCAGCTTGGGCCTTTGTGCCTTGTTGCACCACAGCCTCTCGAAGGTCTTGTTGGTCATCATAGACTGACTTGCAACCGTGTCCAATTCCATGGATATTGGAATTCCGTTCAGTTCAACTTTTAACTTGATTGGTGGACATTTTGTGGTGAAGGTGTGTACCCCGTACACTTCTGCCTCCTCGGTTTGAGTCTCTAGTTCAGTTTGATCTACCATGGATCGGTCTTCCTCTGCAACGTGGTGGTTTTCAGGATTTGCAGCTTGTCTGCACATTTGCTGGAGGTGTCCCATTGTTCCACAGCCTTTGCACGCATAGCGTTTGAAGTGGCAGTGATGGGCTCGATGATCACCTCTGCAGCACCAACAAGGTGTTAATTGCCTCACATTCACATTTGATGGCGGACTCTGAGTCATCTGAGATCGTGCAGCTGGAGGCATGTACGTTCTGCTGTATGCATCCTGCCTGAAAATGATGTTACTTTGTGTACAGTAGTTGCTGATGCATCGTTATGCTACGAAATTTGTTTGGTGTTATCACTGGTGGACATAAATGCCTGGGCTATCATTATGGCTTTGCTCAGGTTCGGTGTTTCAACAGTCAATAATTTGCAAAGGATAGCCTCATGGCCAATGCCTCACACAAAAAGGTCTCTCAGCATTTGCTCCAGGAATCCACTGAATTCACAATGTCCTGCAAGGCACCTTAGTTCGGCGACGTAGCTCGCCACTTCCTGGCCTTCAGACCGTTGACATGCATAAAATCGATACCTTGCCATCAGAACGCTCTCCTTCAGATTCAGATGCTCCCGGACCAGCGTGCACAGTTCTTCATATGATTTGGTTGTTGGTTTCACTAGAGCAAGAAGATTCTTTATGAGGCCATAGGTTGTTGCCCCGCAGACAGTGAGGAGGATCGTCCTTCGTTTGCCAGCGTTTTCGTCCCCTTCCAGCTCGTTGGCCACGAAGTATTGGTCGAGTCACTCCACGAAGGCCTCCTAATTGTCCCCTTCCAAGAATTTCTCCAGGACACCAACAGTTGTCTGCATTTTCGTGTGGTGGTTCGTTATCTCGTCGTCAGTTGTTACGTTCATAATAAAGTAATGTAACTGAGTACTATCGACGTGAGTAAGTGTGATCTTAGTTCCTTTATTCTAACTGCAGAGTGCCTGTGCAGCATGGGAGGCCTGCTTATATACAGTGCTTCCAAGGGATGCTGGGATCCCTTGGGACTCCAACAGATATGCCCTCTGGTGGCGGTATTATACAGGTTTCATAGGGTTGCATACATAACAGTTGGTACTTTGGAAAATTGGAACTATATAACCTGACATATCACGTAGCCTCCTTTTCCAATAGACTGCAAGACATGCTACAGAACAGCAAACAGTAGGGGTTAAGGTTAGCGACTTAGACTGACAAAAGGTGGGAAGTGATGTTCCACAAGGATCAGTGCCGGGACCACTGTTGTTCACAATTTACATAAATGATTTTGACTCAGGAATCAGAAATACAATTTCAAAATTTGCAAATGGCCCCAAATTGGATGGATTAGTTAATACTGAGAAAGACTGAAGAAAAATACGCAAGGCATTAATAAACTTGCAGAATGGCAAATGAATTTCAATATAGGTAAAAAAGTGTGAGGTGTTACATTTTGCTGGGAAAAATAAGGAGAAAGATAACTACTGCTTGAATGATAACAGTCTAAATGGGGTAGAGCAGCAAAGGGATCTTGGAGTACAGATACACAAATCACTAAATGTAGCGATGCAAGTTAATAAGGCCATAAACAAAGGCAAACCATGCCCTGGGGTTCATTTCTAGAGGGATAGAATTGAAAAGCAGAAAAGTTATGTTAAGCAGGTATACAATGTTGGTTTAACCACATGTAGAGTACTATGCACAGTTCTGGGCTCCATATTATGAAAACGATATGAAGATAACGCACTAGATAATGCAAAAATGATTCATGAGAATGATACCAGAAGTGAGAAAATATACTTTCAGGAGAGGCTGAACAACTGGGACTCTTTTCACCAGAAGAGAGAAGGCTGTAGAGTGTCCTAATAGAGGTCTTTAAAATTATGAATGGGTTTGATAAGGTAGATGTAGAGAGGATGTTTCCACTTCTGGGGGAGATCAATAAATCCAATAGAGAATTCGGGAGAAACTTTTTTTTACCAAAAGAGTGTTAAGAATGTGGAACTCACCAGCGCAAGAAATAGTCGATGCATTTAAGGGGCAGCGCGATAAAAACATGAGGGAGAAAGGAATAGAAAGATATACTGATGGGGTTAAATAATGAGGGATGGGAGGAGGCTCGTGGAGCATAGACGCGTTTCCCTCCCACCTTCCCCAGTTACTGCCGCTTCCTGGTGGAAGGTGGTCAGTCCAGGATAGCAGTGGTAAAGACTCCAAAGTCTCCCTCCATTTCAACCCACTGCGCTTATCTGCTGAAAGCCATGGTCTCAGCAAAGAGCTACAGTGCGTGATTCGCTGCAGTTTTTGGGCCGGGGTGGGGGGGGCGGTTCTGCCCTTTAACGTGGCTCCTATCACTTCAGGTGCTGTGGTGGCGATCTCAATGCAGCATGGCTGGGATTTCCTTGCGGGGAGGGAGGGGGTGGCCTCGGAATTTCAGGGCCTTTATTTTGAGGGTTATATAGTGGAGTGGGTGAGGAACTGTTATGGTGTCTGTAATGCTGGATTGACAGTAGAGATTGTACAATGGGCCTATGGTTTCTAGGCCAATGAGGGAAAATATACTCAACCTGGGGTTTTTGCTCTGGTTTTTATGATCCAGTGATCTATACTGGAAATTGCACATTGTGGATATTAGGTAAGGACACCATCAGGCTTGGCAGTGTAGTGATGCCACACATGGCAAATAACCTGTCAACATTTACTGTCTCGGCTGCCACACTAAAAAGAAGAAAAATAAATGAAGTAGTGGCAGATGGCTGGCATCCAAGTGTTGGCTGAATTACTACCTTCCGGAGAGGACAGCAAGAAATTGGGAGGAGACATAACTGGTAAGCTGCAAGTTTCTGCTACCGAAGATAGCGGACAATAGAATCTTTGCTGTTTATACTGCTGTTATTCATCTATCTAGAATTTCCATTTCACATGAATATGCCTGGAGAGCAGCAACCTTCTAAATCCTATAAATATTGTCTTATTACACATAGATGGGAGCAAATGAGCAAAATGTCCACTTTACCCAAAAAGGACTCTGCAGTCCGCTTTGAAAATATTATGACTGGATACATTTTCAGTGCTTCAACGAAGCCTTCTTTAATTTAGTGTTTATTCTTCATCGGTGAAGTGGAAAAGACCTGACCCTGGCAATTTTTTTTTTCTTGTGTGTAATTTTTTTTTCCCAATATTTCTTTCTGTGGAAAACTGGCTGCACTCAGCAGTTTACAGTAATATATTGAGGGTAACCAGGTCTGTGTCCTTTAATCCTTTAATCTTCCATTTATTCCACAGGGGAGAACAGCCAAATACTTCATGAGTGCTACGGTCACTGGTGAATGATAGAGACCTCGCTCCCGAGTGCAATAAATTTCAGATCAAATGATACCGCAAGGGAACGTTCCATTTTATTTGTTCGGTGAAATGAAATTAAAACAGTGCGGCAAATTACTTAACAGTTTCCTTCTGTACGATTAGTGAATGACAGAGTGTTGACCAGACAGCATGTGAAGTATTTGCTAAAATAATTGAGTTTTTTTTTAAAACAATGCAACTGTGTGGATAATACAAAGATCATATGCATGGATTTGAAAATGTATGAAACTGGACTATTTAGTTAGATCTGACAACAAAAAAAATATTGTAATCTGAATGTCTTGGCTCAGCTACAAGAATTGTTATGACTTCACAAATCAGAATCTGCACATACATACTGATTCAGCACTTCTGAGCCTGCACAAATGTGGCTGTCTAGGTACAAAGAGGGAAGGTCTTGCCACAAAATCCTGTCCTCCAAAACGAAAGAGTCGCACAAGTACAGTATGCTGAAGGCACCTTTGATGACCAAGGGAGAGTATCCATGTATTCCCAGTCATCTTCAAAAATGGAAGATTACCACCTGCTTACCAATTGGTATTAATAAAGATAAAATCGAACTATTCTTGCAGCCTGGGAAAGAGAAGTACAGTGTCCCTTAAAGATGAAAAGTGAGCGTAAACCTCGTTCTCTATATAAGGGATTTTTAAACTATTCTGTGTGCAAATAGAGTTTGGACTTCTTTGGAAGACAACTCTATTAAAGCAAAAACAATGCTGTCATTGGAGAAACTATTTGTGTTAGCATACAATAACAGAAATAAATGAATAAAATGCAGAAAAATGAAAGAAATTACAGCAGAGAAACAGGCCATTTGGCTCAACAATGCCGGTGTTTATGCTCCACAGGAGCCTTCTCCCACTTTACTGCATCTCACCTTATCAACATATCATTCTGTTCCTTTCTCCTTTGTACTTTTGAAACTAACACACTGATGTAATGTAGAAAAGTAATGTCCATTAGGGAAGGAAATCGGCCATCCTCACACGGTCTGGCCTATATGTGACTCCAGACCCACAATGCAGTTGACTTAGGGGTAATTAGGGATGGGCAATAAATGCCAGCCTTGCCAGCAATGCTCACATTCCAGGAACGAATAATTAAAAAAAAACATTGGCAGCCAATATCTACACAGCAAAATCCCACAAAGATATGGTCGAGATAATCTGTTTGATTGATGTTGGTTGGGGTTAATTATTGACCAGGGCACCACATTTCTTCAAAATAGTGCCTTGGAATCTTTTACGTCGACACATTTCATCCAAAAGATTGCACTTCTGACAGAGTAGCACACCCTCAGTATTGCACTGGAGTGTCGGCCTAGAGCTTGTGGTCAACTCTCTGGTGTGGGATTTGAACCCACAACCATTTGATTCTAGAGACGAGAGTGCTACCACTGAGCCATAGCTGATCCCTAATGAAGAAACATGATGGTAGATGGATAAAAATTTCAGACCCTTGAAGGTTTGGGGATTCAGTTTGAAAAGCTATCCTATATATGTACCTGAACAAGGGAAAAATGATTAACAATTTCACATTGCAGTTGTACGCTTGCAAGAATATGTCGATCTAATTTTCTGTTGCTATATTCCTTCATCCAGCTGCTTTGTATCATCACTGTAGAAGAAATCCAATTTGTTTTAAAAAACGACATAAATCAGGTGATGGATTGATTCAAAATAACTATTTAAGCCAATTTAAAACTATATCAGGTGACATTCAAGTGGTTGAAATGGAAAATTCATTTAGCTTTTTTTCAATTAGGGAGAAATTTTTTTGTCGTATTACCCTGTATCCTAGAATGTACTGCTGGCGATATTAGCAAACAAATGCTTAAAGGATTCATCAGGCATTCAATTGTATTGTAAAGAAAGACTTGGATTTATATCGCACCTTTCACAGCCACTGGATGTCTCGAAGCGCTTTACAGTTAATGAAGTACTTTTGGAGTGTAGTCACTGTTGTAATGTGGGAAACATTGTTGGGCTCGGAGCTGCGAGCGGGCGGGCGGCCGGCGGGAGGGAGGAAGTCATAGTAATTATGGTGAATTGGAGGCCCCGACCTACGACAGACCATCAGTGGCAGGTCGGGGCCATAAAAGGAGCGGCAAGCGGCGGCCATGCGCAGCGTGCAGGCCCTGACCTGTGAGAGACCATCAGCGATAGGTCGGGGCCATAAAAGGAGCAGCGAGCGACGGTCATGGGCAGTGTGGAGGCATACTACTTCAGGGAGCAGTGTGTGCTGGTGCAGAGGGCAACGGCAGCGAAGAGTGACGTCATCAAGGTCCAGGTCGGTGATTGGAGCGTGGGCAGGTACTGCAGGAGCGGCGAGGTCGGGGCAAAGGAGCGGCGAGTGACTGTAGAGGGACGTGTTCGGGACCCAGGGGAGGCTTGAGTTCGGGACCTAGAAGAGGCGAGGGCCCAGGGGAAGCACGGGCCAGCCCACACTGCGATATGTGTGTGCACTAGGTCCGTTCAGCAGATCTGGTCTCCAGTCGTCTTTGTTAATCCTTGCCACTGGATCAAGACCTAGCTCTGTCAAGCCTGTGGGGTGGTTGGTGTGCAACGGCTACCACACGTTAAAAAAAATCCATGCACAGTCATCTTCCACCCTTGACGATGTAGTACATGTCATGTATCCTACATGGCTACTGTTGGTACTATATCAAGGTGTGCCACCAGAGGGCACAGCAGTGGGAGACTCATAGATTACCTGTACAGGTGTGCCTGGCCTAGTATAAAAGGCAGGCCAACAGGTGTAATATTCACTCTGGAGTTAATTAATAAAGGACTAAGGTCACTACAGTTCACGTACAACACACTGCCTCGTGGAGTCATTGTTAGAGAATCTAAGAACACAACAACTGGCGATGAGATTACGAACTTTCATGCGGAAATGGCTACCCTTGGTACGTTGCAGCAGTTCGTTGATGGTGATGATTGAGATGTCTTTGTGGAGAGGCTAGAACACTTTTTTACAGCAAACGACCTGGCAAGAGATGACCCAGCCACACTGGCTGATAAGTACCGCGCTATCCTGCGAACCAGTTGTGGGCCCAATGTCTATGGCCTTGTCAGGGACTTGCTGGCACCAGCGAAGACAATGACCAAGTCGTACAAGGAGCTCATAATCCTGATCCAGGAGCAACTCAAGCCCAAGGAGAGCATCCTCACAGCCAGACACCGGTTCTATACCCACCGTCAGCCCAAAGGCCAGGAAGTCGCGAAGTATGCTGCAGACCTCAGGAGGCTGGCAGCACCGTGCGAGTTCGGCACCACCTCAACGAAGCACTGCGGGACATTTTTGTCATTGGAATTGGCCATGAGGGCCTTCTTCACAAGCTACTGTCAGTGGATACCACAGTCACACTGCAGAAGGCCAGCTCTGTGAACCAGTCATTCATGACCTCGACCTGCAGCTCTAGGCAGATGTCTCACCATCAGGACTCAAACCCGGCAGGTACTGTGCACACAGTTGCACTGCTCAGGAGCTGGATTGTAGAGCGCAAATCCTCTCAGGGAAGAGAGAACGGGCCCCTGGATCCCTTAATTCAGAGTCCGTCGAGGGGGGCTAATCGAGTAGCACCATGCTGACATTGCGGAAGGAGTGCCGATTTAAAGACTATGTTTGCAAAGGCTGCAGCACAAAGAGCCACCTCCAGTGAATGTGTAAGAGAAATAGGACTCACTGTGTCGATGAGGAGTCCGCAGATGGCCATGAATCCAGCGTGGATTATGATTTGTCAGACAGAGAGACAGCCCAGTCCCATGGGGAGGTAAACAGCTTGTTTACCTGCACCACTGAGTGTTCCCCGCTGAAGATGAAAGTCGAGATAGAGGGAAGTCCAGTCTTCATGGAAGTGGACATGGAGGCGAGCCAGTCGGTGATGAATTAAGGAGCCTTTGAGAGGCTATGGGACAATCTGGCTGAACGACCCGAGTTGGCCCCGGTTCAGGCAAAGCTGCTCACTTACACCAATGAAATCATCCCAGTCGTTGGTAGAGTGAATGTAAAGGTACTCCATGATGGCGCAGTGTACAAGTTACCTCTGTGGATTGTTGCAGGTGAAGGACCAACGCTGCTCGGCAGAAGGTGAATGGAGAAGATCCATTGCAAGTGCGAAGACTTCACCCCTCCAGCAATCGAAGCCCTCTGCGCTCAGAGGCAAAGCAAGCCCTCATCTAAGGGTGGATCCAGCACCGGTGAGCTGACCAGCCCGGCACCTGAGACACAGACCGCTCAGCACGGCTGCGTGGAAATGATCCAGCTGAGACGACCTGAACGCACCTTCCAGGCTCCAGTGGCAGGACTCAGCAGGGAGAAAATCGGATCCAGCAGCGACTTCCCAACTGCGGAGGCAGAACCGGGGAGGAGAGGATCGCCGCAGTCGACATCATTGTCGAAGAAAAGATGGCGCCCGAACCACGAGGTGATGCGCTGAAGACAAAGATAGCCGTGGCCAGACCACGAGGTGCAATGCTGATGAGCAACACGTGGCACCAAACGGAGAAGCGGATTGGGGTAAAGCAATCAAGGCTCTCTTAAAGGAGGCCTGCAACCCACTACAATTAAAGGGACAGTTCCACACATTTAAGCAATGTAACAGTAATTGTAAGTTAGAGACTAATTATGTAAAGCGTATAATTGACCATGTAAAATGTATAACTGACAATCAGAATTGTATACATGCGACCGGTGAGGAAAAGTCACACGATTATGTACAATGTGTAATTAATGATCTGAACTGTGCATATGCAACCAGTGAGGAAAGGTTGCGCGATCGTGATCGGACCTCCAGAGTCTCCATCATAAGTAAGGAAAAGCTGTGTGATGCAGGATTCCCACTGCATGCAGCCAATGCAGCGGGCAGACACCCATTGAGTGCACACAGGTCCAGCGAGCTACCCAATGCTTTTACCTGCATCCCAGGGACCAGAGTCATGCACCACGAAGTGTGGCCACAAGCAGCCAACACACACAAGCTGCGAAGCAAGCGACCTCAGCAGGGCAACGGCAAAGATAGTGATACCATGCCCTGGGTCGGCTCTATCTCTCAGGCAACTGATGGCATCAACGGCCACGAGCCTGAAGGAGCAGACTGCACCAAGGTCATACCCCTAGATGTAGGGTGACCCGCCACTGGTCCCCCAGAGGAAACAAGCACCAGCCAGGATTTCAAATCAAGCGACGCTCAAGCCAGCGAGTCAGCAGTTCCCTGTGCACTGCTAGACGACAGCTCCTTAGGGAGCAGCTGGGACCCAGAGCATAAAGGAAGGACAGGGGGGGTGTGGTCACAGACATCTGTGAACCTGCCTGACGCTAGGGACCATGGCAACAGCCCCGAGTGCAGGCTGCACGAGCCAACCAGCTCCCCACTGCCAGCACCGGGCACTGAGCTGCCACCAGACTGCAGGGACACCACCCAGCAGCTCCGGAAGTAGCTCGTCCTCACGCACCGGTCACCGCATCGACAAGGCATCAATGCTCTTGTCGCACCACGGAACCACAAAAAAAACCGCAAAAGCAACTTACCTGAACTTGAATGTACATGAATGTTAGGAGTCCCCTAAACACCAATATGGGAAGGGGGAGAATAGAGTGGTCAGTAACACACACACATACACACACACACACACACACAAACAGCACGCTACTGCACCCACTACCCACCCAAGGTCGAGCTGGCCCGCCAGCGGTCTACCAGACAAAACCCATATAGAGCTAAGCCCAGAGCACAGTCAATGCAGGGGTGATTTGCACTGAGGGTTCAGGGGGAGTGATGTCATGTATCCGACATGGCTACTGTTGGTACTATCACAAGGTGTGCCACCAGAGGGCACAGCAGTGGGAGACTTGTAGGTTACCTGTACAGGTGTGCCTGGCCTAGTATAAAAGGCAGGCCACCAGATGTGATCCTCACTCTGGAGTTAACTAATAAAGGACTAAGGTCACTACAGTTCAAGTACAACACATCGCCTCGTGGAGTCATTGTTAGAGCACCTAAGGACACAACAGTTCGGGTCCTTCATTGAAACACCTGTGAACTCATCCTTTTTTGGCGTGGAAGCTAGTCATTCTCGTTTCGAGGGACCGCCTATGATGATGATGGGTGATGATGTGGAAAACACAGCAGCCAATTTGCACATAAGCAAGCTCCCACAAACAGCAATATGATAATGACCAGATAATCTGTTTTTTTTTGTGATGTTAATTGAGGAATAAATATTGGCCAGGACACCAGGGATAACTCCCCTGCTCTTCTTCGAAATAGTGCCATGGGACCTTTTACATCCACTTGAGAGAGCAGACGGGACCTCGGTTTAACGTCTCATCCCTCAGCACTGCACTGGAGTGTCAGGCTAGATTTAAGTGCTCAAGTTCCTGGAGTGGGACTTGAACCCACAACCTTCTGACCCAGAGACAAGTGTGCTACTCACTTTTAAAAAATATTAATATTTATTGAACAACAACATTTACAACATCGTGATCATTCCATTACATCATACAAATCCATTCCAACACTCCGCACAGTATTCCTCCAACACATATTAACATTAAAACCTGAAGTTTAATTTGTCTCCTGTAACATATGATAATCTATTGTACTTTACAAGTTGATACAAATAATGGGGCAGAAATTCCTCTCGAGGACTTCCCACGGGCAAAGCACTAAATAATAGACATGAAATGTGCACTTACCTGAAGCTGCTGTGCCCGCTCGAATTCCCGATCCACAGGCCTCCTCTCCCTGCGCGTTGCAGCACTTGCTCCTCGGACGGGCGCAGGAGTCACGTGTGCCTGGACAGCCAATCACAGGTAAGTATTTTCTCATTCATAGTAATAGGAGTTTCGAAAGTTACGAATTTCCTATACTATGAATGAGAAAAACCCCAAAACGCACAAACACTACGTAAAACATTTTAAAAAACACCTCATACAATACACTAATAGAAATTAAAGTTGTTATACATGTTTTTTAAAGAAAAAAAAATGCCGATTTAAAAAAAAAGTTAGGGTTAGGGTTTAAAATAACATTACCTGAGTGGGCAGGGTATTAACATAAATATGTTTTTTAAAATGTTATTTTAATCATGTATTTTATCGGTTTTTAAACTCTTACACCTGTAAAAGTAGGCTATGCGCCTGCCTTTTCAGACGCAAGATTGTTGAGGACATTTGCCGGGCAAGATATGCGTAAATCCCGCAATCTTGCCCGTACAAATGTCCTCGCTCCCAAGATGTCTACGATTTGTCAAGCTCTAGCTTGACAGATTGGAACAGCCGGTTTTCAGCGCATGCGCATTGCGCGCTGAAAACCGGCTTTTCCAATGCCTTCCCGGGTCCGTAGAAATTTTGTACGGACCCGGGATATTGGAATTTCTACCCCACTATCTTTAAATTCTTTTCTGAATAAAACAGCCACAGAGCCTTATAATGATCTTTTAGTTTATATTTAAAATGTTCTTTTAGGTTTATTCTCCTCCCATTAAAAATTAGAGCATTTTTTCTTTGCGCAATCACAAATCTAGCCAAACTGAATATTAAATTAATTGCCGCTCCACTAAACTCGGGCAGACTCTCTTGCAATCCCCGTCTCAAAATTGAGACCCGCAGGATTCCCATTTTTGATCTTTGGTCATCACCCAGCAAGAAAACCTCACACAACTGTCGAACATAGTACTTAAAATCCTTTAACTGCGGATGTAACACCAGCAAATGGGTCAGAGTCTCATCCCACGTTCCACACACTGGGCACATTGTCACTGCTACTTGCCCAATCTTACATAAGGCTATCATCGTAAAAATCCGGTTATGAGCCAATTTGAAATCCAGTTCAATCCACTTTGGACATTTAAAATTTGCCCACACTCCCTTCCAAATCCTGTTGAAGTCCAGTTGTGGGTATATATTCTGGCAAAACTCCTGATCAGCAGGTGTCTTAAATCTCCATTCTCTAAATACCCTATAAAAATCTCGAGTATTACAGTTGTCAAAGTGAACTAGCTCCTCCCCTTTCTTCAGCAGAATGCTTGGAAAAGCAGGACACATTATATCTCCTTTGGAGATTTGTGTATTTATTTCTTCCATCCAATCCTGTGGCATTGCTCTCACAATCTTCTCATACATGATCTTAATTGCTTTTTCCTCCACCTCCTGATCCTCCTCCCAAAACCATATCCTTCACTACCGCTTCCGGCAACCATCTGGAATTACCACATATAATACATCTTTCACATATATAAAACCAGCTTTTATAAAAGCTTGATTAAATAATACCTCTCCTTCAATGTTGATCCACCTGTTCGAAAATAAGGGCTGCTCTAAATATTCCTCAGCACCTTTGGGCATAAGCTGTACACTTTTTAAAAACTGGGCCCAAATGTCGACAACCACCTCATAAAACCTAGAGAGAGTTTTAATCGATTTCAAAAACAAATTGTTGTATTCCATATAAAATATTCCCTGTCTTCCATCCCACTTAATTTTTAAAAATGCTGGAAACAACTCTTCCAAAAACTTGTATTTGACTTCTAAAGAAATCTCTTCACCCATTTAATTCTAAAGGACTTTTTCTTCAAATCAATAGCTGGGAAATTGAGTCCTCCTTGATTTCGCTGTCCAATTATGGTATTGTAAGCAACCAAGGCTGGTTTCCCTTCCCTTAAAAACTTTAGACAAGCCTCTCGGATAGACTTTTCTGCCCACTCAGGAGTATCCTCTACTGTCAATAAGTACCATCGTTTCGATAGGAGAGCTGCCACCACTGTTGCTCTTCCTTGCACTTTCAACTACCTTCTTTCCCATCTTCTCAAAATCTTTTAATTTTCATAACCTTCGGTTCCCAATTTAATCGATCCACTTCATCTCTATCCTTCTTGCACCCCATATGCACCCCCAGAACTTCTAAAACCTCCACCACTTTAAAAGGGCTTTCCTCCAACCACTACCCCCTACTCCTTCCCACCACCAGGGATCAGAACTTAGTATAATTTACTCTGGCTCCTGAAGTTCTACAATACTCCTCCACTGCTCCCATAGCTTTGCTCACTGACTCCCCATCTCTCAACGTTAAGGTCATGTCATCCTCATATTGGTGTATTACCGACCCCTGCCCGGAACTGGGAATCGCAATCCCAACTAGGCTGTGTTCCTTTCACATCATGTAACCTAATGGTTCTGCTACCAATGTGTGCAACAATGGGGACAGGGGACAATCCTGTCTCACTGATCTCTGTATTGGAAAATACTTTGATAAAAAAAAAACATTACATTTAACACAGCTAAATGTGTTTGAATTAAAAAATCCTTATCCACGCAATGAAATCGTTCCCAAAACCAAATGCTTCCAAAACCATCAATAAAAACTCATGAGAGACTCTGTCAAAGGCTTTCTCTTGATCTATCTTTAGGTCATAAGCTTCCCTTCCATGAGTTCTATCGCATCTCAGATTGAGACCACAGAGTCAGTGATGTCCCGGCCTATGATTCCATAGGACTGAGAGGACGAAACTCTCTGCGGCATCACCTCCTTCATACGATTTCCCATAACTCTTGCCAAGATCTTATAATCCACATTTAATAATGTGACGGGCCTCCAATTCTTCAGATCCCTTCTATCCCCTTTATTTTTATAAGCGAAGCTTATGATACCTCTCCTCATAGATGGGGCCTGGTTTCCCTCAGTTTTAATCTCCTTGAAAACCTCAAGACCAATGGACTTAAAATCTCTAAAAATTGTTTATAAAATTCTGCACTTAGTCCATCAGACCCTGGGCTCTCCCCCGCCACCCCCACCCACTTCATTCCACTTATTGCTACTTTTATTTCTGCTAATCCTACTTCTTTGTCACACATGCTTCTCTCATCCTCCTTTAAACCCTCTTCAATAAAAGCACTAACCTTCTCCATTGCCAATTTGGAAATGTCTTCTTTTGTATATAACTCTTGATAAAAGCTACTAGCCGTCTCCATAATCTCCCCACTTTCACGAATGATCTTTTCCCCAACCTTCAATTCTCCAATTAATGATAACCTTTGTCGCAACTTCTTTTGCTCCAGAAAATATCTAGTGCATCTTTCTCTCTCCAATACATCTTTAACCTTTGCATGGAGAATTGCCCCCTTGCATTTTTCAGCTTGCAATAATTCCCACTCTTCCTTTAAAACCTTCCATTTAGTCTCTGCTCCCTTGTCCCCTCCATCAACTGCTTTACAGATACCTGTTTATATTCTTTTCTTGACGCCGGTTATCTGTTGCTCTATCTTTCCCATAATGTACCAAAATAACTTTTATCTCACATTTTAAATTGTCCCACCAAACTCTTATTTCTTTCAAGAATAAAGGTTCCTTCCGAACATTCTTTATTATATTTAAAATCCCTTCTTTAAAAGCAACTTCTTTCAGGTACTGATTGTTTAACATCCACACCCCTGGACCGATCTTAACTCTGCGGTTCCTAATTTTAAGAACCAAAGCCAAGTGGTCACTAAAAAATACTTTTTATAATAACTGTCCGTCACCGCAAAACTTATTCCTTCCCGCATTAACACAAAATCTATTCGGCTCTGTTTTAACACATAACTCGCACAACCTCTTCTGCAGAACTCCCTTTTTATGGGGTTCCAATCCCTCCATAAGTCTCTCAAATTTAAATTTGTCATCATTTTTACAATCATCTTTCTGAAGTTATCATTCTTAAAGGTCATCTGGGCTGAAATGTCCATCCGAGATAAAAATACATTAAAATCTCCCACTATACAAGGGTTTGCTGCCTCTGCCACTTCTGTGAATAACCACCGAAAAAACTCATGACGCTTGCAATGGTCATTCAGCGCATAGATATTAAAGAGATCATAATAAAGAGATCGATTTCGAGGGACTGCCTATAATGATGATGATTAAAGAGATCACAATTCAATTCAACCGTTTGTACCTTTAGCTGTAAAAATCTCCCCTTGGTGTCCTTGACCGCCAAAGTAACGTTCTCTTTTATGGACAAACTCACTAAAGCAACCACCCCTCTACGGCTATTATTTGCACAACTTGCAAATACTTCTCCCTTCCAAACCTTCTGAACTATTTCTCGGATCTCCTCATCCCAAAAGGTTTCTTGCAGACACAACAGGTCCGTGCCTTTAAAACACTGCAAAAAATGCTGTCATTTCTTCTCCCCACTCAGTCCATCCACATTAAATGAGACTAGTGTAATCATTGCTCCTCATAAAAGAAATGCGCGTGATAATCCTCCCATCATCATTAAATCTCTGCCTCTTCCCTCTTCTCATGCTCCTTTACAACCTTTTGGGAAGCTGTTGTTTCCTCCTGCAGCCTCCGGCTCTTTTTCCCCTCCTGTTTGAATTTCCCCTGCAGTTTCAGCCTCGTCCTCACATTAAATTTATGCTGTGGAACTGCCCCTTCTCCCTCCTTCTGCCCCTCACTAACCTTTCCCCTTTCCACATGATGCCCCTTCACCCTGCAATTCCATGTCTCCTTCCTCCTCTGAATCCTCACTCTCTAGCTCTTCTGTAATCTCCCGGCCCTGTTCCCCGTCAGATACAGAATCTCCCTTAGAGAGTCCTCCTACTTACCTGGTTTCTCCAACAGTGCCACATCGTTTGGGCTCACCTGCACTGCTGACCCCTGCTCCCCGTTTCTTCTCTCTCTGGGACAATGGCGTGTCTCCACCCATCTTGTTCCCTTTTGGTGTCTTTCTCTCCCCGTTCCCATCCTGCTGCCCCTTTAAGGCTCCTGCCTCTTGCACCCTCTCCTGGTCTTGCCCCCTCCCAAGATGTACAACTCCCCGTCTCTTTTTGGAATGCTTATTGCGGCACTGGAGCCGCAGGTGGATTCACTCTGGAGCATCCACGATGCTGAGAATGACGTGAATAGCATGTTTAGTGAGTTGGTCATGCCGCAGGTAAAGGGAACACAGTCAGATGGGGAATGGATGACCATCAGGAAGAGCAGTGCAAGGAAGGTAGTGCAGAGGTCCCCTGCGGTCATCCCCCTGCAAAACAGATACACCGCTTTGGGTACTGTTCAGGGGGATGACTCATCAGGGGAGGGCAGCAGCAGCCAAGTTCATGGCACCATGGGTGGCTCTGCTGCACAGGAGAGCAGGAAAAAGAGTGGGAGAGCTATACTGATAGGGGATTCAATTTTAAGGGGAATAAATAGATGTTTCTGCAGCCGCAACCGAGACTCCAGGATGGTATGTTGCCTCCCTGGTGCAAGGGTCAAGAATGTCTCAGAACGGGTGCAGGGCATTCTAAAAAGGGAGGGTGAACAGCCAGTTGTCATGGTGCATATAGGTACCAACGATATAGGTAAAAAACGGGATGAGGTCCTACAAGACGAATTTAGGGAGCTAGGAGCTAAATTAAAAAGTAGGACCTCAAAAGTAATAATCTCAGGATTGCTACCAGTGCCACGTGCTAGTCAGAGTAGGAATCGCAGGATAGCTCAGATAAAGACGCAGGGCATCCTGTGGGGGGAGGGTAAACAGCTAGAGGTCGTGGTCCATATCGGGACCAACGACATAGGTAAAATGAGGGATGAGGTCCTACAGGAAGAATTTAGGGAGCTAGGAAGTAAATTAAAGGGTAGGACCTCAAAGGTAGTAATCTCCGGGTTACTACCGGTGCCACATGCTAATGAGTATAAGAATAGAAGGATAGAGACGATGAACACGTGGCTGGAAAATTGGTGTAGGAGAGAGGGCTTTAAATTCTTGAGGCATTGGGATGGCTTCTGGGGGAGACGGGACCTGTACAAACAGGACGGGTTGCACCTCAACAGTGCCGGAACCAATATCCTCACGGGGAGTTTTGCTATTGCTGTTGAGGAGAGTTTAAACTCGAATTCAAAAGTGAGGGAAGTAAAGCAGAAGTTGGATAGCAAAAATCTAGAAAGCGAATCTGTAAGACAGAGGAAACACGGCTTAATGTGTATTAAGCAAGGAGGTCTTCCTGTGCTGAATGGTATATACTTTAATGCAAGGAGTATAGCGAATAAGGCGGATGAGCTAAGACCACAAGTAGACACTTGGGAGTATGACATTAAAGCCATTACAGAAACATGGTTGAAAGAGGAGCAGGTTTGGTAGACCAATATTCCTGGCTACAGGATTTTTAGACAAGATAGAGAGTGGGGTAAAAAGGAGGGGGAGGTTGCGGTACTGATTAAAGAAACTATTACCGCGGTGAGGAGGAATGATATGTTGGAGGGATCATCAAATGAGGCCATATGGGTCGAATTGAAAAATAAAAAAGGGGCGATCACACAACTGGGTGTGTATTATAGACCCCCAAACAGTGGGAGGGAGATAGAGGAGCAAATATGTAGGCAAATTGCTGTGAAGTCTAAAAACCATAGGATAGTAGCACTAGGGGATTTTAACTATCCAAATATTGATTTGGACAAATTTAGTGTGAAGAGTATAGAGGGTGCGGAATTCTTGAGATGTATTCAAGAGAATGTTTTTAGTCAGTATGTAGTACGCCCAACACGAGAGAGGGCGGACTTGGATTTAGTTTTGAGGAATGAAACTGGGCAGGTTGAGGGGGTATTAGTGGGGGAGCACTTGGGTGCCAGTGACCATAATTCAGTCAGATTCAAGTTGGTTATGGATAAGGACAAGAATAAGCCTGGAATAAAAGTTCCAAATTGGGGAAAAGTTAATTTTGCTAAGTTAAGGAATGATTTAGCCATAGTGGACTGAAAACAGCTACTTGTGGGTAAATCAGTGTTGGAACAGTGGGAGGCATTCAAGGAGGAGATCCGGAATGCTCAGGCCAAACATGTGCCCTTAAAGAAAAGGGCTAGGAAAAATAATACTGCTATCGAGGAGGAGTGTGATATTCTGGATGAAATAAATATAGTGAGAGAGGAAGTATTAAGGGGTTTAGCAGCTTTGAAAGTAGATAAGTCCCAGGCCCGGATGAAATGCATTCCAGGCTGTTGAGCGAAGTAAAAGAGGGAATTGCAGAGGTCTTAACCATCATTTTCCAGTACTCTTTGCATATGGGCATGGTGCCGGAGGATTGGAGGACTGCTAATGTAGTACCCTTGTTTAAGAAGGGAAAAAAGGATCGGCCGAGTAATTACAGGCCTGTCAGCCTAAGCTCAGTGGTGGGAAAACTATTGGAAAAAATCCTGAAAGACAGGATAAATCTGCATTTGGATAGGCAAGGATTAATTAGGGGCAGTCAACATGGATTTGTTAAGGGAAGATCATGTTTGACTAACCTGATTGAATTTTTTGAGGAGGTAACCAAGAGGATCGATGAGGGTAGTGCGTACGATATAGTATATATGGACTTTAGCAAGGCTTTTGATAAGGTCTCGCATGGTAGGCTGGGCATGAAGGTTAAAGCCCATGGCATCCAGGGCAAAGTGGCAAGTTGGATCCAAAATTGGCTTGGAGGTAGGAAGCAAAGGGTAATGATTAATGGATGTTTTTCTGACTGGAACGATGTTTCCAGTGGGGTTCTGCAGAGCTCAGTGTTGGGTCCCTTGCTTTTTGTGGTATATATCAACGATTTAGATTTGAATATAGGGAGTATGATTAAGAAGTTTGCTGTGTGGTTAATAATGAAGAGGAAAGTCATGGGCTGCAGGAGGATATCAATCTACTGGTCAGGTGGGCAGAGCAATGGCAAATGGAATTTAATTCAGAGAAGTGTGAGGTGATGCACTTTGGGAGGGCTAATAAGGAAAGGGTATACACATTAAGCGATAGGCCACTTACCCTCATGGTCTCTAATAGGCCCTACCCTTTCTTTAGTTACCCTCTTACTCTTAATATATTTATAGAACATCTTAGGGTTTTCCTTAATTTTACTGGCCAAGAATTTCTCGTGCTCTCTCTTAGCATTCCTAATATCCTTTATAATAGTGTAAATGAACAAAGGGACCTTGGAGTGCTTGTCCACAGATCCCTGAAAGTAGCAGGCCAAGTGGATAAGGTGGTTAAGAAGGCGAACGGAATGCTTACCTTTATTGGCTGAGGCATAATGTATAAGAGCAGGGAGGTTATGCTTAAATTGTATCATACTTTGGTTAGGCCTCAGCTGGAGCACTGCTTGCAGTTCTGGTCACCATATTATAGGAAGGACATGATTGCACTCAAGAGGGTGCAGAGGAGATTTACTAGGATGCTGCTTGGAATGGAGAATCTTAGTTATGTGGACAGATTGGTTAGGCTGGGTTTGTTCTCATTGGAACAGAGGAGGTTGAGAGGAGACCTCATTGAGGTGTACAAAATATTGAGGGGCCTGGACATAGTGGAGTGTAAAGGTCTATTGCCATTGGTGGAGGAGTCTATTACGAGGGGGCATAGTTTTAAGGTGGTTAGTGGAAGGTTTAGAGGGGAATTGAGGGGGGGGGGGGTTCTATATGCAGAGAGTTGTGAGGATCTGGAACTCGCTGCCTGGAAGAGTGGTGGATGCAGAAATCATCACCACTTTTAAGAGATGGTTGGATGGGTACTTGAGGTGCAGTAACCTGCAGGGTTATGGACCTAGAGCTGGTAATTGGGATTAGACTGGATGATCTTTTGTTGGACAGCGCAGATATAATGGTAAGTACTGCAGGGAATAGAATATGGTGAGGGTGATCTCCTGGATTTGTTTCAATCGCCTGGATGGGTCGGAGAGAAATTTTCCCAGATTTTTTTATCCCTATATTGGCCTGGATTTTTATCTGGTTTTTGCCTCTCCCAGGAGATCACATGGCTCCGGTTGGGGTGGAGTGTAGATGTTTTCAGTATAAGGGGTGTCGCAGTTGTGTGAGGCGGACTGTTTGGGCTGGGTGTTCTTTACCTTCCGTCATTGTTCATAGGGTTATATGTAACCAATCGAGCTTTTTGTTAGCCGGCGCAGACACAATGGGCTGGAATGGCCTCCTTCTGTGCTGTAAATTTCTATGTTTTCTATGTTCTAAGTTTCTATGAAACCACTACCACTTCAGAATACAGCTAAGATACATCCAAGGACTTATCACCAACCTTCAGGCTCAGTAAAAGTCTTTCTACCTTCTCTCGGTCACTGACCATCAATTCGAATCTAACATTCAGCTTTGGTCGGCAAGCAAAGCAACCTCCCTCACCGCAGTCCTCGTGTATTGCCTGTATGATATCTCAAGCTCGCATCTCCTTATCCTGGCAATGAACCACCACTGCGTTTTCTTTTCCAAACCTCTTGGGGTCCCGGTCCAAATCTTTAGGCCTTTTATTCTCCCCCCTCAAGACATTCTCTCCCCTGGTTAAGTTCATACTGGGACCATTGTCCTCTGAAAGGCCCGGCACTTCAGGAATCAGCAGCACCTGCTCACTCTTAGCCCCTCCCACCTAGAGAGTGCTACCCACTGAGCCACAGCTGACACACAGGAATAAAGCTGTTTATTTTATTTAGCAAGGACAGAAGAGTTATACCAACGTACTGTGTGTTAATCCACTAATAGCTGCCCATACTTCCCATAAACTTTTATCCTGTTGATGGGACTCACCTACTGGGCTTATCCTGAAGTTTTCTGCTACTAAGCTTGGGAATGTTTTTGAGCCCACTGAGTAGATGAAGGTCCCAACAAAACACAAAGAAATAGAAACATAGAAACATAGGAAATAGGTATAGGAGTAGGCCATTCGGCCCTTTGAGCCTGCACCACCATTCAATAAGATCATGGCTGATCATTCCCTCAGTACCCTTTTCCTGCTTTCTCTCCATACCCCTTGATCCCCTTAGCCATAAGGGCCATATATAACTCCCTCTTGAATATATCCAATGAACTGGCATCAACAACTCTCTGCGGCAGGGAATTCCACAGGTTAACAACTCTCTGAGTGAAGAAGTTTCTCCTCATCTCAGTCCTAAATGGCCTGCCCTTTACCCTAAGACTGTGTCCCCTGGTTCTGGACTTCCCCAACATCGGGAACATTCTTTCTGCATCGAACCTGTCCAGTCCCGTCACCCTATCAGTAAAATATCAACACAGCTGTGATTTTACAAATTTTCTCCAAACACTATTCACCTTTGTAACTAATTAAATTAAAGTACTGATCCCACTGCATTGTTCGAAGATGCTATCCAGTCTGAGCCTCGAAGGCACTGTATTGATTCCTTTTCTACTTTGACTTTATATAACCTTTTTATCCAACCATGTGGTAAAAGTATCTACTGTACTTCAGTGGTTTATTGCCCTATTCTTTTTACCTTCCATTTATTATATTGATTGTATTTTATTCATATACTTTATACAATATCAATTTAAATTGCATTAAAAAAACTGGGATGGTTACATTCCATGGGATTGTGAGTTTATGAAAGTCGATTCCTGTTGTGCTATTTCAAAAATGAAATGAAAAGTTCATTTTTAAAAACTGTGACATGTATTCCTATCGCAGGAAGTTTACCTTCTCAAAATACAGTCTCCAACTAAGAATCAGCTTTTACCCCAAACCTGATATTTCACAGATAAAACTAAAAATGATGAGTCAATATTGGCGGGTAAACACATAAGGCTGGATTTTCGGTTTGTTGCTGCCTCTGTTCTCGACCCGAACGGGCGGTAAGGTGGCGGAAAGCATTTCCAGATGTCTGGCCAGCTTCCAGCACCCCGCCAGGACATTCGGTACCAGGTTTGCAGGGGCGCGGAGCAGTACCGCCCAGAAGTGGAAAGCCAGTGTGCAGCACCCCTGGTTGCAACACCAGCTCGATATTTGGTTCACGCCCGATCCGTAGTGTCCCGTAGCGTGCCCTAATGGGACTGCCTGTGAAAGCTGGAGGTCCAAGCTGTACCGGCCACAGTGAGTGAAGTAATGTCGACCTGAGGTCAGTGTGATGGTTTTTTTATTTTTTCATTTTTGCAATTAATGTTGATGTGGCATCAAGAATATATTGTGAATGTGTTTGGTGTTTCTTTTTCTGATTTTTTCTTTCCATGGAAGCCTCAGTTAGGGCGCTCCGAAGCCAGCTGTTTGCCTCGGGATATTCAGTTGCTCAGCTGGCCGAGTGCCCTAAAAGAGGTGTGGAACGCCTCCCTTAGCGCTTCGCTCCACACTCAGGGCACAGCTGGTGAATTTTGCGGCTGGAGACGCAAACCATTTACCGGCGCAAAATTTACCGCTCCACCCGGGTTAACGCCGCAACAGAGGCACAACCGAATTGTCACCCCATGTAACATTTCCAGTGATCATGGGCCTAATGTAGGTTTTAGGACCCAGATGCCCAATTTGGCAAAAGTGGGTGGAGCATGCAACGGGTACACTCTACTCAGTTTCTCCGGGCCTACAGAGGCTTAACCAACAGTCCTTAAAGGGACCGTTGGAGACAGCCAAAGAACAGGTGAGTCTTTGTCACTTTATTTACCATAAGCTCTCCTGCTCTTCCTGGCTCCACAGCAGTATTACAGGCTGCTGCCAGCCCACCCGCCCCCCACGCTCGTTCGCCTCCCCCCGCCCAACATAGGTCGAATTTCCTGGGAGCCTTGGGTCTTCATCTTCAGGTGCATATTGCAGTTGCGTCATCCACTTTTACGCTTTTCTCAGCCTTTCTTTCCTTTGCTAGTTGTTTCTTCGGAATAAAAGAAGTAGCAATCAACTTTACATAAATGCATTATATGGGTCAGTGAATTGATACTTATCAGTCAATGGACCAAAACCTTTGGCTTTCTATGGTGGCGATGAAAAGCTGCTTACTTCTAATATATTTTCATGGTTTTATTGTACCTCCTCCATTATTGACTGCACCTCATTCTCCATAAATCTGTCTTCTCAATCTCCTATTCTCCTCATCTGACATCTTCCCATCTGTGAGCAGTAAAGCTGTCAGATATTTTAATAGGTCCAATATTCATGGACCATAGCTGTGCTGTTGTAATTTGTTAGTCCCCACTCACTTACCGCTAGCTCAACTTTTACTGCTCACAAAGGGGAAAACTGTGCCCAGTGTTGCTTAATAATGACACAACTATTACAAACCAAAGCTACAAGTATAATATAGATACTGATGTCTTGACCTTGTGCTATCGGCTGAATTAAATGTCAAACTGGCAGGACATTTATGGTAACTAGCATATATGGGCTGTATATTTTGATACTGGCAAGAACGTCCTTATGCTAAGACAAATCTTAGGCAGGTAAGTTCTCTCCCACTCTACTGGCGATAATTCTATGGAAATTCCATAGCATTACATAGGAAATACGACACAGAAACAGGCCATTCAGCCCAACCAGTCCATGCCGGCGTTTATGCTCCAGTCGAGCCTCCTCCTGTCTTTCCTCATCTAAATCTATCAGCATAACCCTCTATTCCCTTCTCCCTCAAATACTTCTCTAGCCTCCCCTTAAATGATTCTATACTATTTGCTTCGTGGTAGCAAGTTCCACATTCTCACCACTCTTTGGGTAAAAAAGCTTTTTCTGAATTCCCTATTGAATTTCTTGCTAACTATCTTCCTCACAAGTGGAAACATTCTCTCTGTATCCACTCGATCAAAACCTTTCATAATTTCAAAGTTAGACTTCTATTAGGTCATTCCTCAGCCTTTTTTTTTCAAGAGAAAACATACCCAGTTTGTTCATCCTTTCCTGATATGTATACCCTCGCATTTCTGCTATTATCCTTGTTAATCTTCTCTGCACCCCCTCCAGTGCCTCTATTTCCTCTTTACAATATGGTGACCAGAACTGCATACAGTACTCTGTGTGGTCTAATCAAGTTTCGATACAGGTTTAGCATAACTTCCCTACTTTTCAATTCTATACCACTAGAAATAAATCCTAGTGCTTGGTTTGCTTTTTTTACTGCCTTGCTAACCTGTTAATGATTTGTGTATTTGTACTCTGAGATCCTTTTGTTCCTCTACCCCAACTAGACTCACACCCTCCAAGTAATAAGTGATCCCCCTATTCTTCCTACCAAAATGTAATACCTCACATTTATCTGTTCATTCTGCAATTTTATGAATGTCCTCCTGTGATTTGTTGCATTCTTCCTCAGTATTGACTATCGCCCCCAATTTGGTGTCAGCGGCCAAGACCTCGGTGGGTTGGAGGTGGGATTGCAATTTTCAAGATGTTAACCCCTCATCCGACCCTTTCCTGCTGCTGAGGAGGTGGGAGGCATATTAAAATTGAGACCAAAATATCTGCTCCCAGGCAGGCTCTAACTAGCAGTTTGAAAGCATAAAACACTGCGACAAGAACTGATTTCTTGTAGTTACAAGGAAAATACCTTGTTTTCCACATTGCATCTTTTTAGAAAATTAAATTTATTGAAAAATCAAAATAACACCATTTATACTTATGCTCCTGAGCACGGGTGAAACCACAATGCTGATATTTCTGTTGCAATCAGCAATAAGTACAAAACAATTTCCACCTTTGCGAGCCTCCTCCAATCTTTCCTCATCTAAATCTATCAGCATAGCCCCCGATGCCCTTCTCCCTGATATGCTTGGCTAGCCTCCCCTTAAATGTATTTGTACTTTTCACTTCAAATACTCCCTGTGGTAGCGAGTTCCATATTCTCACCACTCTTGGGTAAAGAAGTTTCTTCTGAATTCCCTATTGGATTTCTTGTTGACTATCTTATATTGATGGCCTCTAATCATGCTCTTCCCCACAAGTGTAAACATTCTCTCTGTATCCACTCTATCAAAACCTTTCATAATTTTAAAGACCTCTATTATATCACCCCTGAGCCTTCTAGGCCCAGCCTGTGAATCCTTTCCTGATATGTATACCCTCGCCTTTCTGGTATCGACACAATGCCGCGGAACCCCGGCTTCGCCACATCTGGTGAAGTAATGCCGACGGAGTGGGAGCAGCTCCGAGGAATTTCCTGGCCTCAGCTGCACCCATAGGGGTCAGTTTTAAATTTTGGTCAACTGACCGGCTGATCGCGCTGACCGACCACCCTTTCTGGCGGTGAAGAGGCACCCGCAATTTTGAGGCAACAGGAGCTTTTAAATTTGGCAGGCGAACTGTCAGACATCAAACAGGCGTTCCGATGCAGCTCGCGAGATCAGGGGCTCAAGATCAGGCCGGGGCCACTGTCAACAAGGTAAGTTGCAAGGGAGGGTCATGGTCATGGAGTGTTGGAGTTCTGAAACGGCAGCTGCTCAGATTATTCTTGTGGGCCCAGGAGGAGCGCGGCACAGGCTCTGACCACAAATGGCAGTCGGGGTCCTACTTACATCATAGGACCCTTTTCAAAATGGGGCCCGCCACATCAACGGTATCACTTGGACGATACTCCTGCCAATTCCATTTTGAGGCCATGACTGCCCCATTGACGCCAGGCGAAGGCAGTAAAAATTACCCCTGTGTGTGTGTTGAGGGGTGGCACGGTGTGCTGCACCCAATATTCAGATACATAAGAATTGCCCCATGTTTTAACTAGGCTGTGGCAAAGCTTTGCCTCAAACACACTTGACAGGGGATTAACTGAGCACAGGAGTAGCAATTAAAGCTATCAGTTTTGGTGGGGATATTAACGTTGTCTAATTTTCACAATAATACAGCAGAGACTTGCAGCAACATTGCTCCTTTGATAAAGAAAGTTTGCGCCTCCTGCAAGTCTTATTTGGGGCTGGAGGCCACCCTCAAGCTGCATGGAGCAAGATCTGTGCCCAAGGCGTGTAGTCCATCATGCTCCTGACTTGAGCCTTGGTGATGGTGGAGGGCCTTTGAGTCTTAAATTCACTACAAGAAGGATGGACGGAAGATGAAAAGTTTGTCAAGGGAGTGATTATGCACTTGAAAGAGCACAGATCCAGGGAAAGTAAGGATTAAGTAAACTGAAATGCCTTGATAGGACTTTCCAGTATTTGTGCTCGTAACCAGGCCCTTTAGCAGAATCAGAAGAAGGCATAGCTCAAAGTAGCTATGAGAAGAAATGTAGAACTGCAATGTAAATAAATACAATTAAAATTTTATTGGAGAATTAGGCAGTTTGGAGTTTGATATATTTACTAGTGTGTTTTATAGCCAAAATAAATACCTTTTAACCTATAAAGTTTTGATTATGTTCAAATGGTTTTAAACGTGTTTGATTTTGGATTTATGCTCCTCGCTACCTAGATGTATCACGGATTTAAAAATGTTTACTGATTATTAATATTATATAGAGAAGGTAGTGATATTTTAATGTAATTCAATGTCACAAACAACCTGGCATTCTGTGAAGCACTGCATCATGTGGCATCAGTTTAATGAAAACGCCTGTAACATCAGATGAACTGGCTGCCATCCACAAATCAAAAATGAAACATATCAAATATGCAGTCACCTGTAGGAATTATAAATAATGCTAGATGACTGTCAGTGAATTTAAGAGAGTAATCCAATTTTAAGGTTCGAATGGCAAACATAAACCAATCAAGGACATGATCAGACCCTTTGATTGGATTACTGTCATCGATGTATTATCCTGTCTATACTGTAATATTTACCAGTAATCTACTGGCAGAAAACCCTTGTAATATTTCAGTAGCTGTCACATGACATGCATGTAACATCATGTTGAACATCTCGAACAGCTTTATTACTCTTTCACATATGTCACGTTGTTTGTGCCACATAATCATACACAACAGTACTGCTGCAAAACAGCGCGAGATGTGAAAAATAATCCGAAGGGTCAACATGTCCTATTCAACGTAGACTCACCAGCTGGAAGGGAGTTTCAGGCTGTAACGCAAAGCTTTATTGATGTTCATGAATTGCTTCTGAGCCCCTTAAATACATTACAACTTGCAACTGACTGCCAGCTATCTATTATCTTATCTGCCCAACAATATTTTCTGTACACTTGTGATTTGGTGCCTTGAGTACTTTAGTGAATTTGTATGCTATGAACTGCGTGTCACAGTGTGGAGCCTCCATTAACTACCTATGGCTATTGTACAGAAGGCTTGCAATTTGTGAATTTTATGGGGTTATTTGTCTTAAACTGAACTGAACAATTTTGTTAAATGCTTGACAGTCATACCTCATTGGAAGTACATAATGCTTCAAGTGCAGCATAGCTCATTTTTGCTTGTCAATTTTAAAAAAAAAATTGTAAATGGCAAAACTTCATCGACCTAAAACATTGACTCTGGCCAGAATTTTACCAGTGCTGAGAGGTCGGGATCGGGGGCCCACTGTCAAACCGCCTCCACGCTAGTCTCCCAGGGGGCGGGTCTGGCAGCACTGAACAGACCCGACACCAAGTGGCAGGGAGAGGCAATTTAGATTACTAAGAGGTTGTTGAAAGGTAATTAAACACCATTCCACGCTGTGCTTACCATTTTTCCAGTTTTTTCATAAGGTTCACGGCTTTCGATTATCATGTCAGGTAAGTAGGTCGGGTGTTCCATCAGTATCCATTCTTCTGAATAGTTGACAGCTGCAAATGTAGTATAAAAGCTACCATTTTACAGCTGTTAATTTCCAATCTCAGAAGCCGGAGCTTTCAGGATTTGGAAGGCACATTTGGACTTTATGCAGGGTGAAAATGTTTGGAGTAAACTCTCTATCATTGTCATCTCACCAGTGACAGATCACTTCTGTCATTTCCATCAGCATCGGTGCCCTTGAAAAAAATCTCACCTTGGTCCTCAGATTCTCACCATGATCAGCACCAACACCAACATCACCAGGCACACTAGCAGCACCAACAACAACACCAACCTTCTGCGCAATCAACTGATGCTGCACAGGACACAGGGCATCAGCACCTGACCACATTGCTGCTCAGAACACCAGGGATGGCCTCCCCATGGGCAGATATACTTCACTTGATGTGCCAGGTTGGCACCACTCCACACTAACACCATAAGGCATCCCTACAATGCCCAAGTCATTCCTTTCACACTCATCACCATTGCAGGGGGTACCTTTATGTCTTACCATTCACTACAACTCACTAAGCCACTTCCAAAGGTGCACACAGATCTGTCCATGAAGAAAAAGTGTTGAAAATAAAGATTTGAATGTTTGGCAACACATTAACAGAAACTTCACATGAACATTGGCGAAAACACCCACATGCCTACCCTTGTGTGTTGTTAGTTGGTATGATTGGTCTAGGATGTGGGTGAGTGTGCCTGCTTTTACCATCATTAAATGATAGAAAAAAAAATGTTATCAATAATTTTTATATTAAAAATCCTGTCCATTAAGGTAAGTTTATATTTACCCCTATTAAAACATGTTAACAAAAATTCAAAAAAATACATTTTTGTCGAATACATTTAATTAAATTCAATTTCAATTCATTTTAAATATGTGAAGTGTTTTTTTTATTTATTTAAAATGTTTATGGCCTCGAATTTGATGAAGGCCCCCGCCCGCCCAAGTGCCGCCCAAAGGACCGCCGATGGCCGCTGAGGTCCCTGACGGTTCTTTGGGCAGGGTTTTCATCACCCAGGTCCCATATCTGTGATGTACGCCGCCAATCTGGGCAGCAGCCGGCGGGAGCTCTCATTCTCGGTAGCAAAGACGCTTGCTGCCCGAGTGCCGCCGAGGATGGAGTTGGGCCCACGGTGGGGCCGAAGACCTGAAAATTAAAACCAACAGAAAAAAAAAAATCCATCGGAAGACCTTCAGGGGACACCATTGAGGTAAGTCGCTGTGAATTTTTTTTCAATGTTTGCTAACCTTTTTTTCAGGATCTTCATACCTACCGTCGGGGTTAGACTAGCCTCTAACCAGCGGTACACCCCTGTTCTGGCGCCGACTCCTGCCCGCATGAATCTGGCACCTCGGTGGGCTGGAGTCCACTTACGCCACTCGGCTGTCTGCTGATGTCAGCGGGCGCTTCCCGGCAGCTCTACCCTCCCGCCTGCTCCAGCCCACATCGAAAGTGGCACTGGGCGGAACTTCACGAGGAATGTCAGCGGCAGCAGGCAGCTATCAGTGGCAATGGCAGTGAGTCCATCAAATTTGGGCCCAATGTTTTTTAGGGATTATCCCCATTCATAGAAATGATGATTTCCAAACAGAGGTCAGCATTACTGTGAATGGGGATACTCCATTTTCATTGGTTGGTCTGGCCCATGTGATCCGAGGCTGCATATATGCTAATGCAAACGTGAGCCCACACACTGGACTGCGAATGGAAGCCTCAGAGTGCAAGTTTACGTTCTTCTGGGACCACCAGGTACTTTTATTAAAAACATTTTGGTCAGAGGCATCCACCCACTGGAAGCCTCCGACCGCAATTTCTGGGCCTATGTCTCATGCTGAATGTGGTGCTGAATAAAGGGGCCAGCAGCCACCTGGAACCTTACCAGTTACCATGGTTGACAGCTAATAATGTCTTAATTGCTGTATTGCAGGATTTACATATTGAATGGCGCTAAATGTTTGCAGAATGAAGTAATATCAGTTTATTATTCATAGTCAGATTTCTGAAAATGTATTTAGTACACTGTTGATTTCCAACAGATTGATTGCAAAGTATTTTAATTCTTGCTATAAATTACCTTTCAGATGATTAATATGATTATTCAATAAAATTAGATATTTTAACGTGGAAGTCGAGTTAGGGGCTTTGTGGGGTGGGGGGGAGGGGGGGTGCGTGGGGGGAGGTGGGAGGTGGTGGGTTTGCACTTCAAGGCAGTCAGGAAGCCCGGACAAATTTAATGGTAGAGCCTGATTTGCATGGGCATTCTCTGTTTCCCACCCACAGCCACCCAGATTGAGTAGGCTATGGCACTAGGGTGCACAGAGGAGGGGATCATGTGGGGGCAGTGGTTGGCTTGAGCAGCAAAGTTGGAGGGGGGGGGGGTGCGGTCTCACCAGGATTGCAGGCTGGGAGGAGTACCGTGGGGGTGGGGGGGAGTTGTTCTGCCAATGATCGCGGGCCAGTCAGAGCATGGGGTGGGGTTCTGCCATGGATCGCAGGCTGGAGGACTGCTGAAATCGCGGGCCAGGAGAAGCATGGGAGAGGGTCTGCTGAAGATCAGGGGCGATGGGGCGTGGAACTCGCGGAGGGAGGCCTGCAGAAGATCAGGCGCAATGGGCCGCGGGATAGCCGGAATAGCAGTGGGTGGGGCATGCTGTCTGCAGAAGATCGGGAGCCAGGAACAACATGGGGAAGGCCAGAGGAGCGGTGGAGGGGTGTGAGGGGGAGACTTCATGGAGACATTGGAGGTTAGGGTGGGGGGGTATGGTATTGGTGGCCTGGTTGAATGATTGGAGGCTTCAGGGGAGGCTTCATGGGGGTTCGGAGGCCTGGGAGTGTCTCCGATCGTGGGGGTTGGGTTAGGCAGGGACACGGAATCCAGGAAGTAAGTGTAAAGGCGCTTACTTCCTGGATACAACAGTCCTCGTATTGCTGTTGCTGGCGGGTTTTATGAGGTGTGTCGCTGGTGGTAAAATCTGCTGCAGTTATACACAAAACGGAAGTTAAAGAAGAGGCTTCAAGCCTCACTATAATATTTAAATAGACCCCCTGCCTCCTACCGGTTGGCTATTTGCCCCTACCCTGCCCCTCCCTCCCTTAAAAACTCATCTTTTTAGGTTAAAATTGCTCCCATGGTGTCAGTGTGTACTCAGAATTTCAGATTAAAGTTCACATCTCTGCAGTTTAATATCACTGCAGCTCTATTGGGGTCAGTGGTAAATTCGAATTAAATTGAATGATAACTTATATAATTGTAGTGCTCATCGATTCACCAATTCAGTTTAAAACTGAAACTAGCCAAAACAAATTGATTTTTATTTTATGTTCTGGAATTTGCATATACAGTGAACAATACAAGCCTTACTCACCCTGACCTTGAATGTCCAAGTCACAGAGTGTAGGCCATTTTATTCATACTAAGTAGTTTCACTATCAACAATTCCATTAAAATCCCAGTAACATTTAGCAGTTTAGAGATGGCTAGCAGAGATCAGCATTCATCACTCTGTATCTGTGTCTGAAAATAGCACGCTAACAAAGGCTGAAATTACAACTCTTTTACAAGTTGCTCGCAAAGCTACCTTATTGCTGGTTGAACCTTGCATCTCACAGTATCCATTTAATTATAAATGCCCACTGCTTGTTACACAGGGTATATGTAATTAGCTTTGAGCGTGATATGTGGAACAAGGAACAAAGGTTGACAGTGCTGGAGAATGGAGTATTTTTCCACTTTGCATGTGGTGACAATACTGAGCACTCCAGGTCAGGTGTACTATGGATTAGTTTCAATGATGGACATCTCTGTGCTGCGCTGGAAAGCAAAATCAGACGCAGCTTCATCCAATCACATTATAGTGCATTGCGATGACATTTTCATTTGGTTTGAGTTCATCTCTGGCTTCTCATACTTGAACAATCCAAATTCAGTGTGGTTTTATTCTTTGGACTTGCAGACCAGTCAATTGACTAAGATGACTGCATGAACTCATTTCACATTGAACTAATCAGTGCAATGTAAGTATCATTTTCAATCCATGTGTAAGATTTCAACTGGGGTCCTTAGCGGTGAAGGCAGTAACTGAAGCCACAATTATTAGATCCATACAGGAGCATGAAAGACCTAATATATTTAATTGCTTTCACCATGCATGTGCTTCGACCCTTTAGTGGCCTTGCATTCTCCACATTTTCAACCCCATGTCGCAGCCGTTTCTGGCTATGGATTAGCTGTTTCAGACATATTTGTGCCATACATAATATTGCAGGAGTAATGATACCTCGACTTCAGAATTGACTTATTATTGCAATAACACTATAATGTGCAAAATATTGATGTATTCCAGCCTCCCAGCTCAAAAATAAACCTATGCGGTAAAACCATATCAGATCTGTTTCTCTCTTGCTTCCTCTCATACCTCCTCCTTAAGTTGCCAGTAATGGATAAACTGGGAAGTTTGCTTATTTTAAGGCTTTTCCTGCTATGCTGATCTTGTCTTCCCCCTGTAAAAGTCAAAAGCCTTGGGCAAACATGGGCATCCGTTCCAGAGATCCAGAAACCAATGCCGAAACATGTGTATCGATTTAAAACATGGGAAAAAGACACACCTGCAGTGAGCCCTCTACATATTCCAAAGAACTCAACACAAAGAATTCAATTTTTATTACAGTTGCTTGCCTTAACTTTCCAACTGTACATAATTCAATCAAATCTTTTGTCTTGTGTTTTTTTTAAAGTAAATAACATTCAAAACAGGAGCCGCTAAGGACTAAAACTAAGATGGGGAGGATCTCTTTATTAGCTAATACAGGGCATTAAAAAGAAGGACTTGCATTTAAATAGCACATTTCATGAGCACAGGAGGATAGCTCAAAGTGCTTTACAGCCAATGAAGTACTTTTCAAGTATAGTCACTGTTGTAATGTAGGAAAAGCAGCAACCAATTTGCACGCATCACGCTCCCACAAACAACAATGTGATAATGACAGATTATCTGTTTTAGTATGTTAGTTGAGGGATAAATATTAACTAGGATACTGGGGAGAACTTCACTGCTCTTCTTCGAAGTAGGACCATGGGATCTTTTATGTCCACCTGAGAGAGCAGGCATCTCATCCAAAAGACGTCACCTCTATCATGCAGAAATTGAGTGACTCTGTACTGATGGATTGGCAGAATAAATCTCATTCGATAGAGTGGTAATGTGTAGTGTGATTGTTAAACCTTTGTTAATAAACCAACTAGTTCTTAATAGCAATGTGTTGCTATGAATTCTTAAGCAAAGAAACCATGAAGCAAATACATTACAGATGGGAATTTGGATAAAGTTATTGATTGTATGAGAAGAAGTGCAGGCCTGAATTTTAAGACCCGGTCAGCAGGTATTATCCTCTCTATAGTCCCCAATGTGCTGGAAATTGACGTGAGCAACATTGGGAACATCACATTTATTGTCCAACCCTAGCTGCCTGTAGAGGTTGTTTTTAGAGCTGAGTGACATGAAAGCTTGGAGTTTTCTCTGCATTTGTGCCCAGATACACATGTGCTAAAAGACCACTGCGTTTTGAGCGTAAGTGTAATGGCAATATATCCAAGTTTCCTTGATCTTTTATGTCAGTCCATTGAACCTTCTATCCGACTTATTCTCTGCCCACAAAACTGGCCATACCTACAACTTCCAAATGCGAGTACCCTCCAATTGTGCTTGTTTGGGAGGATTGTGGGGGGCTCTCAACATGATGACCAGATTTTCAGGTGCAGCAAGAAACAAATTCAATTTTCTTTAAATTGTAATCTTTTGAGCCTTTTTAAAATATATATATAGTTACCAAGATCTGCTCTACATTATCTGTTTCTTTTAATGCATTTTCATGGCAAAGAATAATTCATCTTAAAAATTGATTTTTAGGTTCTGAAAAATGTCACGCCTGATGATGGTGTAATGTGTTGCTATTTTAACACTTTAAGACTCAAAGTAGAAATAGACTAATATTTTAAGTTTAGACGTATTCGACTGACGTTCAAGGATATTCAGGCATTTATCGGCATCGGCAAATTTGCAGCTTCATGATCAATTTCAGATGCAACTTCTGGGTTGCGCTCACAGAGGAAATCCCAGGCCTAAGAATCAACCGTGTCGTGTGGAACTAAACTCACATGTAGGTCAAACCACATTCTAGTGGCAGATTCTCTTCCTTGAAAAGTATTAGTGGAGCAATTAGTTTTTTTTTAATGACAGATTAGCAGATTTATGGAATTTAATTTCTCAACTTGAGAGAAATTTGAACTCACAACTTTTAGTTTAACAGTCTAGTAACAAAACCATTATACCATCATACTCTTTTAGAGAGGGACATTTCCTCTAATCACAATTCGTAATGAAATTGGCTGTAATTTGCGGTCCGGATAATGGCTAATTGGTAGTGTTTGCTGTCATTCTTCCTTTGAAACTGACCGCAACTTGGGGATTTCGCGAATATAGAAACATAGAAACATAGAAAATAGGTGCAGGAGCAGGCCATTCGGCCCTTCTAGCCTGCACCGCCATTCAATGAGTTCATGGCTGAACATGCAACTTCAGTACCCCATTCCTGCTTTCTCACCATACCCCTTGATCCCCCTAGTAGTAAGGACTTCATCTAACTCCTTTTTGAATATATTTAGTGAATTGGCCTCAACAACTTTCTGTGGTAGAGAATTCCACAGGTTCACCACTCTCTGGGTGAAGAAATTCCTCCTCATCTCGGTCTTAAATGGCTTACCCCTTATCCTTAGACTGTGTCCCCTGGTTCTGGACGTCCCCAACATTGGGAACATTCTTCCTGCATCTAACCTGTCTAACCCCGTCAGAATTTAAAACGTTTCTATGAGGTCCCCTCTCATTCTTCTGAACTCCAGTGAATACAAGCCCAGTTGATCCAGTCTTTCTTGATATGTCAGTCCCGCCATCCCGGGAATCAGTCTGGTGGGCCTTCGCTGCACTCCCTCAACAGCAAGAATGACGTTCCTCAGGTTAGGCAACCAAAACTGCACACAATACTCCAGGTGTGGCCTCACCAAGGCCCTGTAAACCTGTAGCAACACCTCCCTGCCCCTGTACTCAAATCCCCTCGCTATGAAGGGCAACATTCCATTTGCTTTCTTAACCGCCTGCTGTACCTGCATGCCAACCTTCAATGACTGATATTCCATGACACCCAGGTCTCTTTGCACCTCCCCTTTTCCTAATCTGTCACCATTCAGATAATAGTCTGTCTCTCTGTTTTTACCACCAAAGTGGATAACCTCACATTTATCCACATTATACTTCATCTGCCATGCATTTGCCCACTCACCTAACCTATCCAAGTCGCTCTGCAGCCTCATAGCATCCTCCTCGCAGCTCACACTGCCACTCAACTTAGTGTCATCCGCAAATTTGGAGATACTACATTTAATCCCCTCGTCTAAATCATTAATGTACAGTGTAAACAGCTGGGGCCCCAGCACAGAACCTTGCGGTACCCCACTAGTCACTGCCTGCCATTCTGAAAAGTCCCCATTTACTCCTACTCCTTGCTTCCTGTCTGACAACCAGTTCTCAATCCATGTCAGCACACTACCCCCAATCTCATGTGCTTTAACTTTGCACATTAATCTCTTGTGTGGGACCTTGTCGAAAGCCTTCTGAAAGTCCAAATATATCACATCAACTGGTTCTCCCTTGTCCACTCTACTGGAAACATCCTCAAAAAATTCCAAAAGATTTGTCAAGCATGATTTCCCTTTCACAAATCCATGCTGACTTGGACCTATCATGTCACCTCTTTCCAAATGCACTGCTATGACATCCTTAATAATTGATTCCATCATTTTACCCACTACCGATGTCAGGCTGACCGGTCTATAATTCCCTGTTATCTCTCTCCCTCCTTTTTTAAAAAGTGGGGTTACATTGGCTACCCTCCACTCCATAGGAACTGATCCAGAGTCAATGGAATGTTGGAAAATGACTGTCAATGCATCCACTATTTCCAAGGCCACCTCCTTAAGTACTCTGGGATGCAGTCCATCAGGCCCTGGGGATTTATCGGCCTTCAATCCCATCAATTTCCCCAACACAATTTCCCGACTAATAAGGATTTCCCTCAGTTCCTCCTCCTTACTCGACCCTCCGACCCCTTTTATATCCGGAAGGTTGTTTGTGTCCTCCTTAGTGAATACCGAACCAAAGTACTTGTTCAATTGGTCCACCATTTCTTTGTTCCCGGTTATGACTTCCCCTGATTCTGACTGCAGGGGACCTACGTTTGTCTTTACTAACCTTTTTCTCTTTACATATCTATAGAAACTTTTGCAATCCGTCTTAATGTTCCCTGCAAGCTTCTTCTCGTACTCCATTTTCCCTGCCCTAATCAAACCCTTTGTCCTCCTCTGCTGAGTTCTAAATCTCTCCCAGTCCCCGGGTTCGCTGCTATTTCTGGCCAATTTGTACGCTACTTCCTTGGCTTTAATACTATCCCTGATTTCCCTTGATAGCCACGGTTGAGCCACTTTTCCTTTTTTATTTTTACGCCAGACAGGAATGTACAATTGTTGTAGTTCATCCATGCGGTCTCTAAATGTTTGCCATTGCCCATCCACAGTCAAACCCTTAAGTATCATTCGCCAATCTATCTTAGCCAATTCACGCCTCATACCTTCAAAGTTACCCTTCTTTAAGTTCTGGACCATGGTCTCTGAATTAACTGTTTCATTCTCCATCCTAATGCAGAATTCCACCATATTATGGTCACTCTTCCCCAAGGGGCCTCGCACAACGAGATTGCTAATTAATCTTCTTTCATTACACAACACCCAGTCTAAGATGGCCTCCCCCCTAATTGGTTCCTCGACATATTGGTCTAGAAAACCATCCCTTATGCACTCCAGGAAATCCTCCTCCACCGTATTGCTTCCAGTTTGGTTAACCCAATCTATGTGCATATTAAAGTCACCCATTATAACTGCGGCACCTTTATTGCACGCACCCCTAATTTCATGTTTGATGCCCTCCCCAACATCACTACTACTGTTTGGAGGTCTGTACACAACTCCCACTAACGTTGTTTGCCCTTTGGTGTTCTGCAGCTCTACCCATATAGATTCTACATCATCCAAGCTAATGTCCTTCCGAACTATTGCCTTAATTTCCTCCTTAACCAGCAATGCTACCCCACCTCCTTTTCCTTTTATTCTATCTTTCCTGAATGTTGAATACCCCTGGATGTTGAGTCCCCAGCCCTGATCATCCTGGAGCCACGTCTCCGTAATCCCAATCACATCATATTTGTTCACATCTATTTGCACAGTTAATTTATCCACCTTATTGCGGATACTTCTTGCATTCAGACACAAAGCCTTCAGGCTTGTTTTTTTAACACCCTTTGTCCTTTTAAAATTTTGCTGTACAATGGCCCTTTTTGTTCTTTGCCTTGGGTTTCTCTGCCCTCCACTTTTCCTCATCTCCTTTCTGTCTTTTGCTTTTGCCTCCTTTTTGTTTCCCTCTGTCTCCCTGCATTGGTTCCCATCCCCCTGCCATATTAGTTTAACTCCTCCCCAACAGCACTAGCAAACACTCCCCCTAGGACATTGGTTCCGGTCCTGCCCAGGTGCAGACCGTCCGGTTTGTACTGGTCCCACCTCCCCCAGAACCGGTTCCAATGCCCCAGGAATTTGAATCCCTCCCTGCTGCACCACTGCTCAAGCCACGTATTCATCTGCGCTATCCTGCGATTCCTACTCTGACTAGCATGTGGCACTGGTAGCAATCCCGAGATTAATACTTTTGAGGTCCTACTTTTTAATTTAGTTCCTAGCTCCTTAAATTCATTTCGTAGGACCTCATCCCTTTTTTTACCTATGTCGTTGGTACCAATGTGCACCACAACAACTGGCTGATCTCCCTCCCTGTTTAGAATGTCTTGCACCAGCTCCGAGACATCCTTGACCCTTGCACCAGGGAGGCAACATACCATCCTGGAGTCTCGGTTGCGGCTGCAGAAACGCCTATCTATTCCCCTTGCAATTGAATCCCCTATCACTATCGCTCTCCCACTCTTTTTCCTGCCCTCCTGTGCAACAGAGCCAGCCACGGTGCCATGAACTTGGCTGCTGCTGCCCTCCCCTGATGAGTCATCCCCCTCAACAGTACCCAAAGCAGTGTATCTGTTTTGCAGGGGGATGACCACAGGGGACTCCTGCACTACCTTCCTTGCACTGCTCTTCCTGTTGGTCTTTCATTCCCTATCTGGCTGTGGACCCTTTCCCTGCGGTACGACCAACTCGTTACACGTGAGCAGGAGCATGTGGAAATCCTGACCTTGAAGTTTGTCATTCACTGCTCCTCTACAGGCTGCAATGTGTGCCCCGCTCCCCAAGCCGGCAATCAGTGAAATCTCTTAAATCCGGGAAACTGGTGAAAACTTTGGCTTTTCCGAAGTAATTACTCTGTTAAAATCCCCACTAAAAGTTAGACCCAAAGGGATTAGGTATAACTAAAGTTTTAAAAGTGCATTGACTGCTAAACAAAGGTTATGGGACTGAAAAAGTAATTTTAATGTTGTGCAGTGTCAAAGTTATCCATTTTAATAGAAAATTTAAATTTTTAAGAAACTTCAAAAACAAAATTTCACTTTTATTTCAGGTTTGCCTTTTTCCCATTTGGGAGCCCCAATCTTTGTTTTGCTCTCTCTAGCATTTTTAAAAAGTTAGTATTGCAAGAACTTACTCACTTCCTTGTTTGCTGTAAAACTTGTTAGGGATATAAATTTACCATAGGTCATTCATTTAACGAAACATGTTAGCCATTCATGTCCGGAATCTCCATCTATGTTATTTGCTCACTATTATTACATCCATGGAGAGTCATGTCTCTGATGGTTATTTTAACTTTGATCGCCAGGCGAAAAATAGGTTATAGCGAAGCAGCAGCGTATTGTACACCTTGACGATTTTCTTTTCCATTTCCGTCAACAAAAGGTAAAATCATTCCCCTAGAGTTAGGGACTTCTATCTTAACATTATGATCCTGATTTTCCTCTCCTCCAGGTCAGTTGAAGTGAGCTCCTTCCATGACCTGAATCCCCTTAAATTTTTTGGTTCAAATCATCTGCATGAGTCTGACATCTCCCAAGTGTAGGCTCACTCTTTGGTAGGGGCCTGCAGCCAGAACAAGGGCAGAAAACCAGCTTCTGCTGGAGCCTTGAGAAGCCTGTGACAGAAGAAATGGCCATCAGGGAAAAAGGCTACTTCCTTTGTTAGGCCTTGCGATCTGAGAGGGTGTTCAGCAGAAGACCTACCACGAATTATTCCTAGTACTCCATGTTTGGGCATTCACCCAGTGTACCCGAACAAAAATGAAGTGGGAAGCTCCTTAGGACCTTGCTCCTTCTCCAGGTGTTAGCAATCCTCCCACCACCTTGGAAATCCTCCAGGAATCCTTGGGCAACAATAAAGCAATGGAGACCTAGCATGTTTCCCAGGTGCATAAGAGAGGAATATAAAAGCCGATATTTGTCCTTCGATTTAACCATTTTAAGAAAGAACAATACTATCTTACGAGATCATTTATACTTCTGATATTGTACAAAATCTCTTTAATGCACGGCAGTGTAATATTTTAATGGGTGCTTGATTGTACATATTATTGTCTGGTCATTGATCTCTCTGATCCAGATTCCTCTTTTGTCCTCTCAAGTATCAACTCTTCAGCACCAACACCAAGACTTTCTTATCAGGTAGCTCTATTCTCGATGGATTGTGTTACATTTCTCCCTTCAAGAAGTATTGGTTCACCTGATCCAAAAGAGATATATTTATACTGTTGTAATTAGCAATTTACTGGATACAAATGTTCTCTTCAAGCTCTGAAAGTCTCTTCCTAAACTACAGCAGAGATGCCATGTAACAATAAGCCTCATTGTGGTCCTTCTCCTGATTCCAGTAAAAGCATTGAATGGTTAGGAAAATTAGTCTAATCTCTGCTTTGTGTCCGATGGGCTGTCTAATCAAGGTGGTTAGTTCTGAACAAAGTTTGTTCTGACACAATTGATCACTAGACTACTGGATTCATCTGATATTCCAGCAAGAGACCCAAGAGACATAGGAAACACTTGAAAAGATCACCACGTTAACATTGGTCATCCTCCACTGCTCGAGTACCGCCCCTATATTTATGCAGCTCCTAAATGATTTACCCAGATTTCCTATACTTCATCTCCTTGAAGATTCTAGGGGGCAAAAATTCAGGGTCCGAATAAGGCCCGTTACCACCGTTTTGTGGCTACAATACAGTGGAATCGAGTGGACGGCGCATTACAGTCCCGACCCAAATTTAGTTCAGGATTTTTTAGCCTGTCCCCACTTCCGCCCCGCTGCTGCCGACCGCCGCAAGCGTGTCATCAACACGCGCACCGCCGCTTTCCTGCAACTCCAGAACACTCCGACCCAAATTCGACTCAAAAAATCATCGATCCGCCGGGTGGTGCACTGACAGCTTTCTGTGTTGGTGCACCTTCTCCTGACTGTGTGTGGCCCGGCAGCACAGTGGCCCTTCAAGGGGAGGACACACTGCCGGGGCCACCATGTTTTTATTTTTGACGGCCGACTTCCCCATCGGCCGGTAAATTATTGCCCCAGGTTCAGCTGGGTCGCTAACCCTCCAAAACCCTCCCTGGTGGCTCAGTGGACGAAGTTAAAAAATCCCCGATTCTCTCCCCTTCAACGGACAGAAGAGAGCGTGGTGCTGCACAAGCGCCATGACGTCACCATCGCTTCGCCGCTGAGTGACAGCGGCGGAGACTCGATCCCACACCAACTTCCGCCCTTCAGCAGGACTTATCGCCGCACCTCCGCCCCTACTATGACCGACTTTCAGTCCGACGTCAAAAAAAATGTAAACTGTCAAAAATCGATCCGGAGGCCACCTCATCGCTCCCGGCGAAAAAAAATAGGTAAAAAATCGTTGGTGCGCCAGCTTTATAGCGTGCATGACTTTCGGCCCCTGTGTGTGTGAAATTCCTCGGAGAGGCTCCCACTCCACATGCAAAGGTGGTTTCCACAGCATTTCTGGTGAAGTAACGCCAGCGCAGGGGGAAAATCTCCAAGGAATTTACTGCTTAGGATATATACACCATCTGGTGCAATTGCCATGTATACCTTAGAATTTTTTTCACAATAGAAACTTGACTGATATTTAAGTATTTTAAAGATACTTGTCAAAACATGGCCAGTCTTGAATTGTGTATTCCTGGCATGGCATCCCACCCACCAGAAGTGTGCATCATGAAATCATGAGCAGGTTCCCCCAAATTTATGGTTTTTATTATGCATATCCCCAGAATTTAATGGTTGACTTACACCGCTCCATCATTTGCTTTGCACAAACGATATCTTGCTCTTAGCTTCTCTGTTATTTTTAAGAACATGCTGGATTTGCACATTAATTGTCCATTAAACTCACCATAGAAAGTTAGGGTTGGTAATTAAGAGTGTAAGCACCCTTTTAATGACATAATGATTATTCATGCAATGCCAATCAACCATTCTGCCCCAGAAAGGGAACAATTTGTTCAGTGTCAATCCGCATGTCGTAAATTTAATGTAATTAAAATGTTTACATTATTTTCTTATTTTTCCTTTCTGTCCCTTTTTTCTCTCTCTCTTAATCCAATGTTTTTTCCCTCTCTTTATTTTTCTTTCTCTAATGATTTGACTCTGTTCAACCTTCTTCTCTGTCACTCTTCTGTTTTTTCAATCATTAAATCTCATTGGTTAAGGAAGTAGACTGTTGGTCCCGCTGCTCACTAAGGTCTCAAATGTCCTGTTATCTGCATGTGGAAACGTTGGAGCTGCTCGCCAACAGAATGCAAATCAGGTCTAAAAACCTAAATGGGGCACTTGCTGGTGACATTGGGCAGAAGTTCCAATTTTTCTGCCCACCACACGCCCAATGAATACTGAAGATGAAAATCGACCCCAATGTGCATAAGGCCTGGTGTGGGGCTGAAGCCCTTAACCTTCTAGTCCAAGCTGGCATTCTCTAATGTGGCGCTGTGTTCTGAGTGTGCATCCATGTCTCTGCTGGGCGATGGATGGATGTTTCCCAAATTGCCAGAGGAATCTTAAAATTCAAACCACATTTAGAAGACCTGGGGCCAGATATTTGGTGGTCTAATGCCTCAGTTAGCAGCCAGAGGGGGCGTTAATGGGAGCGTAAGAGGTTACTGACTGAGAGTGCAACTTTTAGCGCCCCAACCGAAAATTTATTAGAGACACACCAAGGGCGCAAACCATTGGTGCCTGGCTGCTAACGATCACTTCATTCATGACGTATTCCAAGAGCAACACCCAAGCTTGCGCCCTGGTCAGTAAATTCGGTGCGTGCGCCTCATTGAGCGCTCGCCAATAACAATGTCTGGAAAAACAGTGGGTACAGGCTTGCAGAGTCGTTAGCTGGTGGTTGCTTAAAGGGATGAGGAAGCGCTTCCCTCGGAAGTCACAGTCAATGCAACGTTTACACAGAGCACGGTGCATGAGCCTCCGAGTTTGCAGCAGCAGACAAACGTAACAGTATAGGTTGAAAACAAGTGATTTTGAAAACTTGAATAGATACTTTACTATGTCACGCCTTTAAGACTTAGCTTTTCCCGGGATCTAATTCAGAGTTCCGCACATGTACAATGGGTCTGCAAAATGTACTGAACAAATCTTCATTATTGCAACCCCCCACCCCCCCACCATATCTGGTGTGCAACGGCTGATTTAGTGCCCCTGTCAGTTCTTCGACCGATTCTGACAAATTTCTGGGTGGGAGGTGCAAACTTTTTCAAGGCGCTAAAAGTACCGTTCCGCCTGGATTAACACCGCAACAGTGGCGTGACCTAATTTTGAATCTGAAGAGCTGAGCTTTAATGGGAACATTAGAGTTGAACTTTTTATAAGTGTTCTATTCTGTGGTGCTACAACAGGAATTAAATATATCAGAGCTCATAGTGAAACTGAAAATTGAGCACAGAATAGGTTTGCGTTTAGAATTTTAGACTTTTCCATCAGGTAAAATTAAACTATAGAAGATCATATTTCAAAACTCATCATATAAAATCAATGTCAAACGTGTGCCCTTTTTCTGATAGATTGGTTACAAATAAAAGAACTAGTTTCAAAAAAGTAAACAATGTTATCATTCAACACAGAAAATGACTGGCATAAATGCATTTGGATTAAAAACAGAAAATGCTGGAAATCTCAACAGGTTAAGCAGCATCTGTGGAGAGAAACAGAGTTAACTTTTCAGAAAATTCCAAGATGTAACAGATTCTTAAGGAAGTGCAGGGTCAGTGAAAGGGGGAGGGGAGCAAAGAACAAAAGGGAAGGTCTGTGATAGGGTGGAAGGTAGGAGAGATTTGAGAGACAAAAGAGATGATGGGCAAAAATGAGATGGCGATGGCACAAGTTAAGAAACAAAAGATGAGTTTGAATGGGGTGTGACTGGTGGAATCATCACCAGCTGCCACGGGAAAGAGAAAAAAAAGAAGGGTGTTTGTCAAAAAAGGAGGAAAGAGAAAAATAATATGGGCAGAGGTTATGGTCTGAAATTGCACAGTGAAATTCTCTTCAGTCTCACTTAACAAAATGCTTTGTATGTGTGGAGTCAAATTCCTTTTTATGAATGTTGTAATTAAAATATTGCTTTTCCTTATTTGAGGTGAACCATCTGTAAATGAAAGCTTACAGCAGTTAGATGTTCATTCCACCTCAAGTGCCATCAAGGAATGAATGAACCAGCTTCGGCTTGAGGTCATAAGAAATTAACAATGAGGAAGGCCATTCATCCATACAGCCATACACTCCATCCATTGGTGAATTCACCTCCATCACTCCGCCTCGAAGTCTATTCCAAGTGTTGAACACACTACATGAACAAAAACCTCCTGATATCAGTCCTAAAGTTGCCATTGACCAGTTTGATGCTGTTGACCCTTATGCTACTCCCATAGTTGAATTTAAAGTAGTATACCAGATTAACCACTTCCATCTCATTATACCTTTATAAGATCACACCTCAGATGACTCCGTTCCAGGTTTAAAAGTCTCTCCAGTCTTTCTTTGTAACTCAGGTCCCTTATACAAGGATGAACCTCGTGGTTTTTCTCTGCACTGCGTCCCTTGTTACTTAGAAACCAGAACTGGACACAGTACTCAGGTAGTGGTGTGACCAGAGCACTGTACAGTTTGATCATGGCCAATGTTCCCTGCAATTTGTTTTGGCCCCATGTGGCCTCTTTAAGGGGCTGCATGGGCCTTTCAAAATAACACACATGCATGAATTTTGCATTGACATACCGGCAAGCCGGCCACAGGGTTCCCTGGAGCGCTGTTTGGCTGCGCAGCTGAAAGGGAACATTGATCAGGGCTTCTTCTGACTTTTATCTAATATTTTGACGATGTAGTTTAATATTCAGTTGTGTTTGTTGATTGGTGCTCTGCATTGAACATGTTGGTTTAGGGAAAGGTAGCATAGTGGTAATGTTACTGGGTTTGTAATCCAGAGGCCTGGACTAATAATAAAGAGACAAAAGTTCAAATCCTACCATGGGAGCCGGGGAATTTAAATTGTTAATTCAATAAATATGGTGCAAAAGGCTAATATTAGCAATGGTGACCACGATTTTCATCAAGGCCTCCGCCCACCCAAGTGCCGCCCAAAGTGCCGTCGATGGCCACCGTGTTACTGGACGATACTTTGGGCGGGATATTCATGGCCGAGGTCCCTCGAAGGTGGGCAGGCGGCAAATGGATGACGTACGCCGCCAATCTGGGTGGCAGCGGGCGGGAGGCCTCATTCTCAGCGGCAGAGGCATTTGCCGCCCAAGTGCCACTGAGGATGGTCGGGCCCACGGAGGGTCGAAGAGATGAAAATAAAAATCACCAATAAAAAATACAAAAGTTGCCCGAAAAGTTGACCCCATACAGGTTGTTGTAAATATTTTTTTAAATGTTCACTTTCCTTTTTTTCAGGTTCTTCAGACTTACCGTCGGGGACAAACAAGCCTGCAGTCCACCCCTATTCTGCCGCCGAGCCCCCCCACCCCCGACTCCCGCCCGCAGGTATATGGGAGCTTAGTGGGCTGGAGCTCAGTTGCGCCTGCTGACATCAGCGGACGGTTCCTGGCAGCTCTCTCCTCCTGCCCGCTCCAGGCCACCTCCAAAGTGGCACTGGACAGATCTTCAGGAGGAATGTTGGCGGGAGTGTGCGGCAGTTGGTGGCAGCGAGTGGTGAGTGATGAAGTTTGGCCCCCGCGAATCTACCACATACTCGTAAAAACCCATCTGGTTCACTAATTCTCTTTAGGGAAGGAAATCTGCCGTCCTTACCCAGTTTGGCCTGTATGTGACTCCAGACCCACAGCAATGTGGTTGACTCTTAACTACTCAAGGGCAATTAGGGATGGGCAATAAATGCTAACGATGCCCACAACCCATGTACAAATTTTTTTTTTTTAATTGAGTGCCCTCGCCTGCAGTTACCGGGCAGGAACAGCCTCAAAATGGGGTCGATAGCCTTACTGTCCCTTGAACACTGATGATGCAACCAGGGCCGACCACCGGGTGTCTGAAGTGCCCATCTGATTCAGGCGATAGGCCCTTTTTAACATGGAAATTGGGGTCCTCGGACATAAATAAGACCCCCAATTATCATTTTCGGTTGAAAATGGTCTGAGCCTGTGCTGTGCAGGCTCTAACCAGTTCCATGCTTGGAACACCTCCAGGATCAAGCTGCCAACCCCCTTGGGCTCCGACTCCCACCCCCGGGGTCGGGATCAGACCTACCTGGTCCTGCGGCCTCTTCTTCAGTGCTCCCCGCCCGACTGGAAGCCAAGCCTGTCATTTAGGCTGACTTCTGGGTGGGGAACCTGTCACTGACAGAAGACGCACACTGTGGAGTAAAAGCTCCACAGCATTTCCCCCTTACTACATTCTAGTGAGTTTCATGATGTAGAGCAGGTTAAATACAAATACAGCACTATATATGGTTTTTGTATCATGGAATTCTTGAAAGCCCCGAATATATCCTTGGGGTATATTTTCTGCTGTTTATTAATACTATCAAAAAAGTCAGTGTGAGTACAAGGCAGATCTTCCATTTAATTCTCAAATACTCATGAAGGCTTTTTCCTTAATTTTAATGAAAGGAGGAAAATATACCCACTCAAATCAAACCTCTGAAGTAATCTGTTTTAAATGGATGACACATAAGAGTGAGTATGCCTGGTGTGATACAGCATCTGTTCGGGCTCACAGATCTGAAAGTGCGCTACAGAATTGATGAATTATTCTTTCATTTCAAAATTGAATCTGTGTGAGAATTTATTTATGCACTAAGTGGGCAAAATTGTCCCTTTTTGAAGCGCCGTTAACACCTCTGGGGAGCGCTAACAGGGCAGAGGAGACTTTTTGCCCGGGTGAGGGGATGGCTACCGCCTCCCGGGAAATTGCCCGGAGGTTTGTGGAGGTGCTGCCATTGCAGCGGCGTGTCCCGTAGTTAGCGTCCTGGGCCACCACGCAGCCTGCGATGACGTCATTGGCGTGCGCAGCGACCCCTCACCACCCCCCCTGCCGACCCTTTACCGAGGGACACGAGGCTGGTGCGAGCGGATGACAACGCCTGCTTCTGGCCGACATCCGCACTCAGGGCGCTAGATAAAAGAGAGGGCGCCAGCGCCCCGAGCCGTCATCTTTTTTAGATTGCCGACTCTCGGGTCAGCAGGCACCACCGTGGAGCCCGGCACTCCGTTTTGGGCCTAAATTTTTGATTTGGTACTGGGCACTTCTCTGACAGAACTGCCAACCAGGATTTAGAAAATGGGGAGGTTACCTGTTTCCAACTGGGATTTCATCTTGTGGAGAGAAGGCCACAAAATTCTGGTGGGGAGAGAGGTGAATTTTCCACCTGACCCCTCCCTCACATCAAAGGGGTTTTTCTGGAGGAAATTCCTGGGTTACCCTGAGAATTCTGCCCATTAGGGCCTCAGCGAAACACTCATCAGCTAAGAGCTGGCAAAAGTTCCAAGGAGCCCCTTTGAAAGGCCCCAGAACACTTGGGGGAATTTGGGTGGTGGGGGATAGGTAGTTGGGGGGGGCGCGGTGGGGGTTTGGGGGGGGGCGGTGCGTTGATTATCTTTTCTATGCAAGTAAAAGCTCACTTTGAAGGATAAGATTATATAAAGTGTTGTTTCTTCAGCCCAGGGAGGGCCAAAAGATGCTTGTGATGACCAACTTTGAGCCTCTACTCTGCCTTTCAAGGATTCGTCAAGGAGGACGGCACACAAGCAACATTGCTGCCCCGACCATACAAATAACCCTCAACCCCATATTTTGGAACCGGATCTACGCAGGCAGCTGGCCATTCCATTCCACAGAGCAAGAATTCCAGAATCCTGGGTCCAACATTTGTGTGAGTGAGTTTCTATGTAGTGAGTTTGCTTTGGAGACCCTGTGAGGCATTGACTTTTGTTCATTGCCGGCAATTAATTGAGGTCTGATGCAGTGTGAGCTGTTTGGTGTGTAATATTTCTCTCAAAGTTTAATGAAAGTGAACTTTTTTTAGTAATGTAATGGTTGTATTTACTGGTTCCCTCCGCTGTCTACGCTCCTCCCCCCACCTCCAATCCCCCGCTCCACCCGCAATTTTCTTAATGAAGTTTATTTACTTTGGTCTCCAGAGCAGAGTGACTGTTCTGGCATGAAATTTGATCACACAGTAGAGTGGTTAGTTTGTTATGATCAAAGTATTGCTGTGAAAAAAATGCTGAAATACTGCTCAAGTGATCGCAGTCACTGTACTAAAGTGTTTATTCCGTGAGTGAGGAAGACCTCATTACAAAGGGTGATGGCCTTACTGGTGAATGAAATCAATTGTAGCTCACTTTTCCCCAATGCATTTCTATTTATACAGTAAAACACAATTACTGGTATTGATTCAGACTCAAACCATTATGAATGCAAAACTTTGCAAGGCCTACTGACTTCTATTGTCAAATTCTCAAAAAGCGGCAGGCAAAGAATTATGCCAGGACGTAAATTTGTAAAGTGTACCTTTTAACTAAGAATCCTTTAAATTATTGACCTGGCCTTCAGAGAGCAGACTAAATGACCCACTCTCCTGAATCTGACTTCAAGCTGTTCTGCTAGCCTCCAGTAAACTGGTGACAAAGTGTGTTCCTAGAGCAATAAACCTGGCAAATACAGGCCAGTCAGCCTAACGTCGGTGATGGGGAAACTTTAAGAGACAATAATTCGGATAATATTAATTGGCACTTGGAAAAATATGGGTTAATAACGAAAACCATTCCACTTACCTTTTTGACAGGATCTTGACACACCATTCAGGACAGAGCAGCCTTCACGCAGCAGTCCACTGCCGTCCTGCTGCCGACTCTCGCCCACACCAATCTGGCATCTCGGCGGGCGGAAGTCTACTTATGCGCATCGGCCGTCCGTTGATGTCAGCGGGCGCTTCCCGGCGGCTCTCCACTCCCGTCCGCTCCAGGCCACGTCGAAAGTGGCACTGGGCGGTTCGAGCAGAGGAATGTTGGCGGCAGTGGGAGGCAGTCAGCGGCAGCCGGCGGTAAGTTCATCAAAATCGACCCCATGGACTTTCAAAGGCATTTGATAAAGTACCACAGACCTATTAGCCCTGCGGGGTCTTGTATTCATAATGGTTGAGTTTGAATCAATACCAGCAATTGTGTTTTACTATATATATAGAAATGCATCAGGGAAAATTGAAGCCCATGGGATTAAAGGGGCAATTGCTGCGTGGATCCGAAATTGGCTGAAGGACAGAACTCAGAGAGTAGTGGTTGTTTTTCAGACTCGAGGGAAGTGTGCAGTGGTGCCCCCAGGGGCCAGTGTTGGGATCACTGTTCTTTTTGATATATAATAATGACCTGGACTTGGGTATGCAGGGCATAATTTCAATGTTTGCAGATGAAAAGAAAGTCGGAAATGTAACAAACAGTGAGGAGGATAGTAGCTGACTTCAGGTGGATGATAACAGACTGGTGAAATGGACAGACACATGGCTGATGACGTTCAATGCAGATAAGTTTGATGATTCACTTTCATTACACAGTGAGCTTTTCTGTAATGCACTACCTGAAAGGTTGGTGCGAGCGGATTCAATAATAACTTTCAAAAGGGAATTGGAGAAATACCTGGAAAAATTTGCAGGACTATGGGGAAAGAGCGGAGGAGTGGGATTAGTTGGATAGCTCTTTCAAAGAGCCAGCATGGGCACGATGAGCCAAATGGCTTTCTTCTGTGCTGTGTCATTCGATGATACATGATTCTTAAGGGAATGCATGAGTTCATGAGAAGCGGAGGTGTGTACATGACGATCTAACGTCTTTGTGTGAGTATGCTTATACGCAGCTAAGGGCTCTAGCTGCAGTGCTTCTACTGGGCATAGTTACACCAGAATGTAGGCACTAAGACCCAGTAAAAAATGCAGCTGCTTTTTCTGGGCACTTCTGCCCAGACACAAAACAGAAGCAGTGCACCCACAGCGTGTTGTATCTGTGCCAGCTGGATTTCCTGTCGCAGACCATTTAAATTACCCAAAAATAGCCCTTGCTGCAGGTCCAGCCCTGGCAGACGCCAACACTGGCAGTAGGTACAGGAGAGTTGGAGCAGCTATTGGCCTCTCAAGCTGATAATTGCCTCCCTGGCCTCAAATATTGGAAATTCTGGTCACTTGCGCCTCCTGTTAGCACCCCCAGGGTCCGTGCCGCGATCAATCAGCCTGGCACTCTGCTTGAGTGCCGGACTGTTGGCATGGCACCCCCGTTCCCCGGTGGTCCAGGGAGGACCCTTTTTATAATGCAGAGTTTGCCGCTTGGGCCCTTCCCTTTAAGTAAGGGAAGAACCCCTCCTATGTGGCAGTGCTACGTGGCCCAGTGCATAGTGCTGCTCCCTGCTCCCGATGTGTTCGTCCCACTACCACCCCAGAAGGGAAATGGAGTGCTTTATTTTGCGCCTCACTTCCTTTTGGGGGCGGCAATCCCAATTTCTCGCGAGAGGCGAGTCTCCTGCACCTGGCACAAAGTCGCGCCTCGTGAGTGTTATCGCACTCCCTCCCCCCGCAATTTTTCCCACTGGGTCTTTCTGGCTGGCAATGAAGTTCAGCAGGCAGAAGGTCCTAACTATCAATTGGAATTCTTGGAGATCACAAAAAGAGTGCAGCACTCACCTGAAACACTTTGGCCTGTCCCCTAAACCATAACAAAGCCTCCAGTCGGTGGGGATTCTGTAACAGGCCATGTAAAGTCCTTACTCTACAGTATGAAACCACACGAGGCACATTCTGGGGACAAGGTCACTCTGTGACCTTAACTCTTTATTCACAGGACTCCAAAGACGATGACCCTGCGTGAGACTTCCCTTTTTATACCTGTGTGATCAGGTAAGGAGTGTCTCCCACAAGTTCACCCCTTGTGGTCAAGGTGTGCATCTAGGTTGTGTGTATACAGTAATACAGTGGTGTTACATTGTGGTTACATACATGATATCACCTCCCCCCACAAAGTCTTATTTGGAATCATAGGTTTAGTCTTTCAGGTGGTCAACGCTTACTCGTGGAGCGCCGCAGTTGGGGTTCTGGTTGTTGGATGCTGACGTGAGTGTCTGTCACCTGTGATGATTCCGGCCTGTCCGGGCTGACTGCAGGGACTGTGCATTCTTCTGATTGCTCTTGTTGCTCATTCACTGGCGGTATTGTGAGCTCCATCTCATGGTCTTCTTCAGGTTCCTCCGTGTCCATGCTGAACCTTTTTTTTACTTGGTCCAGATGCTTACGGCATATCTGACAATTGTTGAGTTTTACCACGATGACCCTATTCCCCTCTTTGTCAATTACAGTGCCCTCAAGCCATTTGGGCCCCATGGCGTGATTGAGGATGAATACAGGATCATTTATTTCTATACATCTCCCCCTCGAATTACGGTCATGGTCCTCGTTTTGTGACTTACGCTTGCTCTCAACTATGTCGGTTAGGACTGGGTGAATGAGGGACAACCGAGTTTTGAGTGTCCGTTTCATTAGTAGCTCTGCGGGCAGGACCCCCGTGAGCAAATGCGGTCGGCATCTTTAGGCCAGCAGGAGAAGCGATAGGCGGCATTGTAGGGAGGGTCCTTGAATCCTGAGCATACCTTGCTTAATGATTTGGCCGCACGTTCCGCCTGGCCATTGAAGGCGGGCTTGAACCACGCAGTACTGACGTGGTTGATACCATTGCCCAACATAAACTCTCGGAATTCGTAGCTTGTGAAACATGTGCCATTAACACTAACCAGGATGTCCGGCAAGCCATGGGTTGCAAAGATTGCACGTAGGCATGAAGTGCATGAATTTAGAATGATGCACTCGATCCATTTCGAGTACTCATCTACCACAATATGGAACATCTTACCCATGAACGGGCCCGCGTAGTCAACATGAATGCGTGACCATGGCCTGGTGGGCCAAGGCCACGGGCTGAGCGACCTCCCTGGGGTCATTACCCAGCTGGGCACACGTCGTGCACCTGCGAACACAGTGTTCCACTTCTGAATCAATTCCAGGCCACCAAACGTGTGACCGGGCAATGGCCTTCATCAGCACAATGCCTGGGTGCTCGCAGTGGAGTTTCCTGATGAATGCCTCCCTGCCCTTCTGGGGCATAACGAGCCGGCTGCCCCATAGTAGGCAATCGGCTTGGATGGAGAGCTCATCCATCCGCCTGTGGAATGGTCTGACCTCCTCAGGGCATGCTCCGTGTGTGGGCGCCCAATCCACAGTCAGGACACATTCCTTAATCAGGGATAGGAGGGGATATCTGTTTGTCCAGATTTTGATCTGGCGGGCTATGATAGGGGTGCCTGCGCTGTCAAAGGCATCGACAGCCATAACCAGCTCGGCGCTTTGCTCCGCTGCCCCCTCAGTGGTGACCAATGGAAGCCTGCTGAGCGCGTCAGCGCAATTTTCAGTGCCGGGCCGATGCCGGATGGAGTAGTCATAAGCAGCCAGAGTGAGAGCCCATCGCTGTATGCGAGCTGATGCGTTGGCATTGATAGCCTTGCTGTCGGACAACAGGGATGTGAATGGCTTGTGGTCCATCTCTAATTCAAACTTCCTACCAAAGAGGTACTGATGCATTATTTTTACACCAAGACACATGCAAGCTCTTCCTTCACGACCATCCCATATCCCCGTTCTGCTTGAGAGAGCGACCTGGAGGCATAAGCCACAGGTTGTAGTTGACCCTCAGCATTACCCTGCTGCAACACCCATAGGACGATGCATCGCATGTCAGTACCAATTTTTTACAGGGGTCGTACAGGGTCAAAAACTTGTTTGAACAAAGTAGGTTACGTGCCCGATCAAAAGCCCACTCCTGACAGTCCCCCCAAAACCAATCGCAACCCTTACGCAGGAGCACGTGTAGCGGCTCCTACAACATGCTCAAGTTCGGCAGAAAGTTCCCGAAATAGTTCAACAGTCCCAGGAATTAATGCAACCCCGATGTGTTGCAGGGCCTGGGTGCTCGTCGAATCGCCTCTGTTTTGGATTCGCTGGGCCGAATTCCAGTTGCAGCAAATCTCCTGCCCATAAACTCAACCTCAGGAGCTAAAAACACACATTTAGACTTCTTGAGTCGCAGGCCTACCCGGTCCAGTTGGAGGAGCACCTCCTCCAGGTTATGGAGGTGTTCCTCGGTGTCTCGACCTGTGATGAGGATGTCATCCTGGAATACGATCGTTCCAGGAATGGATTTAAGCAGGCTTTCCATGTTTCGTTGAAAAATCGCGGCCGCTTATCGAACGCCAAATGGGCACCTGTTATAGACGAACAGACCCTTGTGCGTGGTGATGGTGGTCAGTAGTTTAGATTCATCGGCCAGTTCCTGGGTCATATAGGCTGAGTTGAGGTCCAACTTGGTGAACAGCTTGCCGTCTGCCAGCGTGGCGAAGAGGTCCTCCGCTCTCAGGAGCGGGTATTGATCTTGTAGGAACACCCGATTGATGGTGGCCTTGTAGTCGCCACAGATCCTGACAGAGCCATCCACTTTTAGGACGGGAACGATGAGGCTCGCCTAGTCGTTGAATTCAACAGGTGAGATGATGCCCTCTCTCAACAGCCGGTCCAATTCGCTCTCGATCTTTTCCCGCATCACATATGGCACCACTCTGGCTTTGTGGTGCACTGACCTGGCGTCCAGGGTGATGTGTATCCTTACTTTAGTGCCTTTAAAGTCCCGACGCCAGGTTGGAATAGTGAATCGAATTGTTGTAGGACTTGTGAGCACGAACTTCGCTCCACAGATGACATTGCGTGAACATCCCCGCATTTCCAGTTCAGCTCAGTAACCAGCTCCTCCCCAACAGTGCGGGACCATTGCCCAGGATAATCCAGAGCAGCAGACGATTCACTAACCCATTGTGACAGACAACATTGCACTGCCTCGCACCGGAATGATTTCTTTAGTGTAAGTCCGTAATTGTGTCTCAATACGTGCTAATTTGGGTCTACTGGCTTTAAGTGGCCATAGCTTCTCAAATTGCTGAACACCCATGAGTGACTGGCTGGCCCCAGTGTCCAGCTCCATGAGTACAGGGATACCGTTTAATAAAACCATCATCAGCATTGGTGGCGTTCTGGTATATCAACTGTGAGTATTCGCCACATAGATCCGCTGAACCTCGGTGTCCATCGATTCGTCCATCGAAAGTCATCCTGCCTCAAAGAACCCTCTTCTGGTACATCCACCTCATATATTAGTCTGGTTGCAGACTTCCTGCACAGTCGAGTGAAGTGGCCACTGAGATTGCAGATCCTGCAGACAAACTGTTGAAATCTGCAAGATCAAGCTGAGTGCTTTCCCCCACACCTCCAGCATGAGTTAAAGTTTCCATTATTGGGGACAAGGGCACTATGGCCAGGCATTCCGTGCTGACTGTCCCTTTGACTGCTCTTAAGTACCCTATTGATGGGTGTCAATGGCCCCATCCCGGGCCGCATTGTCCACTGTGATGGCGAGAATGTCCGTTCAGCCTGCCATTGTCTGTGTTTAAGTCCTGCTCTGGGATCTATTGTTCGGACTGCCCCTGCCTGCCTGCGGGTCTCTGAGTCGCATTAATGATGTTGACTCCCTGATCCATCACCGCGTTAGAGGCAGAATTGTGCGCGTATATTATTTTCATCTCTTCCTCCCCCGCCATGAAAGTTTGTGCCATCAACGCCGTCGCTTCCAAGGTCAAATCGTTGGTCTCAATTAATTTGTGGAAAATTCTCGCATGGCCGATGTCCTCGATAAAGAAGTCCCTTCGCATCTCCCCCCTGCAGGCGTCTGTGAACTTACAGAGGCTGGCCAAACGTCGGAGGTCCGCTACGAAGTCCGGTCTGCTCTGTCCTTCATGACGTCGGTGGGTGTAGAATCTGTGTCGGGCCATATATATGCTACTTGCCGGTTTGAGGTGCTCCCCGATCAATTTGATAAGTTCTTCAAAGGTTTTGTCCGCCGGCTTTTTGGGTGCTAGTAAATCCTTCATGAGCGCGTAAGTCTTTGGTCCGCAGCTGGTCAAAAGATGAGCCCTTCGCTTGTCGGCCGCTGCATCCCCCAGCCATTTTTCGGAACGAAGCTTTGCTGAAGCCTCTCAACAAAATCGTCCCGGTCTTCCCCAACACAGTACCGTTCCTCTGTGCTACCGGTGGCCATTCTCATGGGTCGTGAATTCCCGTTTTTCGTCGCCAATGTAAAGTCCTTACTCTACAGCATGAAACCACATGAGGTACATTCTGGGGACAAGGTCACTCTGTGACCTTAACTCTTTATTCACAGGACTCCAAAGACGATGACCCTGCGTGGGAGCTCCCTTTTCATACCTGTGTGATCAGGTAAGGAGTGTGTCCTACAAATTCACCCATTGTGGTCAAGGTGTGCATCTAGGTTGTGTGTATACAGTAATACAGTGGAGTTACATTGTGGTTACATACATGACAGGCCACAAAACCATTTTGGTTGGCTGCGCCTACAATGGAGCATTTAAGAAAGCATGGAGGTGAGAAAGCGAGGTGTGAAGGTGGGAACGCCTCCCTCCTGCCTCTTTGGAACACTTTAGGCACAGGCCAAACTCAGCTGCCGACCCCGCCCTCCCCCGGCCCCAATAAAATTGTGGACTACACTAAAGGACAGAGAGATGGCAAATCAAGAATCTGCCCCTCTTCCTGACCCTTGCGCTGGGAGAACTGCATGTTCACGGGGGAGTGGGAAGGCAAGGGCCAAGAAAATCATCCTGAATTGATCTTCCTGGCGACCAGTTTAAAAGATCTGGCAGTGTTACTGTCATGTATCTCACACCACTGTATATAACTGTATGTTACCATGCTATACATGACTGTAACTAGATATGACCTGTAATCACAAGCATACTTTACCACCAGGGCTGCAGTTGCAGGAGACACTGCACACCTGTCCCACACAGATATATAAAGGCAGGTCTCAGGCAAGTGTGGCATTCGAGAGCTGTGAAATAAAGGTGCAGGTCCTGAGTGACCTTGACTTCAGCATGTGCCTCGTGTAAGTCTGTACTGCAGGGTCAGGACTTTACAGTGGCGACGAGTTATGGGATCACAGAATCCACAGAATGGCTAACAACGGCTCAGATGAGAAATACAATGCTGGAGGTAATTGGGAGGATTTTATAGAAAGGCTCCAGCAAAGCTTTGTAACCAAAGACTGGATGGGCGACGATAAGGCAGACAAGAGAAGAGTCCATCTCTTGAACAGCTGTGGCTCGAAAACATACGCCTTAATGAAGGACCTGCTGGCACCCGAGAAACCAGCAAGCAAGTCATTTGAAGAGTTGAGCACACTGGTGAGAGACCACCTGAAGCCAGCGAGCTGCCTACACATGGCCAGACACAGGTTCTACAACTACAGACGCTGTGTGGGCCAGAGCATACCCGACTTTGTGGCGGAACTTCGGAGACTAGCTAGTGCGTGTGAGTTCTCCGATGAACTAAGGAGAGAAGTACTGAGAGACTTTTTTATTGAAGGAATAGGCCACGCAGGTATATTCCGAAAGCTCATAGAGACCAAGAACTTGACCCTAGAGGCAGCAGCGCTGGTCGCACAGACATTCTTGGCAGGAGAAGAAGAAACGAGGTTGATCTACACTGCGGGTACAACAACTAACGAAACATCGGAACAAGGGGTTCACAGCGTGAAACAAGCCGCTACCCCCACACACAGACAAAGGCAGGAGAGCAGGCCTTCAACAGCAGGCAGTGGCACCAGAAGCCATCAAGGGCCACATGAACGGCTGTTCACACCTCATCAACCCACAATGCGAGCAATCAACTACAAACTGAGAGAAGCTCAAGAGAGATCAGCCAGATGCAGCTCATCCTTCGGAAACAATGTAAGTGGTCTGTGCTGGAGATGTGGGGGAAGGCATTCATCAAGGGGGTATCGATTTCAGCATGTCATTTGTAGAAACTGCAACTATACAGGGCATCTGGCCCACATGTGCAGAAAAACAGCAGCTTGGCTGGTATACGAATTCGAAGGGTCGGAAAGCAGACCAGAAGACGGTGGGGACAGTGCCCGGGACACCGAGGTAGAGCGGGTCAACACGATCAATGTCCATGTTCTTACAACAAGACGCCTCCAATAATGATGAGGGTCCGACTCAACGGGATACCCGTCAAAATGGAACTGGACACGGGAGTTAGTCAATCTCTCATGAGCGTCCAACAATTTGAACAGCTGTGGCCGCACAAAAGCAACAGACCAAAACTCACAAGGGTCGACACCAAACTAAGAACCTATACCAAAGAAATCATCCCAGTCCTTGGCAGCGCCATGCTCTCAGTCACACACAAAGGGACGGTGAACCTACTTCCCCTGTGGATTGTCCCCGGAGATCTCCCAGCACTGTTGGGGAGAAGCTGGCTGGCAAATCTAAATTGGAAATGGGATGATGTTCACGCCATGTCATCAGAGGACTGGACCTCCTGCTCAACAGTTCTAAGTCGATTTGAACATCTGTTTCAGCCAGGTGTGGGCACCTTCAAAGGGGCTAAAGTTAAAATCTACATTACACAGGATGCTAGACCGGTCCATCACAAGGCTAGAGTGATGAGGGAAAAGATTGAACATGAACTGGACCAGCTTCTGCGGGAAGGCATTATCTCACCCGGAATTTAGCAACTGGGCAAGTCCTATCGTCCCCGTCATGAAGCCTGATGGATCCGTACGAATCTGTGGGGATTACAAATCTACCATAAACAGAGTCTCCCTACAGGACCAATACCTGCTGCCCAGAGTGGAGGACATATTTGCCACATTGGCTGGAGGAAAGCTTTTCTCGAAACTAGATCTCACATCTGCGTATTTGACGCAAGAACTGACCGAAGAGTCTAAGCTACTCATCACCATCAACACACATCGAGGCCTTTTCATGTACAATTGATGCCCATTCGGCATCAGGTTGGCAGCTGCTATATTCCAGCGCAACATGGAGAGTCTGCTCAAGTCCATCCCGGGGACGGCTGTGCTTCAAGACGACATACTCATCACGGGCAGGGACACCGACTCCCATCTCCGCAATTTGGAGGAAGTACTAAGTCGATTGGATCGCGTAGGCCTAAGAGTTAAGAAATCCAAGTGTCTGTTTTTCACGCCCGAGGTTGAATCTTTGGGCAGAAGGATTGCCGCTGATGGAATCCGCCCAACAGAGTCCAAAACCGAAGCAATTCGTCTGGCACCCAGGCCCCGGAATGTTTCGGAACTGTGCGCCTTTCTCAGGCTACTCAATTACTTTGGGAACTTTATGCAGAACTTGAGCACGCTGCTGGAGCCTCTCCATGTGCTACTCAGGAAGGGGTGCGATTGGTTTTGGGGGGACGCCCAGGAATGCGCCTTCAATAAGGCACGCAACCTTCTGTGTTCCAACAGTGTTTTGACTTTTTTTGACCCAGGTAAAAAGTTAGTTCTTACATGTGATGCATCAGCGTACGGGGTCGGGTGCGTTTTGCAACATGTCAATGATGCGGGTAAATTACAACCCATTGCTTACGCCTCCAGGTCACTTTCGCGGGTGGAGCGCAGGTACGGTATGGTGGAGAAGGAGGCGCTCGCGTGCGTGTACAGTGTTAAAACGATGCAGCAGTACCTTTTTGGGGCCAAGTTCGCATTAGAAACTGACCACCAACCCCTCACATCTCTGCTATGCAAGAGCAAGGCAATAAACGCCAATGCCTCGGCGCGCATTCAACGGTGGGCACTCATGCTGGCGTCTTATGACTACACAATAAGGCACAGACCAGGCACAGACAACTGTGCCGGCGCTTTTAGCAGACTACCCCTGGCGACCACGGAAGGGACGGATGAACAGGACTGTGAGATGGTCATGGCAATCAATGCCTTTGAGTCCACAGGTTCGCCCATGAAGGCTCACCAAATCAGAGCCTGGATGACCAGCGACCCCACGTTATCCTTAGTCAAAAGATGTGTTTTAACTGGTGACTGGGCAGAGGCTCGCGATGCCTGCCCCGAGGAATTAAAACCCTTTCACAGGCGCATGCATGAACTATCACTGCAGGCAGACTGTCTGATGTGGGGCAGCCGAGTAGTCATGCCTTTGCGAGGCGGAGAGGCGTTTGTCCGGGAGCTCCACCGCGAGCACCCGGGGATCATTCTCATGAAGGCCATAGCCAGATCTCACGTCTGGTGGCCTGGCATTGATGCGGACTTGGAGCTCTGCGTCAGAAGGTGCACTATTTGTGCTCAACTCAGCAATGCCCCCAGGGAGGCCCCCCTGAGCCCCTGGCCCTGGCCCACCAAACCGTGGTCGCGGGTGCACGTAGACTATGCGGGCCCATTCATGGGCAAAATGTTCCTTGTAGTCGTCGATGCATTTTCAAAGTGGATCGAATGCACCATTTTAAACTCGAGCACCACCTCCACCATTGTGGAGAGCCTTAGAACCATGTTTGCAATGCACGGAATTCCTGACATATTGGTCAGTGATAATGGTCCGTGCTTCACCAGCGCAGAATTCCAAGATTTTATCGTTGACCACGGCATAAATCACGTTAAGTCGGCACCGTTTAAGCTGGCCTCCAATGGCCAGGTGGAGCGAGCAGTGCAAATCATTAAACAAGGCATGCTTAAAATCCAAGGTCCCACGCTGCAGAGCCGTCTGTCGCGACTGCTGCCGGCATACAGGTCTCGTCCACATTCATTGACTGGGGTTCCCCCCACGCAACTATTGATGAAACTGACCTTAAAGACTAGGCTCTCGTTAATCCTCCAAGACATGCATGAAATTGTTGAGGCAAAGCGCCGGAAGCTAACTGAGTACCATGACCGAAATTCGAGGGGGAGGTGGAATGAGATAGGGAACAAAGTGTTTGTGCTAAGCTATGGCAGGGATCCCAAATGGATTGCAGGGACAGCAACAGGCAAGGAAGGTAACAGGTTACTGGTTGTACAAATGGACAATGGTCAAACCTGCCGGAGGCATGTAGACCAAATAAAAAGTAGATTCACCAACAACACTGCAGAACCAGAGGCAGACTACAATGTGGAACTCACACCACACCTGGTGGACAGACAGAGGGAAGGAACAACCTGAGGAAAGGGCAGTCTCAATAGACAGCCCAGGCAAGATACCAGCAATCATACTGAACGAAACAGACAGCCCAGGCGAGATACCAGCAATCACACCGAAAGAAAAACAGGCACCAAGGCAAACAACTGAACCACAACTAAGATGCTCCACGCGGGAGCGTAGACCACCTGAGAGACTGAATCCATAAAGACAATAAGACCTTGGAGGAGGGTGATGTCATGTATCTCACATGATTGTATATAACTGTATCTTACCATGTTATACATGACTGTAACTAGATATGACCTGTAACCACAAGCATACTTTACCACCAGGGCTGCAGTTGCAGGAGACACTGCACACCTGTCCCACACAGGTATATAAAGGCAGGTTTCAGGCAAGTGTGGCATTCCAGAGCTGTGAAATAAAAGTGCAGGTCCTGAGTGACCTTGACTCCAGCATGTGCCTCGTGTAAGTCTGTACTGCAGGGTCCGGACTTTACATTTGCCATTATCTAGCCATTGACCATTGACCGCGAGACCCAGGCTAACAGAGTCAGCAGATGAAGAACAAAAAAAAGTAGCTTCAGTTTTGAAAGTATTAAGACAATCTGCGTCTGGGGTAGCAAGAGATCATGGGGTGCCTGGAAAAACGGAAACATAACTATCATACCACAGGGAATTATCCTGGATCATGAATCATGGTAAGTATGCAATTTGATTGCACTGCACTGCAAAAAAAGCCTTAATCTTCGCACAAGAGGCATAGCATCTAATAGAATACGGTGATCTGAAGGGGAAAGCCACTCGGGGGTATTTCTTCATCTAAATTTCTCTGCGTATAAGTTAGTTGCTTATAGAGTAAAATATGATGAAAAAAAGTGACAAACTGATTTGGCAAGCAGCAAACATCCTGAAATGTTCTCCATGTCAGTTCTACTGGATAATTTATATTCAAAGCGCTGCTGAAAGCTAACTCCCAATATTTTCTACTTGTTACCCTGCAAGGTAAATGTTTTCAAAAAATATGGTCCACTGCCTTTGCAGAAAATATTAAATAGAGATGACAGTACAGAAACTAAACATTCGGCCCAACTGGTCCATGCCGGTGTTTATGCTCCTCACGAGCCTCCTCCCACCTTACTTCATCTCAGCCTATCAGCATAACCTTCTTTTCCTTTCTCCCTCATGTACTTATCTAGCTTCACCTTAAATGCATCTGTGCTAATCACCTCAACTGCTCCATGTGGTGGCAAGTTCCACATTCTAACCATTCTCTGGGCAAAGAAGTTTCTCCTGAATTCCATATTGGATTTATTAGTGACTGTATTATACTTATCACCCCTAGTTTTGATTTTCCTCACAAGTGGAAACATTTTGGGGTCGAAATTGCCCCCCATCGAAAACGCGGCGCATCTACTGTGTTCTGACTGTTTTTAACGCAGCTGTAGATGTGGTGGCCTCTTGCGCGAAATTCCACTCTTTGACATTTTTTTTCCGAGCGGCCCGGAAGTCGGTTATAATGGGGGCAGAAGTGCGACAGTGCGCGGAGGTTCGGTAAGTAGAGGGGCGGAAGTGGAGGGCGGGCGGAGTGTCTGCTCTCACTCACCCAAGAGGGTGCCAGGCTGCCTGTCGGCGGCCAGGCCGAACCGGGGCATAATTGTCGGCCCACACATGGCAGTCGGCTGACAAAAAAAAAGATGGCGGCCACAGCAGTAGGTCCTCCCCTTTAACAGCAGCCACACTGCCATTTTACAAGCACTGCAAGCACAGTGCACTAGCAGAAAAAGCTGCCGGTGGCACCAAGCAGCGGGAGCAAGATTTTCTGGGCGGAATTTCGCGTTTGGGGAGGGCACATTGGGGGTGCGCACTCTGATGGTGCACTTAGGGCGGAGTGGCAACAGCAGAGTGGTAGTGGGGAGAGTGGCTCACCGTCGGGATACCACAGAAGCGGAATTTTCAAAATGGCCTCCATTCGCCGAATAATCGGTGGCCATTCCACTCCACTGCAGAACAGACCTTAAAGGGAAGGGGCAATTTCAGCCCCTTTCTCTACATCTATCCGTCATAATTTTAAACCTCTATAAGATCTCCCCTCCGTCTTCTCTTTTCAAGAGTAAAGAGAACAGAACGGCAGTGCAATCCTCTTCATGATATAATTCTGTACTATGCTGCCAGCAGTTACATCCTAATTAGTCCACAGCACATTCCTGAAGAACAGAGTAAAGAAAGAACTTGCATTTATATAGCGCCTTTCACAACCTCACGATTTCCCAAAGCATTTTATAGCCAATGAAATTCTTTTGAAGTGTAGTCACTGTAGTAATGTAAGAACATAGCAGCAAATTTGCAAACAGCAAGCTCCCACAAACAATAATATGGCAATTGACCAAATAATCTGTTTTATTGATGAATAAATGTTGAGGGATAAATATTGGCCAATAGACCGGGGAGAACTCCCCTGCTTTTCTTCAAAATAGTGCCATGGGATCTTTTACGTCCACCTGAGAAGGCAGACAGGGCCTTGGTGTAATGCCTCATCTGATAGATGGTGCAGCATTCCATTAGTACTGCACTCATGTAAGAATTGGGAGCCAAGTGATAATAATATCAAAGCTGAGATAGTTCTTTATTTGTGAGTCTGTAGCATAAGCTCTCTCAAAAAATTAATTGTAGATATAATTTGATGTGAAAACACTCTCTTTTGACCATTTTATCCAAGTAGGAGTAAATGGGTACTTTTCAGAAGGGCAGGCAATGACTAGTGGGGTACCACAAGGTTCTTTGCTGGGGCCCCAGCTGTTTACATTGTATATTAATGATTTTGACGAGGGGATTAAATGTAGTATCTCAAAATTTGTGGATGACACTAAGTTGGGTGGCAGTGTGAGCTGCGAGGAGGATGCTATGAGGCTGCAGAGTGACTTGGATAGGTTAGGTGAGTGGGCAAATGCATGGCAGATGAAGTATAATGTGGATAAATGTGAGGTTATCCACTTTGGTGGAAAAACAGAGAGACAGACTATTATCTGAATGGTGACAGATTAGGAAAAGGGGAGGTGCAACGAGACCTGGGTGTCATGGTACATCAGTCATTGAAGGTTGGCATGCAGGTACAGCAGGCGGTTAAGAAAGCAAATGGCATGTTGGCCTTCATAGCGAGGAGATTTGAGTACAGGGGCAGGGAGGTGTTACTACAGTTGTACAGGGCCTTGGTGAGGCCACACCTGGAGTATTGTGTACAGTTTTGCTCTCCTAACTTGAGAAAGGACATTCTTGCTATTGAGGGAGTGCAGCAAAGGTTCACCAGACTGATTCCCGGGATGGCGGGACTGACATATCAAGAAAGAGTGGATCAACTGGGCTTGTATTCACTGGAGTTCAGAAGAATGAGAGGGGATCTCATAGAAACATTTAAAATTCTGACGGGTTTAGACAGGTTAGATGCAGGAAGAATGTTCCCAATGTTGGGGAAGTCCAGAACCAGGCGTCACAGTCTAAGGATAAGGGGTAAGCTATTAAGGACCAAGATTAGGAGAAACTTCTTCACCCAGAGAGTGGTGAACCTGTGGAATTCTCTACCACAGGAAGTTGTTGAGGCCAATTCACTAAATATATTCAAAAGGAGTTAGATGTAGTCCTTACTGCTAGGGGGATCAAGGGGTATGGCGAGAAAGCAGGAATGGGGTACTGAAGTTTCATGTTCAGCCATGAACTCATTGAATGGCGGTGCAGGTTCGAAGGGCTGAATGGCCTACTCCTGCACCTATTTTCTATGTTTCTATGTTTAAATGTTAAAAATGTAGTATTTCCAAAGTCATATTGTTGGAAATAGATTTATATTGTTTAAAAAATATTGATGAAAACTGCAAACCTGTTGAAATGAATCGAGCTGTGAGCTGGGTCTTTTTTGTGGGTGCTGGCACAAGTATGTGGGGCAAGAATACGCAAGTACACAAGTGATGAAGTCACAAGAGCATTACTTCATGGCCAGGTCCTGGGGTTGTCTAAATATCTTATTATAGTAGGGCTTCTGTGGTGTTATATTGGTGCGAGCACAAACTGATTGGAGTATATAGAATTACATCGAATATACAGCACAGAAACAGACCATTCGGCCCAACCAGTCCCTGCTAACAATTATGCTCCACTCGAGCCTGTTCTGTGCCGCATAATTGGACCCCGATCACTGCTGTGGGAGGCAAAATTTTACCATTGAACCATCAAGTCCCCACTACACTACAATTTGTGTTAAGAGGGTAGGGAATACAGGTTTCTTTCTCTGAGGGACACGATTGAACCAGTTGGGTTTGTACAATAATCTGACAGCTTCATAGTCACTTTTACTGAAACCAGTTTATTATAAACCGAATTCAAATCCTCAAGCTGCAATAGTATGAGCTCATGTTCTGTGGATTATTATTCTGTTTTCTGGTTTACTAGTCCAGTAACATAATGACTACACTACCATGCACCCCATCACCCTTCCCTGTGTAGACAGACTTGCTGTCTTTCCAATATTTTCAGTTTTATTTTGAATTCACTGCATTCACAGCTTTACTTTTTAACTCAACCGAAAAAAATGCAATCAATCCCAGGAATAATAATCTCACCGAGAAATATTTAAATCTCATTCAATGCTTCACAGGTTTCTTTTAGAAGTTTGACTTTGCCCAACTATTTCAACTTTTAGTTCCTTTTCAAAAAAAAAATGTAACTGAATATAAGGAGCATCTTTACAAAGGTGCTCAGAATTCAATTTGATCTGTCTGTTTAAAAATGAAAATTCACTTTGAAGAAAGTGCGATCTGCAGCGTGGCTGAAATAATGAGGAACAGTCACAAGTATATTAACAAATGAAAAACTTGTAGTGCATTCTTCACCCAGTCTGTTCGTAGATCTGCACAATGAAGATAACAAACTGGCACAATTGTCTGCCAACAGTGAGCATAATAAAACAGAGAGACATTCTCATCATTTCGTGTGCCGTGGTTTGCATCACAAGAGCCCAGAGGGCATCATTTCCTAATTTTTTGATAGCAGTCATCAATAAAAATTAGTCTTAATGCAGTTGGAGGCTGTGGCTATTTTGCACAGGAAGCAATGTAAAGGGATCTGGGGAGAGGCTAATAGAAAATGATTATGTTTTTATTGTACAACTCATTAAAATCATAAATATCGTAAATTTCATGGCAAATTAAATAACCTGTTGGCTTTCATTTTTGAAAGGCTCATTAAAAAATACAGGTAGCTATTAGCCAGCATGAAGGATATATGCCTTTATAAATTATGCACATGAAATATTAGCTGCTGCTGAGGGACTGGGACACAAGTCCAACGAAACAAATTTACTCTTAATATACATACGATTAAAGCTAAATTACTGACATTTTATTCTGAGAATTAACTGTACATGATTACTCAGTAAACTTGCTGCAATAGTATCACAATTGTTAATCCTTCAGTGAACACATCAGCCTGCATCACCTATATCTCGTGCAATTTATCCATAGTGATAGCTGCTGCCAGCAGAATAATAGATGTAAAGTTACTCAATGATCTTCACAGCGATACATATCTATATAAAAGTCTTGCATATGGTGCAGACTTCTGGTCCACACCAGTCCCCACCAGCTGTGTACTGAGCTGTGGCTCAGGGGGTAGCACTCTCATCTGTGAATCAGAAGGTGGTGGGTTCAAGTCCTGCTCCAGCGACTTGAGCACCAAAAAATCTAGGTTGACCCTCCAATATAGCGCTGAGGGAGTGCTACACTGTCGAAGATGCTGTCTTTCAGATGAGATGTTAAACCCATGCCCATGCTCTCTCAAGTGGATGTAAAAGATCTCATGGTGCTATTTCGAAGAAAAGAAGGGGAGTTATCCCCAGTGTTCTGACCAATATTTATCTCTCAATCAACATAACAAAATAAAAGATTATCTGGTTGTTATCATATTGCTGTTTATCGGAGTTTGCTTGTGTGTATAAGGCTGCTGTGTTTCCTACATTACAACAGTAGCTATACTCCATTGGCTGTAAAGTGCTTTGAGATGTCTGGTGGTCGTGAAAGGCGCTATATAAATCCAAGTTCATCTTTCGGTACCACATTTTTATGTTAGCATTTCATAATAGCAAAAACCCATCTCAGTATGCTTTTAAGGGGAAGTTAGATAAACACATGAGGAGAAAGGAATAGAAGGTTATACTGATAGGGTTAGATGATGAGGGATGGGAGAAGGCTTGTGTGGAGTATGAAGACCGGCATGGACCTGTTGGGCCAAATGGCCTGTTTCTGTGCTGTACTTTCGATGAAACAAGACAACATTTTATAATGGAAAAATGCTATGTCACATGTCTATTAATGGAAAAAGACTCACTGTAAGTGCAGGCCTCCCATTACTCTGTCACTGTGTTGTGAATAGTCGAGATCTGCCTGCCACTTTGTGTTTATTTTTCTCCTTTTTTAAATGTTTACGGTTGTACATATTTGAATTTCTACATTTTGGGTTGCACACTTTCCCCTGGCTTCCCACCACTGTTTCCAAGCCTCCCCTTCCCAATTCAGGCTACAGCCCCACCATCTTGCTGTTTCATTGGGCCTGGGCATACTGCCTAATCTTTATCAGCCTCAGTTTGTCCGCCATCTTCTCCTCTCACCTTCCACACTCGTGCACCATCTCCAGTCTCCTCTTTGACTTTCACTGGCAAGGTCAGCTGTAGCATTCTCGACTCTGATTCAAAAGATTGTAGGTTCAAATCTCATTCTAGGGACTTGAGTACAAAATCTAGGCTGGCACTTCAATATCTGGTGTCCGGCAGGGATCTGTCATGGGGCCTCAATTTATTCACCGTATTTCATCATCATCATAGGCAGTCCCTCGAAGCGAGGATGACTTGCTTCAACGCCAAAAAGGGATAAGTTCACATGTGTTTCAATGAAGGACCTAATATTCCAGATTCCAAACTACATCGTGAAGGGTGGAAGGTGCCTGTGCTTGGATTTTTTTTAATGTATGGTGGCCGTTGCATACCAGCCACCACACGGGTTTGACAGAGCTAGGTCTTGGTCCAGTGGCAAGGATTACCCAAGACTAACTGGAGACCAGCTCTGCTGCACAGACCGAGCGCTCACACATATCACAGTGTAGGCTGGCCCTTGCTGCCCCTGGGCCCTTGCCTCTTCTGGGCCCCAGATTTATGCCTCTCCTGGTCACCATATTTATTAATGACTTGGATGATGGGACAGAAAGCCACATATCCAAATTTGTCGATGACACAAAGATAGACGGCATTGTGGGCAGTGAAGATGAAAGCATAACATTACAAAGAGATAGATTAAGTGATTGTGCAAAACTATGGCAAATGGATTTCAATGTAAGCAAATGTGAGGTCATCCACTTTGGACCTAAAAAGGATAGATCAGGGTTCTTTCTAAATGGTGAAAAACTAAAAACAGTGGAGATCCAAAAAGACTTGGGGATCCAGGTACATAAATCATTAAAATGTCATGAACTGATACAGAAAATAATCAAAAAGGCTAATGGAATGCTGACCTTTACAGCTAGAGGACTATAATACAAGAGGGTAGAAGTTATGCTGCAGCTATACAAAGTCCTGGTTAGACCACACCTGGAGTACTGTGAGCAGTTCTGGGCACCAAACCTCAGGAATATTGGCCATGGAGGGAGTACAGCATATATTTATCAGAATTATATCCAGACTCCAGTGGTTAAGTTACAAGGAGAGATTACACAAACTAGGATTGTATTCCTGGAATTTAGAAGATTAAGGAGCAATTTGATCGAAGTTTTCAAGATATTAAGGGGAACAGATAGGGTAGATAGAGAAAAACATTCTCTGCTGGTTGGGGAGTCCAGGATTAGAGGGCAAAGTCTAACAATTAGAGCCAGGCCTTTTAGGAGTGAAATTAGGAAACACTTCTACGTTTGGTTTGATGGTTTGGTTTGGAACTCTCATTCACATTCGGCAATTGATGCTAGATCAATTATTCATTTTAACTCTGAGATTGATAGGGGGAAAAATTGAGGATGGCCAGCAAAGCAGTTAGTGTCACCGCCAACTGCCGTTAATGGCTACCTGAAATGGCCACAGCACTAACCGACCTAAATTGGGTTGGAGGGCATGGAAGTAGGTGCAATGCCATCGAGGTGGCCTTGCATGTGGGATCCAGGACTAGTTTGTAGTCCAGGTGTGGCGCTGCTGCTTCCCCAAGCGTCTGTGTACGAGGCTGTGAAGCTCGCAATACATTGCGAGCAGTGAGGAGCTCAGAAATTTAATAGTGACATGCACGTTGAAGCAAGACAAAATCAGATGCACTGATTTAATACATTTTTCAGCCCTTTCTGTCTTTTTTGAAACATTCAATATTTAAAAGAAGTTTCAAATGTGAATATTCAGCTCTTAAAACTGAATTACCTTCATAAACTGAACAAATGGGAAAACTGCCTCAGCACTAACACAAATGGCTCAGCGAGCCAGGGAAGGAGCACCCAGGGTCTCGCATGCAGCACTCCAGCTTTGTGCAGAGGGTCGACACTGCAAGACTGGCCCTCTAACCACAGGGGGCAGGAGGCCTTCCAGAAAGAACAATGTGGGAGTACATTACCAAGGCTGTCACTGCCAGCTGTGTCGCCCTCACCATCTGGCTCCAGTGCCCAAAGAAGCTTCATGAGCTCAGACCACTGGTCAAGGTCAGTGAATGCATCTTCAAAAGCCGTCACCTACCAACTACACCAGTAGCCTCACACACTGCTCAATGCACGGCCCCCAATCACTCACTTATCAATAATCTGTACCAATTGATGAGGCACATCTACCATTCCAAGCGTCACCTCACCCCTTCTGAGCAGATGGTGCAGGGGCATGGCTGAGCCTTGTCCAGTTGCAGGGCACGAGATGCGGGTTTTCTGGTATGTTATTCACTTTCTGGCATGCACCTCTAGGGTTCTCGTCCTCCCGTCAGCTCTACCCTTGTGTCTTCCTCATTTCACACCCTCAAGAAATGCAGCCTGCCCAGCTAGTGGGACAACAAGAAGTGGCAGCCTGCCCAGCCAGTGGGACCACAGGCAGATGATTCCATCCCAGATATCCTGGCCACAAAGGAGGTGTCTGGGATGCATCCTTCCATCTGATTCCTCCTCTTCTGCATCTTCCTCCTCTGGGCGTCTGCTTCTTCCCTCTGCAAATGCAGTAAATGTGAAATGACAGCATAAGATGATGCAAATACTCAGTTGGTCAGGCTGCATGTCGATTTGAGATGTAAACTGCACAGATGTAGTCTGAGTTGCTGATTATTCGCAGCATGTTCTGTCTTCTCAAAGGTGTTCACTTACCATCTGAGCCCTTGCAAGCATTCAGCAGCACTCCCAAAACACTTAAAAACTATTCCCACTTCTATAAAATCAAAAAAAACAATTCCAAACTTTTGAGGGGATAACCCTTGTCCCCAAGCAGCCAACCTGAAAGATTGGCTGACGGTGTGAACAGTTGAGGGATGGTGGAGTGGGGCAGGATGTTCGAATCATGGCAGCTGTCAGGGAACTTGGCGCACACAAGGAGGAACTGAGGGAAATCCTTATTAGTCGGGAAATTGTGTTGGGGAAATTGATGGGATTGAAGGCCGATAATTCCCCAGGGCCTGATGGACTGCATTCCAGAGTACTTAAGGAGGTGGCCTTGGAAATAGCGGATGCATTGACAGTCATTTTCCAACATTCCATTGACTCTGGATCAGCTCCTATGGAGTGGAGGGTAGCCAATGTAACAAAAACGGAGGGAGAGAGAAAACAGGGAATTATAGACGAGTCAGCCTGATATCGGCAGTGGGTAAAATGATGGAATCAATTATTAAGGATGTCATTGGCGCGCATTTGGAAAGAGGTGACATGATGGGTCCAAGTCAGCATGGATTTGTGAAAGGGAAATCATGCTTGACAAATGTTCTGGAGTTTTTTGAGGATGTTTCCAGTAGACTGGACAAGGGAGAACCAGTTGATGTAGTGTATTTGGACTTTCAGAAGACTTTCGACAAGGTCCCGCACAAGAGATTCATGTGCAAAGTTAAAGCACATGGGATTGGGGGCAGTGTGCTGACGTGGATTGAGAACTGGTTGTCAGACAGGAAGCAAAGAGTAGTAGTAAATGGGTACTTTTCAGAATGGTAGGCAGTGACTAGTGGGGTACCGCAAGGTTCTGTGCTGGGGCCCCAGCTGTTTACATTGTACATTAATGATTTAGACGAGGGGATTAAATGTAGTATCTCCAAATTTGCAGATGACACTAAGTTGGGTGGCAGTGTGAGCTGCGAGGAGGATGCTATGAGGTTGCAGAGTGACTTGGATAGGTTAGGTGAGTGGGCAAATGCATGGCAGGTGAAGTATAATGTGGATAAATGTGAGGTTATCCAATTTCGTTGTAAAAACAGAGAGACTGACTATTATCTGAATGGTGACAGATTAGGAAAAGGAGAGGTGCAACGAGACCTGGGTGTCATGGTACATCAGTCATTGAAGGTTGGCATTCAGGTACAGCAGGTGGTTAAGAAAGCAAATGGTATGTTGGTCTTCAAACCGAGGGGATTTGAGTACAGGGGCAGGGAGGTGTTACTACAGTTGTACAGGGCCTTGGTGAGGCCACACCTGGAGTATTGTGTGCAGTTTTGGTTGCCTAACCTGAGGAACGTCATTCTTGCTGTTGAGGGAGTGCAGCGAAGGTTCACCAGACTGATTCCCGGGATGGTGGGACTGACATATCAAGAAAGACTGGATCAACTGGGCTTGTATTCACTGGAGTTCAGGAGAATGAGAGGGGATCTCATAGAAACGTTTAAAATTCTGACGGGTTTTGACAAGTTAGATGCAGGAAGAATGTTCCCAATATTGGGGAAGTCCAGAACCAGAGGTCACAGTCTAAGGATAAGGGGTAAGCCATTTAGGACCGAGATGTGGAGAAACTTCTTCACCCAGAGAGTGGTGAACCTGTGGAATTCGCTACCACAAGAAGTTGTTGAGGCCAATTCACTAAATATATTCAAAAAGGAATTCGATGTCGTCCTTACTACTAGGGGGATCAAGGGGAATGGCGAGAAAACAGGAATGGGGTACTGAAGTTGCATGTTCAGCCATGAACTCATTGAATGGCGGTGCAGGCTCGAAGGGCCGAATGGCATAATCCTGCACCTATTTTCTATGTTTCTATTTTCTATGTTTCTATGTTTCTATGATGATTTTACTGTGGTTACACACCAGCTGAACGTTTAGGGAGTGGAAACCCTTGCGGTTCACAAAAGCTCTCAGATTGTGATGGGGTGCCCTGATCGCCACATGTGTCCAGTCAATCATTCCCTGGACTCGTGCGAAGCCAGCCAGAGTGGCAGTGCCAACCGGCCGCTCAGTCACACTGACTTGATCAGTGGCAAACTTTATATAGTTGCCCGACTTGATAAACAGAGCATCGGTGACCTGTGTGATGCATCTGTGGGCAGCAGACGGGAAATGCCGTTAATGTCTGTGGCAGGTGCCTGGATGGAGCCTGGGGCGAAGAAGTTGAGGGCAAGGGTGATTTTGACAGAAACTGGTAATGGGTGGTCACCCCTTCCTCTGGGCTGCAGGTCTTCCTCCAGCAACGCGCAAAGGTCGGTGACCCCCTGGCGCGATAGCCTGAGTCACTGCTGCTCTGTCATGTTGAGGTAGCTCATCCTCTGCCTGTAGACCCTGTGCTGGGGGAATTGCCTCCAGCACGGTGCATCCCTGCGATGATGCCCGCTGTCCTGTGCAGCATGAGGTGGCTCAGGAGAAGGTTGATGCTCTTGTTGTTGCTGCTGCTGGTGTGGCTGGTTCTGCTGCTCCTGCGGCTGTTCCTCCTCAGACTCTGAGGACCAAGATGAGAGAGCATTAATCATTCCCATTTTGATTCTCGATATGCCAAATCCATTTACGTTGACAGAAGCATTCTGTCAGTAGTCAGAAATGTTCCTTCAAGAAGCTTACAATGAGTCCCTTCTTCTTAGGCAGTCCCTCGGAGTCGAGGATGACTTTCTAATATTAGTTCTCAAGTGACTGATGAGACCAATGCGAGACTTACGAGATGCGAGATCCGTCCCTTCAACCACCATCTGCCCCACCTGTGACAGGGGTGTCACAGGTGGGGCAGATGGTGGCTGAAGGGACGGATGGGTGGGGTGCTTGGGTTGTCGTGCGCTCTATTTGCACTTGGCTTCCACGTACTCCCGGTGAAGAGACTCAAGGTGTTCGGCGCCTTCCTGGATGCTTCTCCTCCACTTTGAGCACTCTTGGACCAGGAATTCCCAGGTGTTGGTGGGGATGTTGCACTTCTTCAAGGAGGCATTGAGGGTGATCTTGAAGCATTTCCTCCACCCACTTGGGACTCGCTTGCCGTGTCGGAGCTCTGAGTAGAGCGCTTGTTTTGGGAGTCTAGTATTGGGTATGTGGACGATGTGGCCCATCGAGCGCGGTCAATTCTTCGCTGCTGGGGATGTTGGCCTGAGCGAGAACACTGACATGGTGCAGCATTGCTGGCACTTCTCCGGTGCTTTGAGGTGCCTACTGTACATAGTCCATGTATCTGAAACATATAGGAGGGTGGATATCACTACTGCTCTGCTGACCATGATCTTGGTGCCGGGTTTGAGATCCTGATCTTCAATCACTCTCTTCCGCAGGCGACCAAAGGCTGCAATGACACACTGAAGACGATGTTGGACTTCATCATCGATGTCTGCCCTTGTTGACAGTAAGTTCCCAAGGTATGGTAAATGGTCCACATTGTCCAGGACCTCGTCATGGATCTTGATAATTGGGGGATAGTACTGTATGATTGGGGCAGGTTGGTAGAGAATCTTTGTCTTATGGATGTTTAATGTAAAGCCAATACTCTCGGTGAAGGTGTTGATGATGGTTTGGAGTTTGACCTCTGAGTGTGCGCAAATGCAAGCATTGTCTGCATACTATAATTCAATGACAGAGGATGGGACGACCTTGGATCTGGACTGGAGGCGACGGAGGTTGAACAATTTCCCATTTGTTCTGTAGATTAGTTCTACTCCAGCAAGGAGTTTATTAAGGACGCGATGGAGCATTGCAGCGAGGAAGAGTGCGAAGAATGTTGGTACGATGACACAGCCTTGCTTGACCCGGTCAACACGTGTAGTGGATGCTGTGAGTATAGAGTTCACTATAAACAATTCCAATGTGCATGAAGCTGAAAAGACTCTTCCAAACACTGAAGGCTACAATCTGAGATTGGAAAGTGAACAGCTATGAAATGGTAGCTTTTATACCACTTTTGCAGCAGTCACCTATTGAACACAATGTAGAGTCATTGAGAACCCGACATATTTACCGGGCGTGTTCCCCAAGGGACGGTAAACTCGTTAAAAAGTTGGTGAAATGTTAAATGCCTGGTTATAATCCTCTTAAGTACCTTTAAACTATTTGTTAAGTACTGGCCCACCGCTTGCTGTCAGGTCTGTGAGGCACAGGCAGACCCGACAGCCGAGGAACTGACATGGAGGCGTGTTCAGAGCGGGCTTCCGTCCCCTGTCAATCAGTGCCATTTTGGCAGCGGGCCCTCCTCCAAACCCGCACTCGCAGGGCTGGAAAGATTCCGGCCAGAATATTACACAGAATTACAACGACAACTTGTATTTATATAGCGCTTTTAACATAGTTTAACGTCCCAAGGCGCTTATTTGCACAGAATTTACAGCACAGAAACAGGCCATTTGGCCCAACTGGTCCATGATGGTGTTTATGCCTCCCACCTTACTTCATCCAACCCTGTCTGCACATCCTTCTATTCCTATCTCCCTCATGTATTCATCCAGTTTTCTCTTAAAGTTATCTATGCTATTCGCCTTAACTACTCCATGTGATATATAAATATTCTGCAGTTTTAAAATATATTTTAGCAAATTGTGTGTAACATTGCACGAAATAAATGCTCACGCTGAGTCTCATGAATGGTGCTGGCACCTTCAGGTGTAGAAGACAGAAAAGAGAAGACACAAATCAGCACCATCAGCAAACTGGGTAGATAGACAGGAATACGGAATTGTTGCAAAGTTTACAAGTTGCACTCAGTTTGTGTCATGTGCCTGCAAATTGCTTATTTGGTGTGGTTTTGAAACCATCTGCAGTGAAGAACTTCACAGGAACTCAAAGAGCTTTGCAGAATAAAGCGTTTAACTGATATTTATGAAAATATTGGAAAGTACCAAAATCTCTGTGAAAGCAAATTGCACCCAAACATTCACATGAAGCCAAAAATGATAGAGATACAACAGTGCAGAGCTGTGAAAATAATTCACAAGTTAGCAGCAGCAGAGAATGTTACATAAAAATGCGTCAACTGCAGCTCCTAATTAAGCAATCTAAATTCAAGATGTTGACAAGTGCTTGTATGTGTCTGCATGTTTCTGCTTCTGTGTGCATCTACGTAACTGTGCATACTGTCTTTATGTTTATCTGCGTAGCTGCCATTGTGTGAGCTTTATGCGTTTGCAGTTTGGGCCTTATTTATAGAGCAATGAAGTGGTGAACTGGCATCAGAATCATACTAAGCCAACACTGCCTGGCTGTTACAGCACCTGAAATTTAAAAAAAAGACTGATTTTTCTTCAAGTCTGCAGCGGTTCAAGAAGACGGCTCACCACCATCTTCTCAATTAGGGATGGGCAATAAATGCCGGCCTTTCCAGCAATGTCCACATCCGATGAACACATTTTTTTTAAGTGCAAAGAAGAAAACAAAAGTGATGAGTTGACGCACAGCTGCAGTTGTGACTGGGGATTGTCTGATATTGCTTAATGCAGTTGTATTAATGCATCATGCCCGTCCCTGTCTGTTAAAAAAGTAGACCACTGTAGCAATCGTACACTGCTTAGGGAAAAAAATGTTTCCCAAATGAAAAGGATCAGGAAGTTTACACAGGATTAAACTGATTATGTTCCCCCTGCAAATGTTTTTACATTCCTAACCTCTGTGTCTAAGGATGAACATCTGGATTGATCCCTGCTTTGGGTTTATAATCTGGACCTGAAATCCAAGAGCTAAATGCTAAAGTGGCTAAAGATTCCCTGATGTCTACTGAACTCACTTACATGCATTTATTTCCACCTGTAGATTTCCAAGAAATTAGAATGGAAATGGTCCCCACATCCCCAAAAAAGGAAAACTTCCACCAGGAAATTATTGATGCATTTGCACTGCAGGAAACAGACAGAAAGTGAATTCCCCCTGAGCTCACTTCAGGTTCGGGGAGCCGAGTTATACTGGTTCCTCCAAGACCCATCTACTATTGTAGGTATAAAGGAATGTGAGGGGTGTTGAGGTTATTGTGTCATGAGGCGTGTGTGATTACAGGACATACGCACAGACAGCTAGGTTAGCTGAGAACCAATCAGAAAATGTATTTTATATTATCCCCAGGAGCACCAACCAAAACCCTTTTCCTTAATTGTTTTCCCATGCTTTGGTGAGACGTTAACGGATTAATGGATTTAAGACGTTAAACCGAGGCCCTGTCTACCCTCTCAGGTGGACGTAAAAGATCCCATGGCAGAATTTTGAAGAAGTGCAGGGGAGTTATCCCCAGTGTCCTGGCCAATATTTATCCCTCAATCAACATAACAAAAACAGTTCATTTGGTCATTATCACATTAGAAATATAGAAACATAGAAAATAGGTGCAGGAGTAGGCCATTTGGCCTTTCAAGCCTACACCACCATTCAATAAGATCATGGCTGATCACTCCCTCAGTATCCCTTTCCTGCTTTCTCTCCATACCCCTTGATCCCCTTTGCCGTAAGGGCCATATCTAACTCCCTCTTGAATAGATCCAATTAACTGGCATCAACAACTCTCTGCAGCAGTGAATTCCACAGGTTAACAACTCTCTGAGTGAAGAAGCTTCTCCTCATCTCAGTCCTAAATGGCTTAACGCTTATCCTAAGACTGTGTACCCTGTTTCTGGGCTTCCCCAACATCGGGAACATTCTACCCACATCTAACCTGTCCAGTCCCATCAGAATTTTATAAGCTTCAAGACATCCCCTCTCATCCTTCTAAACTCCAATGTATAAAGGCCCAGTTGATCCAGTCTCTCCTCATATGTCAGTCCAGCCATCCCGGGAATCAGTCTGGTGAACCTTCGCTGCACTCCCTCAATAGCAAGAATGTCCTTCCTCAGATTAGGAGGCTAAAACTGAACACAATATTCCAGGTGAGGCCTCACCAAGGACCTGTACAAATGCAGTAAGACCTCCCAGCTCCTATACTCAAATCCCCTAGCTATGAAGGCCAACATACCATTTGCCTTCTTCACCGCCTGCTGTACCTGCATGCCAACTTTCAATGACTGATGAACAATGACACCCAGGTATCGTTGCACCTCTCCTTTTCCTAATCTGCCGCCATTCAGATAATATTCTGTCTTTGCGTTTTTGCCCCCAAAGTGGATAACCTCACATTTATCCACATTATACTGCATCTGCCATGTATTTGCCCACTCACCTAACCTGTCCAAGTCACCCTGCAGCTTCCTAGCATCCCCCTCACAGCTCACACCACCACCCAGTATCGTGTCATCTGCAAACTTGGAGATATTACACTCAATTCCTTCATCCAAATCGTTGATGTATATTGTAAAGAGCTGCTGTCCCAGCACTGAGCCCTGCGGCACTCCCCTAGATGCTGCCTGCCATTCTGAAAAGGACTTGTTTATCCCGACTCTCTGCTTCCTGTCTGCAAACCAGTTCTTTATCCACGTCAGTATATTACCCCCAATACCATGTGCTTTGATTTTGCACATCAATCTCTTGTGTGGGACCTTGTCAAAAGCCTTTTGAAAGTCCAAATATACCACATCCACTGGTTCACCCTTATCCACTCTACTCGTTACATCCTTATAAAATTCCAGAAGATTTGTCAAGCATAATTTCCCCTTCATAAATCCATGCTGTCTTGGACCGATCCTGTCACTGCTTTCCAAATGCGCTGCTATTTCATCTTTAATAATTGATTCCAACATTTTCCCCACTACTGATGTCAGGCTAACCGGTCTATAATTATTCGCTTTCTCTCTCCCTCCCTTTTTAAAAAGTGGTGTTACATTCGCTACCCTCCAGTCCATCGGAACTGATCCAGTGTCGATAGACTGTTGGAAAATGATCACCAATGCATCCACTATTTCTATGGCCACTTCCTTAAGTATTCTGGGATGCAGACTATCAGGCCCCGGGGATTTATAGGCCTTCAATCCCATCAATTTCCCTAACACAATTTCCCGCCGAATAAGGATATCCTTCAGTTCCTCCTTCTCACTAGACCCTCGGTCCCCTAGTATTTCCGGAAGGTTATTTGTGTCTTCCTTCGTGAAGACAGAACCAAAGTATTTGTTCAATTGGTTTGCCATTTCTTTGTTCCCCATTATAAATTCACCTGAATCCAACTGCAAGGGACCTACGTTTGTCTTCACTAATCTTTTTCTCTTCATATTTCTATAGAAGCTTTTGCAGTCAGTTTTTCTGTTACCGGCAAGCTTCTTCTCGTACTCTATTTTCCCCCTCTTAATTAAACCCTTTGTCCTCCTCTGCTGACTTCTAATTATCTCCCAGTCCTCAGGTTTGTTGCTTTTTCTGGCCAATTTATATGCCTATTCCTTGGGTTTAACACTATCCTTAATTTCCCTTGTTAGCCACGATTGAGCCACCTTCCCCATTTTATTTTTACTCCAGACAGGGATATACAATTGCTGAAGTTCATCCATATGATCTTTAAATGTTTGCCATTGCCTATCCACCGTCAATCCTTTAAGTATCATTTGCCAGTCTATTCCAGCCAATTCACGCCTCAAACCATCGAACCTACCTTTCCTTAAGTTCAGGACTCTAGTTTCTGAATTAACTGTGTCACTCTCCGTCTTAATAAAGAATTTCACCATGTTCTGGTCACTCTTCCCCAAGGGGCCTCGCACAACAAGATTGCTAATTAGTCCCTTCTCATTACCCATCACCCAGTCTAGGATGGCCAGCTCCCTAGTTGGTTCCTCGACATATTGGTCTGGAAAATCATCCCTAATACACTCCAGGAAATCCTCCTCCACCGCATTGCTACCAGTTTGGTTAGACCAATCAATATGTAGATTAAAGTCACCCATGATAACTGCTGTACCTTTATTGCATGCATCCCTAATTTCTTGTTTGATGCTGTCGCCAACCTTACTACAACTGTTTGGTCATCTGTACACAACTCCCACGAGCGTTTTCTGCCCTTGATACTCCGTAGCTCCACCCATACCATTGGTGGTTGTGGGAGCGTGCTGTGCACAAATTGGTTGCCGCGTTTCCTACATTACAACAGTTGCGGCCCGGCCCGGAAATTGGCACGGGTCCCGGCCTGCAAGACCATCAGTAGGCCGGGACAATTGGAGGGAGTAGCGTGCGGCGGTCCAGCCCAGAAATTGGCGCGGTCCCAGCCTGCAAGACCATCAACAGGCCGGGGCCATTGGCGGGAGCAGAGTGCGGCGGCTTACCACTGCAGGGAGCAGCTCGTGCTGCTGCAGGAGGGCGATGGCTGCGAAGTAAGGTCGCTGATTGCCATGCGGGCAGGCACAGCAGGAGGGGCGAAGGAGCGGCAGAAGCCCATAGAGGAAAGTGACCGGAGCCCAGGAGAGGCGTGAATCTGGGGCCCAGAACAGCCGAGGGCCCAGGGGCAGCACGGGCCAGCCCACACTGCAATATGTGTGCGCGCTCGGTCCGTACAGCAGAGCTGGTCTCCAGTTGTCGTGGTTAATCCTTGTCACTGGATCAAGACCTAGCTCTGTCAAACTCGTGTGGTGGCTGGTGTGCAACGGCCACCGCACGTTAAAAAAATCCATGCACAGGCATCTTTCACCCTTCAGGATATAGTTCGGGATCTGGAATATTAGGTCCTTCATTGAAACACCTATGAACTCATCCCTTTTTGGCGTTGAAGCAAGTCATCCTCGTTTCGATGGACTGTCTATGATTACAACAGTGATTACATTCTAAAATTACTTAATTGCCTGTAAAATGCTTTGAGATGTCCGGTGGTTATGAAAGATGTACATATGCAAATCTTTCTTTCTTTCCTGGCAAAGCTCCCACTGCGGTCCTGGATGCACACTTCGAGTGTGAACCCCTCAGCTCCTGAGGTTTTCCTTGGACACCTCCACTCTGGATTGCTAGTGTCAACTTCGGTTTACATACAAATTTTAGCTGTGTTGCTGAAACTAGTGTGTGTATGCACTCTTAGACTAATAAAAACATTAACACGTACATTTTGAATCTATAAATGCTCGAACTTTACATCCCCCAGTTCTGCTTCCTAGATCAGTATGTTTCAAATCTAACAAGGAAAGATTTAGTCCTGGGAAATGAACAAGCGAAAATAACTGTTCTAACAGTCGGTGAAGAATTGGGAAACAGTGACCACACACAGTTCAATTTGATGTCAGAAAGGAACAGGTTAATGAAGAGCTAAAGATAGGGGTGCTGGACTGGAATAAGGTTAAATTTTAACAAGACAAGAAGGGACTTCGGCCCAAATGAATTGATTAAATTAACTGATGGATCAACAGTGAGAATCTTCAAAAGTGAGCTGGATAGACAGCATAAATACATTTCTACAATGCAAAATGGAGCTGTCTCGAATTTAGTTTAGGATAGTTCTGGTAATGAAGCTACACAGATGTGATGGGCCGAATGGGTTCCTCAGTGTTGTAAATTCCTGTGGGTTTATAATTCTAGGTTGTTTATTGTCAGAAAGAGAAAAATAGATTAAAATGTTGGATCAGAACTGGCTTGGTAAGATTGGAGATACCCCTTTCATAGGACTGACAAAGATGAGAGAAGAAAACAGGTTAGGAGCTCAAATGTGCCCCTTGCCAAGGTAGCCAATAGATTTCAATTCCTGACTTGCAGTTGTTTTCCTGGCATATGCTGGGTTATGTTGGGCTCTTTATAAAAGAGGATCCATCAGTCTATCCCTTGGTAGTCTGTCATATCCAACAAAGATGTTGATGTGCTAATCATCAATGGCATGTGCCTTCAAGTGGCTGTATAGGCCAATTCTGGATGCACATAGTCTATTGCACATCGGACAAGGGAAATCTTAAATATTGACCGAACTTCCTCTCTCAGGTGTTGTTCGTCCTGCTGTGCATTTCCAGCATTTTCCAATTTTAGTTCTGATTTCCAAAATTTGAGGTTTTGGCCAATGTAAAAGGGGCTAGGATGCATAATAGTCAGATCTTCACCCTGAAGAAAACTAGCTGGGAGTTCCCACTGGGGTCGGAGCAGTAGAGATTATATCTATGCAATTCAAAGCCTGACATAATAAAGGAGGCAAGGCTGAGGAGGTGGTGTCATCTTCTGGACTTTCATCAACAACTTTCAGCGGCTCATATCTCCTTGTTTCCAAGGGGACCTGGACATTGGCAAGACACCGTTATACAGGACAATGGGGTGCTGGAAGTGGGACCCATATGGGTTTCCAGGCTAGGATCATGGCCTACCATGGGAATTTTAGACATGATGTTTTTAAATTGGTTCTCTTATAAAACGAGCCAATTAGAAAATCTTTGGATATTTAAGGCAGGTCCACTGGTGCCGCTCCAGTGAAAACGCAGCACTGTATCCCCCGCCCCTGCCCACTCAGCAGGTATCCATGATGCACCCATAATGACATAGATTCTGGCCTGTTTTATTAACATTTTTTGACCTCGGCCTGGGAACTCCAGCAGGGTCAGAATTTTTTCTGGTAGCCGGCCAATAGCATCTGCTGCTCTGCTGCATTTGATGGTGGTGGAAGAGGTGGGGGCGGGGGGCAGTCACAAGTACCTGAGCTCTTTCTTTTCCCTTTCATACCTTGAAAATGTCTACCTACATTTCTCCCTTTCAGTCTGGTGCTAACTGTGAAAAGAATGTTTGGTGAGACTTAGAAAAGTCACATGCTCAGATTGTCCTTCTGCCCAGGTACAGTGCATTACCATTCATTTTATTAGTTTTTTTAAACTGGGAACTCTGAATCAAGCATAGGATAAGAATCCTGATTTTGTTTTTAATATGAGATTTTTGAGTCAAATTAGATTTGAAATGTGGCTCTCGGACTCATTCCCTCTGGCTTTCACAGGGATGTGCTGCTATTTGATTCCTGTGTTGTGGGGATGAGATGATGGCCTGTCAGCTCCAAAACTTGTTAATGCAACGTAAGCACTTTTCAACACTTTCTTTCCTGGTTTGGTAGCTAGACTGGGAGGTGTACACTTTGAGGTAAGGAATGCAGCAGTAACGAGACAGAGAATAGGGTTAGAATTATCTCCATACATTCACGTGATTGCTGAGAATGCAGCTTATTTTTTTCCTCTTTCTTTAGACTGTGGCAGTAAGCAATGTTAATGATGGACTAGATTTGATTTTTTTAAAAATGTCAAATTAAAAAAATAAATCAAGTTTTGTACGTGAAAGAAGTTTTTGCCAAATAAATATATTAGTTATTGGGCAGACCTTCTTAATTGCTTCTTCCATATATTACAATTAAGAAGCAATTTGATGCAGTTATTAATGTCCCTGCCTTGCCTCTGTCTGGTTTTGGGTTTGACAAAAGGTGACAGCCCCAATGTAGATTGTTGCTCGATAAGCTAGTAAATGTGAACGCTCGTGAAAGAATTGTACCTTTTATCTTTGACGATTGTAGTCAACTCTTAAAAAAAATCTATTGTATGATCACAGCATACAATGGATTCTTTGTGAATATACAATGGATGACTGTTTGACCAATTAGCCATTAGAGCCCATTTCAAACTGTCTTCTTTATGAACACGTTTTAGTCAAGATCAACATTTTCTTATATGCTTCATGCTGTTAATATTTGGTCAACTCTACACCTCATAAGGAACTCTGCTTGAAATCATGTTCATAGCAGAATATTTGAGATGTTAGGGCTGTAACTATAAGCTCATTAACTGTGTCTGCACAGTAAAAAAGCTTTCTTCAAAGTTATTTCTTCAAAAATGAATAATAGATCACAGGACAGTTTTGTGACCAGAAATATCGGCTCCTGTTTGAAACTGCTTTTCAAATCATAGTGTAGGAACCTTGAACAGCCAGCGATCCACATTTTAACCCTCCTTAGACTACTTGGGTCATGGTGGCCCCACTTTATACATAATTGCCCCGTACCCGCTTATTGGGGTCAAGTTTCGGGCAGCGCCTAGAACTGCACAGCCCCGCGAGCCACGCCTGATTTCCGCGCTCAAAACTGTGCCTAAATTTTACCTTGGTATTCTCCCCTCCCTCAGGTCGATCCAGACCCTCGGCACAGTGCAGCACAAGCTATGGGGGCGGAGCCAGGTCCCGGCGCTGAAAACATTGCCGGGACCTCTGCACATGCGCGCTACAGTGTGCGTGCATGTGCAGTAGCTCCAGGCGCCCAAAATTGTGTGGGAGGGGCCTGAAGCACACCGCCCCTAGCCCTGACTGAATGGGCTTACTGGGGCGGTGAAGATAGGACTGCACCTCTCTCGTCCAGCTCTTGCTCTGGCTCCGGCTCCGGCTCCAGCTCCGGCTCCGGCTCCGACTCCCCAGCCCCCCGCCCCATTCGGCTCCCGCTCCCTCTGGCTCTCTCCTGCACCACCGCATACCGCTCCCCCCCCACCCCCGCCACACCCTCAGCTCCCGCTCCCTCCGGCTCTCTCCCGCACCCAGCCCCCTGCCCCCGCCCTCCCAGCTCCCGCTCCCGGTCCGGCTCTCTCCTGCAGCCCACCACCCCCCCCAAGCACCCGCTCCACTCCGGTTCCCCTCCCCCGCCCTTCAGGTCCAGACCAGTCTGCTCCGCCTTCCCACGTCTTCGGCGGGGCCTGCCCGCCCGGCATCTTGCTGGGGGCGGGCCCCGCCCGAAGTCTTCGACCCGGCTTTTTCTCGTTGTCCGGGCTCGTTCAGCCTCCCCCCTCTCTCCTCTCCCCCCCACTCCCTCTACTCTCCTTCCCCCTCCCCCTCACCTCTCCCTCCTCTCTCTCCCTTTCCCTCTCCTCTACCCCCCTCCTCTTCCCCTCCTCTCCTCTTCCCCTCCCTCTCCTCTCCCCCCACCCTCTCCCTCTCCCTCTCCTCTCCCTATCCCCTCTCCCCCCTCCCTCTCCTCTCCTTATCCTCTCCTCACCCCCTCTCCTCTCCCCCTCCTCTCCTCTCCCCCTCCCTCTCCCCCCCTCTCCCCCCCTCTCACTCTCTCCTCTCCCTCCTCCTCGCCCTCCCTGTTGAGTCCTTAACTCTTAAACATAATCACACGAGGCACGTACTGCAGACACAGTCACTCTGTGACCTTCATCTTTATTACCTGGACCAAGCAGTGCTGGCCCTGCGAGGGACCTCCCCTTATATACCTGAATCTCCAGGTAAGGAGTGTCTCCCACAAGTATACCCCCTGTGGTCAAGGTGTGCATTTCTAATAAGTATGTACAGTATGTAATGGTTACATGAGGGTACAATTGTATAAGGGTTACAGTAGTATGCTGGTTACTGACATGACATCACCTCTCCCCTCACGTCTTTTTGACTCAAAGGTTAAGTCTATCAGGTGGTCGACTCTCTCTCGTGGAGCGCCGCAGTTGGAGCTCTGGTGGATGAGCCTTGGCATGCGTTTCTGTCACCTGAGGTGATTCAGGCCTGTCCGGGCTGGCCGCATGGACTGTGCATGCTGGTGACTGTCCTTGTTGCTCGTCCACTGGCAGTGGTGTGGTTGACATCTCATGCTCTTCTTCATGTTCATCGGTGTCTATGCTGAACCTTTTCTTCACTTGGTCCAAGTGTTTGCAGCATATCTGCCCATTATTGAGTCTGACCACTATGACCCTCTTTCCCTCTTTACCAATTACGGTGCCCTCCAGCCACTTGGGTCCCAATACATGGTTAAGTACAAATACCGGATCATCCATTTCTATACACCTCTCCCTTGAGTTACGATCCTGGCACTCGGTTTGGGAATGGTGCTTGCCCTCAACAATGTCTGCCAGGGTTGGGTGGATGAAGGACAGCCGCGTTTTGAGCATACGTTTCATGAGGAGTTCCGCTGGCGTGAGCGAGTGCGGCAGGGACCTATAGGCCAGCAGGAGGCGCGATAGGCGGGGTACTGCAGAGAGGGTCCTTGGATGCGGAGCATGCCTTGCTTTATGACTTGGACCGCACGTTTCACCTGGCCATTGGAAGCCGGCGTGAACGGTGCCGTCCGGACATGTTTGATGCCATTACCCGACATAAACTCCTGTAATTCATGGCTGGTGAAACACGTGCCATTGTCGCTGACCAGAATGTCCGGTAAGCCGTGGGTCACTAAAACAATGTGCAGGCTCTCCACAGTGATGGATGTCGTGCATGAGTTTAATATTATGCACTCGATCCATTTCGAGTATGCATCGACAATTATCAAGAACATTTTTCCCTTGAATGGACCCGCATAGTCCACGTGAATGCGTGACCAAGGCTTGGTGGGCCAGGGCCACGGGCTGAGCGGGGCCACCCTGGGGGCATTGCCCAGCTGGGCACACGTCATGCACCTACAAACTCAGTGTTCCAGGTCTGAGTCAATCCCCGGCCACCATACATGTGACCGGGCAATGGCCTTCATTAGCACGATGCCAGGGTGCTCGCTGTGGAGTTCCCTGATGAATGCTTCCCTTCCTTTCTGGGGCATGACCACTTGGCTGTCCCATAGCAGGCAGTCAGCCTGAATGGAGAGCTCATCCATCCGTCTCTGAAACGGTCTGACCTCCTCGGGGCACGTCCCATGCGTGGGCACCCAATCCCCCATCAGGACACGTTTCTTTATCATGGATAGAAGGGGGTCCCTGTTGATCCAGAGTTTGATCTGGCAGGCTGTGATGGAGAGCCTGCGGTGTCTAAAGCCTCAACGGCCATGACCATCTCAGCGCTTTGCTCCGCCGCCCCCTCGGTGGTGGCAAGGGGAAGCCTGCTGAGCGCGTCAGTGCAGTTTTCGGTGCCTGGCCGGTGCCGTGTGGTGTAGTCATATGCAGCCAGCGTGAGAGCCCATTGCTGTATGTGAGCTGATGCATTTGCATTGACCGCCTTGCTGTCGGACAACAGAGAAGTTAACGGCTTGTGGTCTGTTTCTAACTCGAACGGTCTACCGAAAAGGTATTGGTGCATTTTTTTCATACCATAAACGCAAGCAAATGCTTCCTTTTCGACCATGCTGTACCCACGCTCTGCCTGGGAGAGCGACCTGGAGGCATAAGCCACCAGTTGGAGTTGTCCGTCCCCATTACCCTGCTGCAACACACACCCAACCCCGTATGATGATGCATCGCATGTTAAAACTAGTGTTTTACAGGGGTTATACAACGTTAACAGTTTGTTAGAACAAAGCAGGTTCCACGCCCTGTTGAAAGCCCGCTCTTGACAGTCCCCCCAAAACCATTCGAAATCTTTACACAGGAGCATGTGTAACGGCTCCAAAAATGTGCTTAAGTTCGGCAGAAAGTTCCCGAAATAGTTCAAAAGTCCCAGGAACGATCGTAACTCCGATGTGTTGCCAGGTCGGGGCGCACGACGGATCACCTCCGTTTTGGATTCGGTTGGCCAGATTCCGTCTGCGGCAACCCTCCTGCCCAAAAACTCGGCCAAAAACACACACTTGGCCTTCTTCAGCCGCAGGCCTACCCGGTCCAGTCAGCGTAGCACCTCCTCCAGGTTGTGGAGGTGTTCCTCGGTGTCTCGACCCGTTATTAGGATGTCGTCCTGGAATACGATTGTGCCTGGATTGGATTTCAGCAAGCTTTCCATGTTTCTTTGAAAGATGGTGGCCGCCGAACGGATGCCAAAAGGACACCTGTTGTAGATGAATAAACCCTTGTGCGTCGTGATGGTGGTCAGAAGCTTGGATTCTTCAGCCAGTTCCTGAGTCATGTTGGCCGAAGTGAGGTCCAATTTAGTGAACAGCTTGCCACCTGCCAACATGGCAAAAATGTCCTCCGCCCTCGGGAACGGGTATTGGTCCTGCAGGGACACTCGGTTAATGGTGGCTTTGTAGTCACCGCAGATCCTAACCGAGCCACCCGCTTTAAGGACAGGAACAATGGGACTTGCCCAGTCACAGAATTCAATGGGTGAAATTATGCCCTCTCTGAGCAGCCTGTCCAGTTCACTCTCTATTTTCTCACGCATCACGTACGGCACCGCTCTGGCTTTGTGGTGCACTGATCTGGCGTCCGGGGTGATGCGTATAACTACTTTTGTGCTCTTGAACATTCCGACTTGGGTTGAAACAGTGACCTGAATTTTTGTAGTACCTGTGAGCATGAGCTTCGCTCCACAGACGAAATGGCATGCACATCCCCCATTTCCAGTTCATCTCAGCTAGCCAGCTCCTTCCCAAAAGCGCGGGGCCATTTCCCGGAACAATCCAGAGTGGCAACCGGTTTTGTGACCCATTGTGTGTTACCACCACATTTGCACTGCCTAGCACTGGAATGATCTCTTGGGTGTACATCCGTAGCTGCGTATTAATTCATTTGGGCCTGCTAGCTCTGTGTGGCCATAGTTTCTCAAATTGTTGTGCACTCATGAGGGACTGGCTAGCTCCCGTGTCCAGCTCCATGCGCACTGAGATGCCATTCAATAAAACTTTCATCATCATGGGTGGCGTTTTGGTGTATGAGCTGTGGACGTCAGCCACATGAACCCGCTGAACTTCAGCATCCATGGCTTTACCCCAGGCATTGTCCTACACTGCAAGCCCCTCGCCTGATTCTTCTGTTTCATAAATTAGCCTCACTACCAGCTGTTTGCAAACCCTAGCCAAATGTCCTCTGGCATTACAATTCCTGCAGACGAACTGCTGAAATTTGCAGCTTTTCGCATAATGTCTGTCTCCGCATCTCCAGCATTGGCTGAGATCGTTGTTCACAAAAGGACTGTTAGCAGGCATTCCTCTCTGATTGTTCCCTTGGTTGTTTCGAAACACTCTGATGGTGGGTGTTACTGGTCCCCTTGATGGCGTGAATTGCCGCTCCCCTCTCCATTGTCCCTGTCGTGAGCCCACCTTAGAGTCGGTTTCAGCTTGGGCAGTTACAAAATGCCTTTGTCTGACTGCTGCAGTTTTGAAATGCCTTTGCCTGACTGCGAGATCTTGAGCCGTGTTTATCACGTTAATTCCTTGGTCCGTCGCCACGTTGGACCCAGGACTACTCGCGTAAATTAGCTTGGCCTCTTCTTCCCCGGCTATGAAAGTTTGAGCAATCAATACTGCCCCTTCTAGAGTTAATCCTTGGTCTCTTTGAGCTTCCTGAAGATCCCGGCATGGCTAATGCCCTCAATGAAAAAATCTCTTAACATCTCCCCTCTGCAGGCATCTGAGAACTTACAGAGGCTGGCCAAGTGCCGCAAGTCTGCCACGAAGTCCGAGATGTTTTGCCCTTCCCGACGTCGGTGTGTGTAGAACCGGTGCCGGGCCATGTGTACGCTACTCATCGGTTTTAAGTGTTCGCTGATCAGCTGGTTGAGCTCTTCAAAAGACTTGTCGGCCGGTTTGTGGGGTGTGAGCAGGTCCTTCATCAGCGCGTACGTTTTTGTCCTGCATCTTGTTAGTAGATGCGCCCTCCACTTGTCAGCCGCATCCTCTCCCAGCCAATCCTTCGTGACAAAGGTCTGCTGGAGTCTCTCCACAAAATCGTCCCAGTCTTCACCCACATAGTAACATTCCTCTGAGCTACCGGTGGCCATCCTCTGGGTTCAGTGATTCCCGTTTCCTGTCGCCAGGTGTTGAGTCCTTAACTCTTAAACATAATCACACGAGGCACGTAATGCAGACACAGTCGGTGACCTTCACCTTTATTATCTGGACCAAGGAGTCCTGGCCCTACGAGGGACCTCCCCTTATATACCTGAATCTGCAGGTAAGGAGTGTCTCCCACAAGTACAACCCCTGTGGTCAAGGTGTGCATTTCTAGTAAGTATGTACAGTATGTAGTGGTTACCTGAGCGTTACAATTGTATAAGGGTTACAGTAGTATGCTGGTTACATACATGACACTCAACCCCCTTCCTCCCCTTCCTCCCCCCTCCTCCCCCTCCCCCCCTTCCTCTGCCCAACCCTCGCTGTCAGAAACACAGAGACACTGACAGACAGACAGAGAACCACTGACAGACAGAGAGAGAGAGACACTGACAGACAGACAGATAGAGAGAGAGAGACACACTGTGGGGGGGAGGGGGGGGCGCCGTCCCAGCACGGTGTTGGAGGGCTCCCGGTGCCGTAGTGAGTAGAAACTTAATTTTTTATTTATTGATTTTTTAATTTTTTGGGGTTGATTTATTGGTTGATTTATTGATTTATTTATCATTTATTATTGATGACGGCTCTTTATTTGTAAAAGTGATGTGTTTCATGTTTGTAAACTTCCCTTCCCCCTCCCCCCAACCCCCCCATCTCTCTTCCTTATGCCTGATTTCTAAGTGTAGGCAAGGTTTTTCTGAGCATACAAAAATCTGCACTTACTCCATTCTAAGTTAGTTTGGAGTAAGTTTTTGTGCCTAAACTTGCAAAACAGGTGCAAGTGGCTGGACACGCCCCCGCTTGAAAAAAAAATCTGTTCTCAAATGTTCTAACTCACTAGAACTGGAGCAAACTAAATGCCGAGAATTGCAATTTCTAAGATACTCCATTCTAAACTAGTTGCTCTGAAAAAATAGGAGCAACTCAGGCCGAAACCTGACCCCAATGTGCGGTAACGTTTTGTGGTATTGTGAATAAAATTGATGCAAAATACATGGGATAATTGAAAAATGAAGTTGCCAAAGCATTGTGGGAGAAATTGGATGCATTTGCACTTCCCGTTAGCACCCCCAGGGCGCAAATGATTTTGCGACCAGGCGCGGCGCTACTCACGACTCCAGGAGAAATTCAGCCAGAAATCTTGCGCCTGGAGATCATGACGTTACCGCTGTGCACATCACCCCATTATCACCATGGCCCCCAAATTGGATTTCACCCCCTGAAGCTGTGCCAGGCTATAACAGCGACAGTTTTAGAGGACTCATACCGGGCGGACGACCATTAAAGTGGAAGTGGCCGGCTGCTCGGAATAAAATCTGCCCTTTTTATTGCCGCTCCAGTTGTGCTTTGGTCGCGGGGTTGGCGCAGCGATCGCTCAGCCCGGCACTCTGCTTGATCGTCGGACTGATCGGGCGGCACACCCACTCCGCGGTGGCCCAGGTAGGTGGGTTCTTCTTTTGCAGAGTATGCAGTCTGGGCCCTTCCCTTTAATTGAGGGAAGATCCCCTCATAAGCTGCAGTGCCACGCGGCCCAGTGTGGAACGCTGCTGAGGCATGCGCCCCGTTACTGCCCCAGGAAGTTAGTGGATTGCGCTCTTTAATTGTAGGAGGAAAATGGAAGAGGGATTCTGTCGACAGATCAAGAAGGAAGCGGTAAAACGAATTTAACAAGCGGGGCGGGACTTCCGCGCCTGCTGCAAAATGTCCCGCCTCGCAGATGTTACCGCCCCAAATTAATATTCTGAATTTCTAACCCGTTAGCAACCAGCGTGAGAAACAACATGTGCACAAAAATGTTCAGACAATATCGATATTGTTAGAAAAACAAAATGATTGTTCTAGGAGATTTTAATTACCCGCTCCTTGATTGAGACAAGGAAGGAGAAAATGCAGAAAATATGTTGCTAGATTTAGTTATGAGAATGAAATGGATCAGATAGATGAGTCAAATATGAGGAAATATAAATACGTAGAAAGACTTGATGTATTAGGGCTGCTTATATTAGAACAGAGGAGATTAAGGAGTGATTTGACTGAGATGTTTAATATTCTGAAGGGATGGGAGAGAATAGATAAAAACAAATTGTTTTCAGTGATTGAGAGGTCTGGAGCAAGGGACATAGTTATTAGATTCAGTGTAAGACATTTAAGACAGAGAGCATAAGAGAGCTGTGAGGCTGTGGAATGAACGACTACAGGTTGTGATTAAAGCAGAGATTGTCAGCATTACTTTCCATGGTCGTTTTCCCGATCGTTTGCCATAACTTTGGCAGAAGATCCACGGAAACTCCAAGGAACAATGGAAATGCTACTTACGTCATTTATCCGGGGTTTCTGTGGACCTTTCGCCAGGCAGAAATTTAAGAATAGATTAAATCGGTGGTTGAAGGAAAAGAAGATAAAGGAATATGAAAACTGAGCAGGTACATGGAATCAGAACTGCTGCTCGTGTCGAAGATAAACTTCCACACAGACAGGGTTTGGGCCGAATGGCCTGTTTCCTTATTGTAATTGCTATGTACTTCTATGTAATATACTGCTCTTAAGCTGGTACTGCCAATATAGCTGCAGCCTTTCAGGCAAAATATAACTGTATCACTGAAATTATTCTGGATAGCTATAGTCAATTATTATTACTGAACAGGGAAGATTTTTGGTACTCATTTTGAGATTATTTCTTAATGAGCCTCTAGTAATGATGTCATAATCACCAATCCTCTCATGTCGTAATCATTCATAATTGTTGGCAATGCCAAGAGGCAATGCTGGCACTAACTTTGGCAGAATAAACCCCTCGCATTATGCTGAAAGGGTTTATGCGAGAGACAGGAACAGACAAGGAGTCATCTCATCTCCCCTACAATGGTTTTATATCAACTCAAATTCAGACTTAGAAGTAGATCACCCATCCTTCTGTGCATAAGAGGAATGTGGACTGGAAGCGAAGATTGGCCAGGTAAACAGTAAATGAGTAATGGCAGGCCTTCAAGGCAGATATAGCTTTTTTAAATTAATTCATGGAATGTGGGCATCACTGGCAAGGCCAGTATTTATTGCCCATCCCTAATTGCCCTTGAGAAGGTGGTGGCGAGCCACCTTTTTGAATCACTCTGTGAAGTTACTCCCATGGTATAACTGAATGGATTACGATGCCATTTCAGAGGGCAGTTAAGAGTCAACAACATTGCTGTGGATTTGAGTCTCTGGAGTCACATATAGGCCAAACTGGTATAAGGACTGCAGATTTCCTAATGGACACTAGTGAACCAGATGGGTTTTTACAACAATCCAGTAGCTTCACAGATACCAGATTTTTTTTATTCCAGATTTATTTAACTGTATTTAAATTCCCCAGCTGCCAATGACAGGATTTGAACTCATGTCTTCAGATCATTAGTTCTGGTCTCTGGATTACTAGTCCAGTAACATAACCACTATGCTACCGTGCCCAATAATGGATTAGCTGCACACCCAGCATGTTCCCACAAAGAGGAAAGATGAAGCATGCAAAGCTGGAGCTCCCTGGATGACAAAGGAAAGAGGATAAGATAAAACAGAAAAAGACGAAGGGCGGGGGCGGGGGTGGGGGTGGTCAGCAATTTAAAATGAATACTGGAATGTGTGGAGAAGTTTGGAAATCTCTTTACACAGAGGGTTGTTGGAGTAAGGAGTACTTGTGGCAGAGACTATTGCAGCTTTTAAAGGGAAAAGTGAATAATTATTTGAAGCAAAGTAAAATACTGAACGCTGAGGAGAAAGCAAGTCATGGGATTAGTTTTAGATTGTCCGAGCAAAGAGCCAGTATCGACATGATGGGCTCAATGCCCCCCCCCCGTTCAGTAAATCTATATGGTTTTCTGGCAGTATGGTTCTAAATAATGTAATCATATCTGAATTGTCAAACAAAGAAAAACTGAAACCACAAAGAAAAATGTTAATTTCATTCCAACACTGTTGTAGCCATTAATGCAAAAAGGTTGATTTAGACAATAAATCCTCTCCCTTTCATTGTACAGCCCTAAATAACATTTAAGTGCAAGTTTCTGTAACTTAGTTGCATGTACAAATTGTCTTCAGGCAATAGCATTTCTTCCCTGATTCTTCATTGCCATAAGAAGTAGCAGAGAGCTGTGATATTCTATGCCAATTGATCATCTTCAGTTGATTAATCAGATAGTCCGATTGGAGTCAGTTCATGCTCGAGGATTAGTGCTCGTACCAGGCCTGACGCACTGCTATCATCAACTGACACTATCAAGTAGAGACAGGACTATGCCAGTGCCAGTTATCGTCAAATGTTAAGAGAAGAAGAACATAGACATCTGTAAAAGAAATTAGCATTTCATGACTTTAAGAATTAAAAAAAATCCTTTGATAATCTTTTTCAAGTCCAAATGTAGTGAATGCACATGCTCCGATCAAACGCTGTCTTTAGGTTTTAGGTCCACTACGTTGTTAAGGTGTACTTTTGTGAGGCTCCGCTCATATTGCGAGCCTTACTAGCGCTGAACGCAGGTTGGAAAACTACTGCGCTAGCCACTACTGAGGACCTGTACCAGGAGTGAAAGTTTGGAAGATGATCCCCTAGATATATGCCCTTGGGACTAAATGTTTGTTGGTGAGGAGGGTGGAGAGTATATGGTTTATCCACGTGGGGGGAAATTTGGGGTTGAATTTAGATCTGCTGAGTTTCTCGCTTCATTTAAATCCAGACCAAAGTTTTGGTTGGGGGGAATGTGAGCGAATCTTCTGCCCATTTCCCCTGCTACCTCAGGAATTACATTCAACACATCTTCATAAAGCCCAGTGGTGCTTTCATCGGTCAAGAGCTGGTATGATTTCTGTTGATGGCCTATAAAACTGCCCAAAACAGCGGAAATGGATCCCAAGCGAAATTATCCCTGCTTGCTAGCTTACGAGCAGAAGTTAAGTTCTCAGTTCTGCCATTAAACAGGCCTGGCACCCACCGTCAATATTTAAATGGCTCCATCCCCACAATTTGCAATGAATGGTGGAAGATATGATTCCCATTCTGTCCACTTCTGCCAGTGAAGCAGGAACGCAGAGTTTCAAGGTGTTAATTTCCAATTTAGCAAGCTTTAAAAATAATTCTTCTGTATGTGGGTGTTGCTGGCAAGGCTAGCATTTATTGTCCATTCCTAGTTGCCCTTGTAGAAGGTGGTGAAGACCATATTCTTGAACCGCTGCCGTTCATGTGGTGAAGGGACTCTCACAATACTGTTAGGTAAGGAAAACCATGATTTTGTTCCAGTGAAAATGAAGGAACTGCGATATATGTCCAAGTCTAAATAGTGTGTGACTTGGAGGGGAACTTGGAAGTGATAGTGTTCCCATACCCTTTGTCTTTCTAGGTGATGGAGGACATGGGTTTTGGAGGTTGCTGAAGAGGCCTTGGTGACTTGCTGTAGTGCAACCTGTAGATAGTACATACTGCAGCCATGGTTCGCCGATGGTGGAGGGAATAAATGTTTTTGCTAGTGAAAGGTGTGCCGATCAAGTTAACTGTTTTTTCTGCATGGTGTTGAGCTTCTTGAGTGGTGTTGCTGCTGCACCCCTTAATTATATTACTGTTCAACCTTCAAATCTCAAGGGAATACAAGCCAAGTTTATTCAACCTGTTCTCATACTTTAACCCTTTAAACCCAAATATTTGTAGGGTAATGATTGATGGGAGTTTTTGTGACTGGAAAGCTGTATCCAGTGGGGTTCCGCAGGGCTCAGTGCTGGATCCCTTGCTTTTCGTGGTATATATCAATGACTTGTAATGAATGTTAGGGTATGATTAAGAAGTTTGCAGATGACACTAAAATAGGCTGTGTGGTTGATAATGAAGAACAAAGCTGCGGACTTCAGGAAGATATCAATGTACTGGTCAGGTGGGCAGAACAGTGGCAAATGGAATTCAATCCGGATAAGTGTAAGGTAATGCATTTGGCAAGGGAATGCAGATTAAATGGTATGACACTAAAAAGTGTAGAGGAACAGAGGGACCTTGGAGTGCAGGTCCACAGATCCCTGAAGGTAGCAGGCCAAGTAGATAAGGTTGTTAAGAAGACATATGGAATACTTGCCTTTATTAGTCGAGGCATGGAATACAAGAGCAAGGGGGTTATGCTTGAACTGCAAAAAACACTGGCTAGGCCGCAGCTGGAGTACTATGTGCCGTTCTGGTCACCACATTACAGGAAAGATGTGATTGCACTGGAGAGGGTGCAGAGGAGATTTACAAGAATGCTGCCTGGACTGGAGAATTTTGGCTATGAGGAAAGATAGGGGATGCTGTGTCTGTTTTCCTTGGAACAGAGGAGGCTGAGGGGAAATCTGATTGCGGTGTATAAAATTCTGAGGGGCCTGGATAGAGTGGATAGGAAGAACCTGTTTCCCTTGGTAGAGGGGTCAACGACCAGGGGACACAGATTTAAAATAATTGGGGGGAGATATAGAGGAGATATGTGGGGAAATTTCTTTGCCCAGAGGGTGGTGGGGGTCTTGAACTTACTGCCTGAAAGGGTGGTAGAGGTCGAAAGCCTCACTACATTTAAAAAATACTTGGACGTGCACTTAAAGTGCCGTAACCTACAGTCCTACAGACCAAGAGCTGGAAAGTGGGATTAGGCGTGATAGCTTTTGGTCGGCCGGCTCGGACACGATGGGCTGAAATGGCCTCCTTCCGTGCTGTAAATTTCTTTGATACTGTGAATATTCTTTTGGTGAATCTGCACTGTACCCACTTCGAGGTCAATATCTTTCCTGAGGTGCAGTGCTCAAAACTGAACCCAGTGCTCCTGATGGGGTCCGACCAAGGATCTGTACAACTGAAATACTGTTCCTTACATTTGTATTCCAATCCCTTTGAGATAAAGGCCAACATTGAATAAGCTGGTTTGCTTACTTTTTTACTTGTGCACTAGCTTTTAGTGATTTGTCTATAGGGAAAAAGCCTGCAGATATGGTGGGTAGCATAAGGGTTGATGCAGCCTTTATGGCTCAAGTCTGTCTACAGGTCTGCCTGGCATGCCTTCCCTCAGTTAGATGTACTACATCTATCTTTGGGGTGCATTAAAACTACATTTATCATTAACTTTATCTTCATTTTCCTTCGGGTACGGGACTCCACAGCTTTTGCCTAGATGCCTCAAGACTCCCGGAGCTCCTGTGAGAGTCAATATTGGAAGATTTTTTTCATGTGCGTTTTTAATTTGTTCCTACTCTCTGTAGGAACAAATGCTTCACTTTCTGTCTACTTTTCAGGTATTAGTAGGCAAAAATGTGTTACCTTTTGAGACCTTGGCAGTAAAAAAAATTGCTATAATGAGCAATTAAAAATTTTCAACCAGAAAATAATTCTCAAATCATCATCATAGGCAGTCGCTCGGAATCGAGGAAGACTTGCTTCCACTCTTAAAAATGAGTCCTTAGGTGGCTGAACAGTCCAATACGAGAACCACAGTCCCTGTCACAGGTGGGACAGATAGTCATTGAGGGAAAGGGTGGACGGGACAGGTTTGCCGCACGCTCTTTCCGCTGCCCTCGCTTGATTTCTGCATGCTCTCGGCGATGAGACTCGAGGTGCTCGGCACCCTCCCGGATGTACTTCCTCCACTTAGGGCGGTCTTTGGCCAAGGACTCCCAGGTGTCATTGGGGATGTTGCACTTTTTCAGGGAGGCTTTCAGGGTGTCCCTGTAACGTTTCCTCTGCCCACCTTTGGCTCGTAATCAGGAAAGCGAATGGAATGTGGGCCTTCATTGCGAGAGTGATGGAGTACAAAAGCAGGGAGGTCCTGCTGCAACTGTATAGGGTATTGGTGAGGCCGCACCTGGAGTACTGCGTGCAGTTTTGGTCACCTTACTTAGGAAGGATATACTGGCTTTGGAGGGGGTACAGAGACGATTCACTAGACTGATTCCGGAGATGAGGAGGTTACCTTATGATGATATATTGAGTAGACTGGGTCTTTACTCGTTGGAGTTCAGAAGGATGAGGGGTGATCTTATAAAAACATTTAAAATAATGAAAGGGATAGACAAGATAGAGGCAGAGAGGTTGTTTCCACTGGTCGGGGAGACTAGAACTAGGGGGCACAGCCTCAAAATACGGGGGAGCCAATTTAAAACCGAGTTGAGAAGGAATTTCTTCTCCCAGAGGGTTGCGAATCTGTGGAATTCTCTGCCCAAGGAAGCAGTTGAGGCTAGCTCATTGAATGTATTCAAATCACAGATGGATAGATTTTTAACCAATAAGGGAATTAAGGGTTACGGGGAGCGGGCGGGTAAGTGGAGCTGAGTCCACGGCCAGATCAGCCATGATCTTGTTGAATGGCGGAGCTGGCTCGAGGGGCTAGATGGCCTACTCCTGTTCCTAATTCTTATGTTCTTATGTTCATTTGCCGTAAAGGAGTTCCGAGTGGAGTGCTTGCTTTGGGAGTCTCGTGTCTGGCTTGCAAATGATGTGGACTGCCCAGCGGAGCTGATCAAGTGTGGTCAGTGCCTCAATGCTGGGGATGTTGGCCTGGTCGAGGACGCTAATGTTGGTGTGTCTGTCCTCCCAGAAGATTTGTAGGATCAAAATGCATATTATTAATAGCAATTTCATAAATATTTTTTAAATCTGGAATTAAAATAACATGGTGCTAAAATGGTACTGTAAATCAAAAAATTCCAAAGCTTTATCCCTTTAAGAGTTTTATTACACTCAAAACTTTCTTTGTATCCACAATGCTTTCATTCTTATGTCAGGCCTCTTTGTCAGTGAAGGGAAACTGGTAGAAAGGTTCCTGAGAGACCCTTTATAACTCGAGTGAATCACAACTTTCTGGAAATCACTTACAGAAGTTAAGCATAGCAACATCAGGTAAATGCCAGGTGTGGAAGTGAAGGGAAGATCAGAGTAATTTCAATGCACAGAGATGAAGAGCGGTGAATGGAGGAAGAGTACCAGTGTGAATAGTAGGGAGGAGAATAGTAACAATTTTTATCAGGGAGAGAAAAATGTCAGCATGAAATGGGAGAGAATTAGCAACAGGAGTGTACAAATCCATAACCACATAAGCCCACTAATTCTCTTCAATTTTGGCAGCAGCCGTACATCATTCACATGATAGTCTTGTTTATGATTGTGATTCAAATATGTGGAGTAGAAATTGGTATGCCTTGTGCCTGTTTTTCAGGCTTAAAATGGGCATGAGGCATTCCTATCTAACAGTGGGATGGCCTGGTCTTGGCCCACTATCAAATTTGTGCGGCCATTACTTAGGCACCTCGGGCGGACATTTAAAATAGGCATTAGGCCCCTTGAATAGGTTGATTCGGTGGTCTAACATTTGTTGAAAAACCTCTCTACAAAATTCTTCAGCAGGCCACACAGCCACCAACTAAAGGCCAATTTAGTATAAATTTAAAATAAAATGTTTTTGTGGGACAAGGGGGAGCAGGAGTGCTCCCGCCGACTCCGCAGTCCTAGCGATCATACCCTCCACGCCCCTCCCCCACCATTACTCGCTCCTTCCCTGATCCCATAACTTACCTGAGTGTCACTCCCAACGAGGCAGGTAGCCCAACATTCAATCCCAGCGAAGGGCAAGTTTCCTTTGGAGCTACAGCAGTCAGAGCTCAGTCCAGAATGTTTAGATGAGGCCCGAAGCAAAATTTACGGCCTCCCTTGGGCCTACCTGTTGGGCGCTCACTGCCCAGACTAATTTCTACCATCACCACGATTTATGCATTAGTAGGCAGGTACAAATCTTAGATGCTGGTTCCCTGCACTGGATTAGAAGAGGCACATGAATAAGCAATTTTGTCTTCGATTCAACCATTGAAAAATACTCTGGCTCACTGCTTGAACTATATTCACAATGCATTTAAAAAAAAATGAGATTGGTACACATTGATTATACTTGGTAAGTGTGCGAGTAAAATATTATGAGGAAAAATCTGATGCCGGGGCTAAATTGTCAGTCAGCATATGCCTTCAAATGGCCATTGACTTTAATTAGAGTGCAGATGGTCATCAGACAGCTATTATTTTGCAACCAGCAGTACGGATCTGATCAAGGTACCTAAGTGATTCAATCCACTGGTTAAGTAAATGCTACTGTCTTCATTCTGCAGAAACTATCTTCTGCATGGAATTAGTAAAAAATTAATCCACAGATCAAATTTTGTTTGCCTGGTGATATGTTGATTTCATCTAAATTGTATCTTATTATCAGCAGATTGACAAACCTGCCCAGAAAAGAATTGCACTTTTTCAATGACTGATTGTATTCACTTGTTCTTTTACCATCTTGTATGTGTGGAAGATATTGAACTGTTATTGGTATGTTGACTAAATAATCATTTTTTTCATTAATAAATGTTGCACAGCATACACATTGTTAGTAGTAATGGTAGAAGGTGTGTAAATAATGATAAAAGTATCCGCTTTACAGTATCTGAAATAGGTATGGCTGCTCGGTGGCTTAAGGCTGCAACTAGGCTCATAAGACAACTTTGTTTGGGTTAGGTAGAGGATAATGTTGATTTTCCATAAAAATCTTTCAACTGCCTTTTAAAATTTTCCTGTTTTGCAGTTTTTCTCCATGTTGCATTTTCAACACTTGCCTCTGGATTGCTTCTTTTACTTTTGTTACTTTTGTTACTGCTGGATTTTTTTTAGTTTCTCCATCTTTTCCTTTCATTTTTTTCCTGCACACAATCTAACCTGACTCCAGCTCAGTACCGAGGGAGTGCTGCACTGTCGGAGGTGCTATCTTTCAGATGAAGCATCAAACCGAGGCCCCGCCTTCCCCTCTATTAGGCATTAATGATCCCATTGTACTATTTTGAAGAAGGGCAGGGGAGCTTCCCCAAGTCCTGGACAACAAATTATCCCTCAACCAACATCACTAAACAGATTGACTCGTCATTCATCTCATTTTTGTGTTTCTGTGTGCAAATTGCCTGCCTGGTTTGCTGACAAAACAATAGTGATTACACTTCAAAAGTAATTAGTTGGCAGTAAAAGTGGCCTAAGGAGGTGAAAGATATTATAAAAATACAAATTTCTTCTTGTGTTCTTTGCATATGATTCTCATGCTTAGTATTTGCCTTTATTTCTTCTCTAATAACTTATTTCCTGTAATATTTGACTATATTTGCTATATTATGTTTATAGTGTCGATATTGAAATATTATCTGCTATTCTGTTGCTCAACTACTTGTACTATGTATCTGTTTTTTGAAACTTGTACAGTTAGATGCATTTGACAGAAATCAGGCGGGTTGCCCTCTGTGCCAATCGTATTTTATGGGTCTTGTTGCCCAAAGTTCTGCACAAAGGATAGGCGGCTCAGAAGGCAGCTCACCACCATCTTCTCAAGGGAAATCAGGGATGGGCAATAAATCCTGGCCTTGCCAGCAACACCCACATCCCATGAATGAATTAAAAAAAAACATGCACAATCCCGGCCTCGCTTGGTCCGTACGGAGAGTGTACGGATCCGGCAAGACCTGGCAAAAGCCGGTTTTCATATCTGTCAAGATTTCTCTTGATAGATATTCTGCATCCCTGAGAAAAGGACATTTGCCTATTTCTTGCCCAATGAATGTCCTGAAAACTTTTATGCCTGGTAAAAGCAGACACATAGCCTACTTTTACCAGCGTAAGAGTTTTAAAACACATAAAAATAAAATGTAAACACATATTTTTAGAGTGGGGACCCTATCCATTAAGGTAAGTTTATTTTGGGCACCATTAACAGATATAAAAAAGAAATCTAAAAAAATATATTTTTTTTATAAAATCTTTGATTAACTTTAATTTCAATTGGTTTTGGAATTGTGAGGTGGTTTTTATTGTTTGTTGTGTTGTGTTTGGGTGTTTTCTTTTCTCATTGATAGTAATAGGAACTCGGAGTTATGGAGTTCCCATTGCTATCGATGAGAATACTGTACCGTGATTGGTTATCCAGGCCCATGAGAATCCAGCTCCAACTTCTCCAGGTCCAGCTTCTACATGCAAACCTCGAGGACAGGGGCCACGCTCCGATGCACGGGAAAAGAATGCCTCCCAATGAAATCCAAAGCGTCTCCGGGACCACCAGGTCATTTCAGAAATGTTTTGGGGTTGGAGACATTCGTCCGAAGGAAGCCTCCAAACGGAATTTCAGGGCCATTGGGCCCAATTATCCCCAGTTATCTGCACCGTTTTTTAGGAGCTCGCTGCTTCTTTTGGTGTCAATTATAATATCCAAGTTTCCCCAAAGTTTCTGTTAAGATTTTTTGAGCTTAGGATTTTTTTGCACCAGTTTTTCAGATTGAAGCAAGTTTGGCCAACTTACATTTTTCCTAGGACGGCATATGTGACCATTCCCAAAAATCCTTCTGGGCACTTAAGAAAAGCCAGTGCACATTAAAAAATCGGCGCAGAAAGACGCCATTGTTTTTATGCGAAGTTTTAGAGGGAGTCAAAAAGACAAAGAATATGCATCATGAAACTTAATTTTTTCAAACTTAAAATGGAGAAAATGCAATTCTTTAATTTAGAATTTTTTTCAAAGTGGCATGCTTGACAGATATGAAAAGCTGGTTTTCGGCGCATGCACATTGTGCGCCGAAAACCGGCTTTTGCCAGGTCTTGCCGGATCCGTACACTCTCCGTACGGACCGAGCGAGGCCAGGATTGTGCATGTTTTTTTTTAATTCGTTCATGGGATGTGGGTGTTGCTGGCAAGGCCAGGATTTATTGCCCATCCCTGATTTCCCTTGAGATGATGGTGGTGAGCTGCCTTCTGAGCCGCCTATCCTTTGTGCAGAACTTTGGGCAACAAGACCCATAAAATACGAAATACCATAAAAGAAGCCCGGGGGTGGGTGGAAGCCGAACTGAAGGGTTGAGAAGCCTTACACTATACAGCAGCTTCAAAACAAACTTTGGGGGTGGGGTGTTTGCCGAGTCTCTGGGCGAGGGAGCGATTCTGCCAGCCGATCGGTCGAACGAGGAGACGTTCGGTCAGTGGTGGGGTGGTACTTTGAAAAAATTCTAAAATTAAAGAATTGCATTACACTTTGTTGCCCCAAATGTCTTCATTGACTGCCCAGCTTCCCGTTCAAGGCAAGCTTATTGCGCATGTATAGACCAAGGTGTGGTCCATTCAAGGGCATCAACCTTGGGGTGAGAGAGAGAGGAGTGAAGCTTTAACTCCTTGTCCTGCTGTTTTGAGCTTCTTGGAAAGGTGCAATTTAATTGTGGGGGCATACCTCGTGCAAGCCTTCTGCATGATGGTGCAGTGGAGGAGACGATTGATTTGACGTCATAGAAACATAGAAACATAGAAAATAGGTGCAGGAGTAGGCCATCCAGCCCATCGAGTCTGCACCACCATTCAATAAGATCATGGCTGATCATTTCTTCAGTATCCCTTTCCTGCTTTCTCTCCATAACCCTTGATCCCTTTAGCCGCAAGGGCCATATCTAACTCCCTTTTGCATATATCCAATGAACTGGCATCAACAACTCTCTGCGGCAGGGAATTCCACAGGTTAACAACTCTCTGAGTGAAGAAGTGTCTCCTCATCTCAGTCCTAAATGGCCTGCCCATTATCCCAAGACTGTGTCCCCTGGTTCTGGACTTCCCCAACATCGGAAACATTCTTCCCGCATCTAATCTGTCCAGTCCAGTCAGAATCTTATATGTTTATCTGAGATTCCCTCTCATCCTTCTAAACTCCAGTGTATAAAGGCCCAGTTGATCCAGTCTCTCCTCATATGTCATTCCAGCCATCCCTGGAATCAGTCTGGTGAACCTTCGCTGCACTCCCTCAATAGCAAGAATGCCCTTCCTCAGATTAGGAGACCAAAACTGAACACAATATTCCAGGTGGGGCCTCACTAAGGCCCTGCACAACTGCAGTAAGACTTCTCTGCTCCTATACTCAAAACCCCTTGCTATGAAGGCCAACATACCATTTGCCTCCTTCAACGCCTGCTGTACCTGCATGCCAACTTTCAATGACTAATGAACCATGACATCCAGGTCTCGCTGCACCTCCCCTTTTCCTAATCTGCCGCCATTCAGATAATATTCTGCTTTCGTGTTTTTGCCCCCAAGGTGGATAACCTCACATTTATCCACATTATACTGCATCTGCCATGTATTTGCCCACTCGCCTAACCTGTCCAAATCACCCTGCAGCCTCTTCGCGTCCTCCTCACAGCTCACACTGCCACCCAGTTTAGTGTCATCTGCAAGCTTGGAGATATTACACTCAATTCTTTCATCTAAATCATTAATATATATTGTAAAGAGCTGGGGTCCCAGCACTGAGCCCTGCGGCACTCCACTAGTCACTGCCTGCCATTCTGAAAAGGACCCGTTAATCCCGACACTCTGCTTCCTGTCTGCCAACCAGTTCTCTATCCACGTCAGTACATTAACCCCAATACCATGTGCTTTGATTTTGCATACCAATCTCTTGTGTGGGAACTTGTCAAAAGCCTTTTGAAAGTCCAAATACACCACATCCACTGGTCCTCCTCTGTCCACTCTACTGGTTATATCCTCAAAAAATTCCAGAAGATTTGTCAAGCATGATTTACCCTTCATAAATCCATGCTGACTTGGACCAATCCTTTCACTGCTTTCCAAATGCGCTGCTATTTCATCCTTAATAATTGATTCCAACATTTTCCCCACTTCTGATGTCAGGCTAACCGGTCTATAATTACCTGTTTTCTCTCTCCCTCCTTTTTTAAAAAGTGGTGTTACATTAGCAACCCTCCAGTCCATAGGAACTGATCCAGAGCCGAAAGACTGTTGGAAAATGATCACCAATGCATCCACTATTTCTCGGGCCACTTCTTTCAGTACTCTGGAATGTAGACTATCAGGCCCTGGGCATTTATCGGCCTTCAATCCCATCAATTTCTATAACACAATTTCCCACCTAATAAGGATATCCTTCAGTTTCTCCTCCTCACTAGACCTTCGGTCCCCTAGTACATCCAGAAGATTATTTGCGTCTTCCTTCGTGAAGACAGAACCAAAGTATTTATTCAATTGGTTTGCCATTTCTTTGTTCCCCATTATAAATTCACCTGAATCCGACTGCAAGGGACCTGCGTTTGTCTTCACTAATCTTTTTCTCTTCACAATTCTATCGAAGCTTTTGCAGTCATTTTTTATGTTTCCGGCAAGCTTCTTCTCATACTCTATTTTCCCCCTCTTAATTAAACCCTTTGTCCTCCTCTGCTGTATTCTAAATTTCTCCCAGTCTTCCGGGTTGCTGCTTTTTCTGACTAATTTGTATGCCTCTTCCTTGGAGTTAACACTATCCTTTATTTCCCTTGTTAGCCATGGTTGAGCCACCTTCCCCGTTTTATTTTTTACTTCAGATAGAGATGTACAATTGTTGAAGTTCATCCATATGAGCTTTAAAGGTTTGCCATTGCCTATCCACCGTCAACCCTTTAAGTATCATTTGCCAGACTAATCAGCCAATTTGCACCACAAACGATCAAATTTACCTTTCCTTAAGTTCAGGACCCTAGTTTCTGAATTAACTTTGTCACTCTCCATCTTAAAAAAGAATTCTACCATATTATGGTCACTCTTCCCCAAGAGGCCTCGCACAACAAGATTGTTAATTAGTCCCTTCTCATTACACATCACCCAATCTAGGATGGACAGCTCTCTGGTTGGTTCCTCGACATATTGGTCTAGAAAACCATCCCTAATACACTCCAGGAAATCCTCCTCTACCGCATTTCTACCAGTTAGGTTTGCCCAATCAATATGTAGATTAAAGTCGCCCATGATAACTGCTGTACCTTTATTGCACACATCCCTTATTTCTTGTTTGATGCTGTCCCCAACCTCACTACTACTATTTGGTGGACTGTACACAACTGACACTTGCGTTTTCTGCCCTTTGGTATTCCGTAGCTCCACCCAAATCGATTCCACATCATCCAAGCCAATGTCCTTACTTACAATTGCATTAATTTCCTCTTTAACCAGCAAAGCCATCCCTCCTCCTTTTCCTTTCTGTCTATCCTTCCTAAATGCTGAATACCCTTGGATGTTGAGTTCCCAGCCTTGGTCACCTTGGAGCCATGTCTCCGTGATGCCAATCACATCATATCCATTAACTGCTATCTGCGCAGTTAATTTGTCCACCTTATTCCGAATACTCTTCGCATTGAGGCACAGAGCATTCAGGCTTGTCTTTTTAACACACTTGGACCCTTAAAATTCTGTTGTAAATTGGCCCTTTTTGTTTTTTGCCTTGGGTTTCTCTGCCATCCACTTTTACTATTCTCCTTTCTATCTTTTGTTTCTGCCTCCATTTTATTTTCCTCTGTCTCCCTGCATAGGTTCCCATCCCCCTGCCATATTAGTTTAATTCCTCCCAAACAGCACTAGCAAACACTACCCCGAGGACATTAGTTCCGGTCCTGCCCAGGTGCAGACATCCAGTTTGTACTAGTCCCACCTTCCCCAGAACCGGTTCCAGTGTCCCAGGAATTTTAATCCCCCCCTGCTCAAGCCACTTATTCATCTGAGCTATCCTGCGATTCCTACTCTGACTAGCATGTGGCACTAGTAGCAATCCTGAGATTACTACTTTTGAGGTCCTACTTTTTAATTTAACTTCTAGCTCCCTAAATGCGTCTTGTAGGACCTCATCCTGTTTTTTATCTATATCGTTGGTACCTATATGTACCACGACAACTCGCCTCCCTTTTTAGAATGTCCTGCACCCACTCCGAGACATCCTTGACCCTTGCACCAGGGAGGTAACATACCATCCTGGAGTCTCGGTTGCGGCCACAGAAACATCTATCTATTCCCCTTACAATTGAATTCCCTATCACTATCGTTCTCCCACTCTTTTTCCTGCCCTCCTGTGTAGCAGAGCCAGCCACGGTGCCATGGACTTGGCTGCTGCTGCTCTCCCCTGATGAGTCATCCCCCTCAACAGTATCCAAAGCGGTGTATCTGTTTTGCAGGGGGATGACCGCAGGGGACCCCTGCACTATCTTCCTTGCACTGCTCTTCCTGTTGGTCTTCCATTCCCTATCTGGCTGTGTACACTTTACCTGCAGTGAGACCAACTCGCTAAATGTGCTATTCACGTCGTTCTCAGCATCGTGGATGCTCCAGAATGAATCCACCCGCAGCTCCAGTGCCGCAATGCAGTTGGTCAGGAGTTGGAGGAGGAAACACTTCCCGCACACGTAGTCGTCAGGGATACCGGTGGCATCCCTGATTTCCCACATAGTACAGGAGGAGCATAACATGTGTCCGAGCTGTCCTGCCATGACTTAACCCCTAGATAAACTTAAATTGGCAACAATGCTAAATGTTACTTACTGATAAAGAAAAAAGAAAAACTGCTCACCAATAACCAGCCAATCAATTACCCCCTTGGCTGTGACGTCACCTTTCAATTTCTTTCTACTTCTTTATTGGCTTCTCTCCCTGCTGCAGCTGCACAATCATGCCTCCTCGACCTCCCGCTGGGCCTCTCCGACTCACGCTGACCTTTTGTAGACCTGGGACGCTGAAGCACCGCCTCCTTGACCTCCCGCTGGGCCTCTCCGACTCACACTGGCCTTTTGTAGGCCTGGGACGCTGCCGCTCCGCCTTTCGACCTCCCGCTGGGCCTCTCCAACTCATGCTGGCCATCACATGAGGAACCTCTGAGCCATAGGATGATGTGCAGGAGGCCTTACCCACGACATTGGGTATATCGATACAGGCATTCATACCTGCACCTGAGTGATGCAGACTGTGTGAGAAGGCTGCATTTCTGCAAGGAAGTTGTAACTGAGATCTGTGAGTTAGTAAAAGCAGACCTTCAACCTAAAAGTGTCACGACTGCTTTGTCACTTGAAGTGAAGGTTACAGCTGCACTTTTATTTTATGCATCTGGATCATTCCAGGCCACAACTGGGGATGTGTGCGCCATTTCTCAACATGCAACACATATCTGCATTCGGTAGGTGACTGTTGCACTATAGGTCCGGAAGAATGACTAAATAAAGATCCCCATGATCGCTCAGGCAATGCGTGACAGGGCTGTGGGCTTCTCCAAGATTGCTGACTTCCCAAAGGTACAGGGCTGCATTGATTATACCCACATCGCCTTGTGAGAACCCAGTGCCTAGTGCCCGGAAATTGACGCGGTCCCGGCCTGCAAAACCATCAGCAGGCCGGAGCCATTGGAGGGAGCAGCGTGCGGCGGCATACCACTGCAGGGAGCAGCGTGTGCTGCTGCAGGAGGGCAACGGCTATGAAACCAGGTCACTGATTGCAGTGTGGGCAGGCACAGCAGGAGGGGCGAAGGAGCGGCAAGAGTCCATAGAGGGAAGTGACCAGGGCCCAGGAGAGGTGTGAATCTGGGGCCCAGAAGAGGCGAGGGCCCAGGGGCAGCACAGGCCAGCCCCCACTGCGATATGTGTACGCGCTCGGTCTGTGCAGCAGAGCTGGTCTGGGAATTGGAGTGGGTGTGGCAGTTGATTCCACCAATTGGTCGCGGGGTCTGGGTGTGTTCCATTATTGTAGCAGCTAACTCCGACATTCCCTCCCTCGTGCCCTGACAGTGTCTCAAGTACCTGAAACAGTCCCTCCCTCATGTTCACCGACAGTGTAATTACCTGGAATTTCCTCCCTCATATTCACTGACATTGCATCTGCTGCCTGCGATATTCCCTATCTCATGTGCCCAGACAGTGATCCCATTTCTCGTGAGAGTGTTGTTACTTCGCCCGATCATCCCGATACCTCATCACCCACCCCACTGATGGTGTCCAGGAGTGATCGTGTAAGGTCAATGCTCTCCGCACTCATTGCCATCATTTGAACCACATCTGTTAGATTTTGCACCTCAGGAGAGCGCTGTCGAACTCTCCTTCCCCTTCTCACTCTGGGTGTGGTTCGCAGCTTCTCACTGGGACCCGCAGCCTCGGACGGTGGGGCCCTGGGCGTGCCTCGCTGAACCCCACTGGGAACCGCAGCCTCGGACTGTGAGAAACCATGAAATGTTCCAACACTCGTACCACTCAGGAAAGGGCCTGGCACCTCAATGGGCGGCACCTGCATCTCCTCAGGAGAGAGTACAAGAGTGCGGGCTTCACCCATCCCTTCCCCCTGCCCCTCTTCCTCCCACTCCCTCTCATCCCCATGCTTTTGGTCTGGGCGGTGGGATTGGAAGATGTTTTCCTCTTCAGGCTTGTCCGCATCTGTATCTTCTTCTGCATCGGCTTCAGCCTCGTCAGGGTTGGCCTTAAGTACTGCAAAATATAACAGAACAGACAAATGGTTAGCAGCAGAGGAGGGGGCAGGGTGGCATGAGTAGGCTCACACAGCGCAGGCAGCAGGCTGATTTGAAGGACCACGATGAATGATAGCACATTGCATCAACTGAAGCATAGCTGACGGAGACATCCCCATGAACCAAAGCATGGCTAGCCCGCGCACTACTTAATATTTAGCAAAGCCAGACTGTGTAATTTGCAAGACTTACCCTCTTCCTCAAGTGTGGGCCCAGCTTGTGCAGTGGTGGCTGCTTTTCTCAAAGCAGGACCCATCAAAGCAGCGACCCTCTCTTCCAAGGATGTCAGTGGGTGCAGATTTGCCGGACCTCCTCCTGTTTGAGTTCTTTCCCTTTTGTTGTGTGCCACCTTCCTCTGCAAAACTGAAAATATAACTTTTTAGAGGGGGTATCTTTCTGCTGGGTGGGATATATACAGATGGTCACATTTACAATTGCAATTCCAGTGAATAAATGAAAATATTACTTACATTAACTACTTGACCTAGGTCCTGCCACTTCTTTTTGCAAAGGCCTCCAGATCTTGGGGTGGTCACCATTGCAGTAATCTTCTGCTAGTTGGTTCTCGCGTTTCTTCATTTCTTTTGGTGAAACTTTTATGTGATCTTTGTTGGTTTCCAGCTCGTGCCATCTGGCCTCAATTACAGTAACTAGTGCCTCCTCTTCATCCTATGAGAAATTCTTGGTCCTTGAGCCGCGTTGCATATTGTATTGCAGTGCTGATTTTTCCACAGAGAATTAAAGTTCTCACACAAAACTGGCCCTTTAAAAATGGCCTAATGCAGACCGGGAGCTGTACTAGGCATGCACGCCCATAGCACTCACGTAAAACACGCCATTTATTTTTTTCGCGCATGCGCAGAGCGGGGGTCATAATTTTTTTGGCGCAAATATTAGGTTCCACCACCCCAAAAATAAAGGACAGGCTGCACTGCGTCGATTTCAAAAATTAGTATATGGAAACTTGCTAGTTATTTTTTTGGAGTAGTCGTGGCAAAGAAACGGGTGTAACTCTTGCAATCCACCAAAAAATGGCATTAGGGAAAATTGAGCCCATAGTTAGTGGTAATGGTAGAAGACAAGTAAATAATGATAAAAGTATCCGCTATATATTATCTGAAACACATATGGCTACTCGGGGCTGCAAGGCTACTGCTAGGCCCATAAAACAACTTTGTTTGGATTCGATAGACGATGATGTTGATTTTCCATAAAAATCTTTGCACTGCTTTTAAAATCTTCGTGTTTTGCATTTTATTTTGCAAAATGTGTCCTTTTAACTCATTCATTTGAGTGCTATGTTTTTGTTCACACAGTTTGCTTGAGATCTGAAGTTGTGCACTTCCCTTGGAGGATAATCAAACATTCAATTCCTGAGGAACTGCTGCCTCTGAATTCCGGATGTGCGTGCAAATTTCCATACCATGTCCATGCATTTATAGTTTCTGGTGATCAGTAATCCTCCACCATACCTGGATATCTAAAGTGACAGATTAGCACCATTAGATTATTCTTTGTGAGGCCAACACTGAATGTTAATTTGGGCAGGGACAAAGGGTTATAAAATTAATGCAGCCAATTTACAGCTCATCACATTTCACGGTGAAGAGGCTTTCATCTTCTGTGGAAGCCACTGAGCTCTGCTTCATTTAACCTTTGGTTCTTGTGCAAATTGATGCTATGCCAGATTTTACAGAATAGAAATTGGTTCGCGCCAGAACAGGTAGCCGGAGGATGGATTGTTATTTGGTCCCGAGCCTCATTTGATTAAGTTCAGCGAGCTGTGGACGCCTACCGTGAGGCCCCAGGCAGATTGGCAGTGAAGTTGAGATGAATGTCAGACGGATGCGATGCTAGCAGTGGCCCTTAAATAGGTCCTGGGAGAGGGGAAGGTGATTGGGAGGGGGCTTTTGGTGCATAGGCCTGCAACAGCCTGCAACATTGCCGTGGAGACGGAAGGAACACTCTTGTGCTTCCTGGCTCCATTTTAAAGTCAGTTCAAAAATTTACAAACCAAAAACTTAACTGGTCTTCGGCAATACCTTATTGGAGCTTACCAGGGCAAGCACCGCCTAGTTTTTGACCAATTCTGGAAGGTGGTTCTAAAACTAGCATTTCAAAGGGACCTGCTTCAGGCTGATGCCAAGGCCATATCTGGCGTGCCCAAACCAGGATGGCATTGGACATATTTCCGACGGTGTTCAGACAAGGGAAGTTGGCCCCCTAAATTGGGCCTCTGTATCCCCATTTCCTCCCTGGAAAAAGGATGCAAAAGGCCAGTTTCACCCCCAATGCCAGCTCCTCTTCCATAGTGCTACTTGCCGATAAAAATCGGTGTTGGAGGAAAGTGATGTACCAGCCTGTGAGTGTTTGATCTTTGAAGGATTGTTTCCTGCTGCATTGAAAATATTTATTTTACTTTTCTTATTCCTTTAATTGTGTTTTGATTGTTTCCTTCCATCCTACCTAGTCCCAATTGTTTGTATTGTAACACTCTCCTCTTGACTCCTTTCCCAACAACATTCTTGATGACAGCTGTAATTTTGCATCGAGCAGATTGCTGAAGAGGGAAATTCCTTGGGGATTTCACTGATACTTCTCAAATTGGAGAAGTGAAGAAATGAATGAAGAAGGTAAGTTGCAGCCAGGAAGACTAGTGCTGATTGACAGCATATCTACCTAAATTGCTGATCTGGACCCTGTAAAATTATTCTTATTCAATTTGTGCACAATAAAGTGGTCCATTTAATAACATAACTCTATTATCTTCTACTATAACTCAACCATTGTTCAAGGTTATCATCTCATCTGCTATTACTTTAATATGCCCCTTCTGAAATGAACTCTCTTGAGTATATTGAAATAAAATGCAACATTTTTCACACTTCAATTGTATTGTGATTGTGATATTAATGCTTTTTAAACTGGTGCTTCCATTTGATGACATCGTCTGGTGTGTAACTTCTGGAAAATAATCTGGTGCTCTTTCTAGAGGCTACCCCAGTGGGAGGCGTATGTATATGATCTGCACCACTTTGGTTTGTGCAGGAAGCGCAATTACATGCAAACAAGCAGATTTACATCCGCATGCATACTTGCAAAAAACTCCAGATCACATTTAAAGGTAAGTGGTCACAATTGAGGCCAGATGTTGGTGGTGCCTTATAACTTCTAAATCCATTATAAATATTTTCAGTCTTTCTGAAGGTTGCATTGAGGAAGAATTAGTACTGCAGAGGGTGGGGGAACAAAAAACGGTTGAGAGCCAAATGTAAAAGCACCAAACTTAGGGCTAGACTTTCCACTAGGTGGCTAAGGCCCCAAAAAATGGGCCTTGTTCTAGCGATGTGGGACGTATCGCTCGTGCTGATGGCCGGCACAAGGCCCATTTTTTTTTTGCGATTTTCCACTCGGCCTTACCCCGGCGATATCAAATGGGTGATCTGATTTTTTGGCGATCTCACGATTGCCCAAAGAAAATGGAAGTCAAAGAAGGAAAAAAAAGCTTCCCTCGCAATGCTATTCTGCACATGTGTGGCATGTTTTTTTTTAGGTTGATTTTCTTTGCTGCGTTTTGAGAGGTCAGGGGTCATCACACATGCTCAGAAGCACTGGGAGGGTCAGAGAGAGAGAGAGAGAGAGCGAGAGGAGAGAGGCTTTTGGGTTCAGTGGTTGTTTTTTTGGAATTTAAAATAAAATCAGCAAATTTGAGACATCATACGATTTTTTGGGGAATTTAAAAAACTTATAAATACTGATAAGTCGAGTTAAAATTTTCTCAGCAGTATTTAATTGCATAACTATTGCTATATATACAAAATACAGAAATGGAGGGATCAAGTGAGAGAAGGGCCAAGCCCTTCAGCGAGGAGGCCAATGAGGCTCTCGTTAATATAGTGAGCACGAGGTGGGAGGATTTGATACGGGGTGAGCATGGGAAACATCCGCCCCGTGCATATAGGAGGATATGGGCAGAGTTTGCCAACGTGGTCACATCGGCATCGAACAAAGTGCGCTCACCTGACCAGTGCCGCAAAAGATGGAACAATCTGCTGGCAGCAGCCAGAGTAAGTTGAAATTTAGTTTTAAAATCATCCGTATGTATTATTTAATGATGTATGGAAATTTTAATTAGAATCTTCAATGTTATTTGATTATATTATAACATAATTAAATTATGAATAAATTTATGCACCCCAACATTAAGTTGAATCTTATAGTATAAAATATTATTCATATGCAAAGTAATGCAAATTTTTAATTGAACATTTAAATCTGTCAGTCTTAAATGTTTATTGCCAAATCCATTAGCTAATGCCATGCAATGTTATCTTACCATTTACAGAAGAAGATATCTATCAACCGGACAGAGAAAAGTAGAATGGGCGGCGGCTCTGCTATGCTCCATGCACTAAGCGGATACGAGGAGCTTGCGGTAGCCTTAGTGGGGCCTGAAAGCCGTTCGGTCACAAACCCGTGGTGTGACTGAACCCACCCTTGAGTCACGTGAGTAATGAGAACTGTGCAGTGTGCAATGTGTGAAACATCAGTAAATACTAAAAATATCGTAGTTTTATGCATGTAATGTTATGCAATTATAATGCAATTTGATATATAATTGTGATGTACTCTTAATCTACGCATGAGGTCATGTTAGGCCTGGTGAACCCTTGTGCATATGTGATAATGGAGAGCATTGTAATGTTTTGAGTTATTGAAAAATTGATATCTATTGATTTGAATTGTTATACGTTGTTTCAAAATTTAATTTGTCTTTCGAAGGTCAAGTGTTCATGGAGTCAATGGACACCTCCACTACTCCAGAGCCATCACAATCTTCGCAGGAGGAAGAGGTGGAAGAGGAGGCATTGCAAACTCCTTCTGTGCAGGAACAAGAGGAGGAGGACGAGGAAGAATTTTTTTTTGTGGGGTGGGAACAACCTGCGGCCATCTCTATTGAGATGGATGAAGCACCGGGACCAAGCGGTGTGCAGCTGGTGGCGCTAAGGCGGGGTATGCAATTGCCTACCAAGGAGGGCCAGACGGAGAGCTTATTATCCCTGTGCAGGGAGATTGTCACGATCGGTCGCGACCTTATCCAGGGCTTCGTGGGTTTCTCAGCTAATTGGAGCCAGTTCTCCACAACCTGGAGCGAGTTCGGCACGAACTTCTCCAACTGGTCTTCTGAGCAGTCACAGACTGCTTGGGAGACATTGGACACCATTCGGCAGCAGACAACCATAACCAATGCCCTATGGCATGCGTTGCTGGCTGGACACGGCGCTGCACCCTAAGGTGTCATGTCTACTCATAGCGAGACCCCGAGCATGCAAACGAGTACAGAGGACACAGTTCCTCCTGACTCGGAAGTGGAGCCTCAGGCTTCTGCTTCTACTCTGTCACCTCCACCACGGCAGGAAGTCTTGCCGTCGTACATTGCACAACGCGTTCGTGTCGGTCTGCATAGACCAAAACCAGCAGGTGAGGTGCGAACACGGGGTGGGACAGGACCTGGAGAGAAGCATGGCTGCAAGTAGGGAGGGGGGAGTATTTTTCAAAAGTTCAATGTTCTTAGTTAAATATTCAATTGTTTTTTCCTCTTTGTTAATTGTTAACCTTTTGGGGATTTAAGGGAAGGGTGGGTTGGTGCAGGGGTGGGGGATGGAGGGAGGGTGTTAGTCAATAGTTTATTACAAATTTTCTATTTCTATCTTTGTTAATAAAAAAAACTTTAATTCAACAACTTTTGTGCCTTCTCTCTTAGTTACATTAGTTTTCAAATGTACAGTTTTTCATCCATAGTTGTTTGTTTATTCTTTTATTATACCAATATTTTTATTATAGCAGTACTTTAAACTTTATTTAACCAATTCTGATGATAGGCCAGTGCAAGCAAGACAACAAGGAAACCCCACGCAAATGAAACTTTTGATTAACCCTAACTGTAAATGAACATTTGAATATCCACAATTAATAGTTCATGCAAAGCGTTCATTAATGAGCTGCTGATGCAACAGCTTAGCGGCCGTGTAACTGCCACTGGCTACTGGTCTTCGGGAAAGGTATGGTGGTACCGGTGCTAGATCTCCAGGCTGATTAAGCTCCCCTATGTTCTCGCCCACGTCATCTCCCGCCTGTTTCTCCTCTTCATCTTTGTCGGCTGCCTCTTCTGTCTTATTTCCTTCTGGAGGTGGACCTGCAGCATGATCTGGCATTACTTGCCCTCTCGTTTTGCTAGTTTATGCAGCATGCATCACACGACAATGAACTCTACGACCTGATCAGGGTGGTACTGTAGGCTGCCTCCAGAATGATCCAGGCATCTGAAGCACTGCTTTAGGACTCCAATTGTCTTTTCAATGATGTTGTGAGTCGCTATGTGACTTTCAGTATACCATTTCTGTGCTTCAGTGACGGGATTACGCAGAGGGGTCATCAGCCAACTTGCAAGGCCATGCCCTTTATCCCCCAGTATCCAATCGAGACCTTCTGGCTGATTGACAAACAGGTCAGGGATAGCACTTTCACGTAAGGTGTGCGCATCATGGATGCTGCCAGGAAATGTAGCATTCACTGTTAAAATTGTTTGATTGTGGTCGACAACAAGCAGCACATTTAGTGAGTGGAATCCCTTTCTGTTACAAAACACCCCCGCGTTCTTTAAGGGTGCTTTCAGGGCAATATGCGTGCAGTCTATTGCTCCCTGTACCTTGGGGAAGTGTGATATCCTGTAGAAACCCAATGTCCTCTCGGTCTGTGCCTCCGTGGTCATTGGGAAGCTTATGAAGTCCATCCTGCGAGCGTAAGGGGCTTCAGTCACCCGTTGAATGCAGCAGTGTGTAGCGTGCTGAGAGATATGGCAGATGTCGCCAGCTGAAGCCTGAAAAGATCCCGATGCGTAAAAGGCTAGGGCAGCAGTAACCTTCACCTCAACGGACAGTGCGGTTCTGATGGTGCTGGAAAGCTGCAGATCACCCTTGACGAGTTGACATATCTCATCGATGTCCTCCTTCCAGAACCGCAGCCTCCTAAGACAAGCATTTTCAGACAAGTTCAGGTAAGATTGCTTTCCCAAGTACCTTCATTGGCTGTATGGTCTCCTCCTCTGTCTTCATCTCTGTCTGCGCATTACTCTGCCACTTCTTCGATTGATACTTTCAGTAACCAGTGTGTGAGCAGTTACAATTAAAGGCAGGGAAAGCATAGGCCCCAAATCACTCTCAATAATTACTTTCACTAATTTTAATAATCTCTCAACTCCATACTCTCTAATCACTGTACTCTGCTCTCTCTGTACTCTCTACGCTGTATACCAGTCAGTTTGATAGGCCCCAACAATATGAGTAAATAACTTCACTATGTAAAAGCTATTTACAAAATAATTTCAATATATAAAACCTATTTACCAAAAATAACTTTATAATACCTCTTTATTTTCCCGTTCCAATATTCTGAGTACAATTAACTTTAAATTAACTCTCTAAATAACTCACAACTAATCTTCCACCCTTCCTCCGAAGTTCAAAATGGCGTCCGTAGTGCCCATTTCCTTCTCTTAGGCCCAGAAAAAGCAACTATTTCTCAGCACTCTTTTGGACCTTGCATCGGCCCAGCAAAGTGCATGCTAGGTGCCGAAACTTGGGATGGGCCTTGCGCGGGCGATCATTTGGCGATCATCTCGGCGATCAAAGTGGAAACTTAGGCACCTGTTTTTCCGGCGCTGTTTTGGGCCTAGTTTCTACTTTTTGCTCAAAGTGGGCAACATAGGTCAGTTTTGGGCCATAGATGGGCCATAGATGGGCGATGTGAAGTGGAAAGTCTAGCCCTTTTTTTGAGCATCTGGTGAAGTGCTGCTGTCCTGATCACCTACTTGATAGCTGCAAAAATAGAGGCACTGTTATATGAGGGTGTAGGCGGGAGTGGGGGGTGGTGTTGTGGGGGGCTGGGGATGGGTGGGGGATGGTTGTCTTGTTCAGTTGCACCAGGCATCCTCCCCAAGGGTGGTATTCCCAGACTTATCAATTTGCTTGATGCAAGTTGCAGAGCAGCTGACAGCAAAATGTGAGGGAAAGCAATGTAAAACCAAGTTCTGCGATGCAACAGTTAGCGGCTGAACGACCTTGGGAGATAAAGCAAAGCTCAAAATTAAGATCAAGGAATAGAGTAAGGGCAAAAAAGAAATCAAAGCATTTTCAACCATCGGAAAGAAGTCCAATGCACCTTTAAGAAGTCAAGTTCCAAATACCAGACCATGAAATCCTATTTGTACCCATTTGAAACGAGTGAAGTGAGCAGCACCAATAGATAATTCACTGAAAACTCGCACGCTTGGCATGAGATCAATTTTCAGAATTATGACCAAGTTGGAAGGTGTAATGAGACTCTTGTCCATCAACAGGGAGGCCACAAAGGAGTTATAATATTTGTCCATTCAGTGGAATTCAGTGACTTGTGAATAACATGAGCCCACTTACTCGCCCAATTTAGCGAGGTATGCTCCCAGGATGCGTGCGTGTATTTTCAGTTTACCATTACTGAATCAGCCCCGAATGGGTAGTATGCGTTCCCAGCATGGAGCTTCACTGTTCACTGCACTGAGAGCGCAGATGGAGAATTTGGGCACCGCCACCCCACCCCCGCCCCCCACCCCGAACATTCCCTTCACAAATTCAATGGATGGAAAACCATGAAGGAGCATCAAGGTGTCCTCTTGATTTTATTTCCCTGGTATTTTCTCTGGCTGGGAGGAGAATACATGAGAAGTTAAAGGCCTAAGGGTTGAAATTGATGAAGGCCCCCACCTGCCCAAGTGCCGCCTAAAGGAACGCCGGTGGCCACCGAGGTACCTGACGGTACTTTTGGCGGGGTCTTCATCGAAAAGGTCGTTCAAAGGTCTGCGGGCGGCAAAAGAGGGACTTACGCCGCCAATCTGGGTGGCAGCCGGCGGGAACTCTCATTCTTGGCAGCAAAGGCGCTTGCTGCCCAAGTGCCAGCGAGGAAGCAGTCGGGCCCACGGCAGGTCGAAAACCTGAAAAGGAAAAGTGTCAAAAAAAAACATCGCAAGACCTTCAGGGGACCCTATCCAAGTAAGTCCCTGTGAAGAAAATGTTTTTAAATGTTTACTCACCTTTATTTCAGCTTCTTCATACTCACTGTCGGGGACAGACCAGCCTCCAGCCAGCGGTCCACCCGCGTTCTGGTGCTGACTCCCGCCAACTCCTGCCCGCATCATTATGGCATCTTGGCAGGCGGGAATCCACTTATGCTACTCAGCCGTCTGTTGATATCAGCGGGTGGTTCTCGGCAGTTCTCTCCTCCCACCCGCTCCAGCCCAAATCGAAAGTGGCACTAGGCGCAACTCGAAGAGGAATATCAGTGGCAGTGGGCGGCAGTCGGTGGCAGTGGGCGGTAAAGCCATCAATTTTGCACACTAGTAATTTGTCTCAGGCGGTGGGGAAAAACAGATGTTATCGGATCGAATGCCCGTAATATGCAGCGCCTGATAGTCCATTGACTGCAATGGAACTGAATACCAGTCGCTACATATAACAGTGGCCGACCCAATACTGCCCATTTTGCGCCACTGCCCAAGATAATTTCTAGGCCAAACACTCTTGTAAAGGACCTTAACATTCACTTATCTTTACAATATGCTTAATGGTGGCTATTATCATCTGTATTTTATAAGAGACGTGATTGCTGAGACGGACACATCAAATGACAAAAGAGGATAAGCATCAGTAGAATGTTCTTGAACTGCTATTGAATATTCTTTTTCACCGTAGGTAGGTTTGTTTTCGCCAGGTGGTTTGCACGCTACAATTATGCCTAGCTTCTCATCTACTTGGCTTCCAGGCAAAAAATTGAACGAGTGAAAAGCAAACAAAGAGGATCTCCACAATTGGAGCATTCATAATAAGATAGATGAACTAGTGGCACAGATAGTGATAAATGGGTTTAATCTAACACCCATTACAGAGACATGGTTGTAAGGTGACCAAGGTTGGGAACTAAATGTTCCAAGGTTCTTGACGTTTTGAAAAGACAAGCGGAATGGTAAAGGAGGGGGGTATCTTTGATAATGAAGGATGACATAAGGACAGAAGAGAGAAATGATCTTGGCTCAGAAGATCAGGAAGTAGAATCAGTATGGGTGGAGATAAGGAATAACAAGGGGCAGAAAGCTATAGTGGGAGTAATATATAGGCTCGCTAATAGTGGCTATAGCGTTGGACGGAATATTAATCAAGAATTAGTCGGAGTTTGTAACAAAGGTAATGCAATAATCATGGGGGACTTTAATCTTCGTATAGAATGGACAAATCAAGTTGGTAAAGGTAGTCCGGATGATGAGTTCATGGAATGTATTCGGGACAATTTCTTAGAACAATATGTCATGGAACTAAACAGGGAACAGGCTATTTTAAGGGCAAGATTTTCCACTTTTGTGTATATTACCCAAAAATGGCTGTTATTTCCGGCGTGGGCGGTAAAACTAGGTTTTCAGATCATTGGCTTCTCACCCATTCTCAAAGCACCTAGGGCTAGAACCTCCATTTTTTAGCTTATCGCCCAAAAATGGGCGTTATTTCCGGCATGGGCAGTAAAAAAAGATCGCTGGCTTTTCGTCCATTCTCTAAACACCTAGTTTACATTTTTGAAAATGGGATTTACCGTGAGCGATATCAAATGGGCAGTAGCATTAAATTTTTTTAACCTTCTGCTGTAAAGTGTAGCCGTCCTTAACAATGGTATGGCAACGCTCGATTCCAGCGATTCAGGAGGTCAAGGGTCACCATGACATGTGCAGAAGAGGTGACAGAGAGAGAGGGAGCTCAGAGGGACTGAAGGCGTGGCTGGGTGTGGTGTGACTGCTTTGTGTGGAAGGAGGGAGACTTTAGAGCTTCACAGCAAGTAGACAAACAAAAAGTAACTGTGAACAGCCATATATCTGGCCGAATTGGCCTATAATGGAGGGAGAGGAGGAGGCATCACAGCACGCTGTGGAGACTGATGTTGGAGAGAGCAGTGAGGTGGGAGAGGAGCACATTGGAGGCCGCAAAAGAGCCAGGAGGTTTTCGGACGAGGCAAACCTCCTGCAGGAGGTCGAGTCACGCTGGGGTGATTTTGACACAGGGAGGGCGTGGGAAGCCCACCCCAAAGGCCTAACACAGGATATCGACTGAGATAGCAGAGGTGGTCTCGTCGGCGAACAACGAGGTGCGTGAGGGCAACCAATGTCGCAACCGATGGAACGATTTTGTGGGATCCGCAAGAGTAAGTATTACATTGATTTACATGTACTTATGTGTTTATATAATTTGATTTGTAACAGTCTTGAGTGACTATCAGCAGATATGAGGTCTTGCACTTTTACCAGGAATGTTTTACTCAAAGCCTACGGTCACGGTGTACGTCTTTAGGTAAAGAATGATGATAATCATAATAATCATGATTACATCTGTCAGTTATGTGTTGTATCAGCATCTGTGACAGTTTCTAGCAATGATATCATGCAATGACCTCATACCATGTTGTCCTGTCACCTTTTATAGAAGAAGCTATCGAAGATGAGGTCCATGCAGAGGCGAACGGATGGGGGGCCACCAGTCACCAGCAACATCGCAGAGATGGAGGAGCGAGTGCTAGCACACGTGGAGAAGCACCCTTGGACAGCCACGGATGTATCTGCAGATCCTGAAGTGATGCCACGTGAGTAAAGCTTAGACCATTGCATAATGTAAATCAATAGATGCCACACCAACTCATATCCGACCAATCCTACATGATAGATGATTTCTAAAATTGTCATAGAAATAATGCTGGCCTACTGAAAATCATTGGAATCCATAATGTGTTGATGGTCATGAAATTTGATGTCTGCGATGATTTTGAGAGCGGTGGTGCTTTTGTCGTGCATATGCTGTGTGTAGCGCTGGACTCACCTTGTCACCCTAGCACCCTCTTCTCCTCTAATAACCTCATTTGTGCCTTGCAGCTCAGCCAGCAGCACGGCCCAAGGCAAGGCCACAGAGGCCAGAAGTTGGGGGCGCGGGGCAGGAGTCGGCGGACGATCCTACTACATCTGGTGATGAGGAGCTCCGATTCTCGCCCGTCAATCCGCTGGGTCTGTTCTCCACGGATGAGTGTGCGGACCTCGAAGAACCTGCATCGCCATGCTCCAGGACCCATTCCACCCCAAGGCCATCTACTGGTCCTCCGGTCATTCCTGCCTCCACTCTGGAGGTGCCGGCCCAAAGCACCTCTCCACAGGGTACCCCATTTGTCCCCAGGATGGCGCCGACCCTGCAGGGACCTCGTGGATGCGGCAGGTCTGTTCCACGAGCGCGACATGACAGTGGAGAGATGGTTCAGTTGTCCAGGAGGACTGTAACATTGGTGACCAGCTCATCGAAGTTTTGGGGGGGCACATCCCGACAGCTGACCACCATGACTGAGTACATTCCGCGGATGGCGGCGGCCCTGGATGCGATAGCCAGGAACACTGCTGCCACAGCCCTCCCAGTGGTCCCAGAGAGCGACACTCCACCCCTAGGTTCCGCACCATCACTGCGAACAACAGATGAGAGCAAAGACCATGATCCTGTTTCTGCATCAGAGAATGTTGCCCCCTCAGCACCGCCCACTCCTGTACCCGTGCAACCACTGCATCTGCCCCCAATGAGGCACCGCCTGAGAAGCTCCTCAGCCAGGCGCCGTGGAGCGAGGAGGGGAAGAGGTAGTGGTGGGGTGAAGAAGGGGAGGGGGGAAGGAAAGTGAGGTACATGTGCGCAGGTGATGGTTGTGTTTTATCTCCATCTGGGTGTATGCAATTTGTTGTAATGTATGGGGGGAGGGGACCACGCTCCTGCTTTGCCTTTGTAATCTGTGTTGCTGGACATGTTGAACATTTGATTTATGTCAATGGTGGCAAAAGGTGGGGTGTGGCTGGAGGTTGGGTGTTATTGCCTGTGATACTTATGATTTCAGACCAATGTTGGTATAAAATGTTTTTTGTTGAACATAAACTTGTTGCGCATTGTCTCAAGATAGCTGGACCGTTATACACTGGTGATTCCTTAATATGAAAGGGTTAAATACAACTTAACTTCAATCAATGTAAACTTTAACTGGCACCAAGGTGATGGGCACCATTGATGTCTGAGCTGTGCACAAACAGCAGTGTGTTAGCATTGTCAGTCACATCAACATTCTTTCAGGCAAATCGTTCAGATATCAGTTCCTTACGTAAGAGTCTTGCAGTTATGTAGCCACCACGGGCCCTTTCCTGTGGTCTGGATGGGGGCGTGGGCATGGTTGCATAGCCAGCCTGATTATCTGGCCCTAGGTCAGCGCCCAGCCCCTCGTCCTCCTCTTCCTCTCTCTCCTGAGGTGGAGCATCAGTGCCTTCTGGCAATTTTTGGCCCCTCCTTATAGCCAGGTTGTGCAGCATCGAGCACATGACCATGAAGTTACTTACTTGCTCACGGTTGTATTGTAGTTCCCCTCCTGAGTGGTCAAGACATCTGAAGCACTGCTTAAGCACAGTTATTGTTTTCTGGATCACATTGCATATGTCTCTGTGGCTTCAGTTGTATCGCTTCTCGGCCTCGGTGTGGGTGTCACACAGGGGGGTCATCAGCCAGGTGGCTAGGCCATATCAGTTATCACCAAGCATCCAGCATTGTCCTTGTGGCTGACTCTTAAAGATGTCAGAGACAGCGCTCTCACGCAGGATGTGAGCCTCAACGAAGCTGCCCGAACATTTGGCATTCATCTGGTTGTGGTCAACAACTAGTTGGACCTTCAGGGAGTGAAATCCTTTTGTGTTACGAAAATGCTCCGGGTCCTGAGAAGGTGGCCGCATGGCGATGTCAGTGCACTATATAGCTCCCTGCACCCTGGGGAACTTAGCAATGCAGTAGAATGCTCCAACCCTGTAAGTCTGAGCCTCCGTGGTCAAGTGGAAGCAGATAAAGTCCATCCTTCTTGCATATAGGGCCTCCGTGACCTCTCTAATGCAGCGATGGGTTGCATGGTGAGACAGGGCAAGTCTCGACCGCAGAAGCCCGAAAGTAACCAAACGCGTAGAAAGACAGTGCCACGGTGACCATGACCTCTACTGACACTGATGTCCTGATGGCAGGCTGCATATGTGGCCTGATGAGCTCAAATATTTCATTGATCACCATCTTGTGGAAGCGCAGTCTCCAAAGGCAGGTGTGGTCGGAGATGTTGAGGTAACACCTCTTTTCCCTGTACGTGTGGGGTGTGTATGGTCTGGCCCTCCTCATTCTTGCATATCTTAAATTGGGGACATAATGATGTGCATCACACATTGAGCCATCTGCACTCTGCAGCATCTGCGTATTAATGGATGCAGGCTGAGAAATGGCTGGCCCCATTGCATTGAAAGTATAATAGCGATTGATCAGAAGCAAAGATTTCCTCACTAAAATATACCTAGAGTAAACACTCAATAGTCCAGAGTCTGAAAATAGTCTGTTGAGATATTCACTTCACCTGAGGAGAACTCCAGAGTCAATGCAAACTCCCCCGAAGTTGAAGCAGCCTTTTGAATAAAGCGACCTGAGATTTTAAAAATGGTAGCCACACCACTGGCTTTAGTTCAGAACAGTTCCACTTTTTCTGAGCGTTTTTTTGGATGAGTGATATTGTGGGCGATATGTGTGCGAGGTTTCGAAAGTGAGGTGGGCGAACTCATGGGCGTTAGTTTCGCCAAATGTCCTCTTTACGGAAAAAAAATGGGCGAGCGGTATTATTGAATCTCGGCGTTAATTCCGTGTGGCAAGTAACGCTGGGCGATATTATAGGTGTTGATTTCGCCCATTCTGATGATTCCGCCCAAAAAAAGTGGGCGGGCAGTAATATTTTCTCCCAGCGTTCAGCACATGGGGAAAGTAACGCTCGGCAATAATTTTCCTAAAAATGCCTGTCAGTTTCCATTTTGTGCCAAAATGGGCGCTATGTGAACGTTAAGTGGGCGTTAAGCATGCAAAAAAAATAGAGTTTCTAGCCCCATATCTTGTATTGTTTAATGAGACAAGGTTAATTAGCAATCTCACAGTAAGGGGTCCTCTGGGGCAGAGTGATCATAATATGATAGAATTTCACATTACTTTTGGGAGTGACTTGCCGAAGTCCAAAACTAGAGTCTTAAACTTAAATAAAGCCAATTACATTAGTATGAAGGGCGTGTTGACTAATATGATAGAATTTCACATTATGTTTGAGAGTGACTTGCCTAAGTCCAAAATTGGAGTCTTAAACTTAATTAAAACCAATTACATTGGTAGGAAGGGAGAGTTCGCTAAGGTAGATTTGAAAAATAGATTAAAAGGTATGGCAATAGATAATCAATGGCTAGCATTTAAAGAAATATTTCATAATTCTCAATCAAAATACATTGCATTGAGAAACTAAAGCTCCACAGGAAAAGTGATCCATCTGTGGCGAACTAAAGAAGTTAAGGATAGCGTTAGATTAAAAGAAGAAGCTTATAATGTTGCGAAGAATAGTAGTAAGCCTGAGGATTGGGAGACTTTCAGAAACCAGCAAAGGATGACCAAAAAATTGATATCAGGGCACTTAGATAATCATAGCATGATTAGGCAGAGTCAACATGGTTTTATGAAAGGGAAATCATGTTTGACAAATTTATTAGAGTTTTTTGAGGATGTAACTAGCAGGGTAGATAAATGGGAATCAGTGGATGTAGTATACTTGGATTTCTAAAAAGGTACCACATAAAAGGTAATTACACAAGATAAGGGCTCATGAGTTTGGAAGTAATGTATTTGCATGGATAGAGGATTGGTTAGCGGACAGAAAACAGAGAGTAGGGATAAACAAGTCTTTTTCAGGTTGGCAGGCTGTAACTGGTGGGGTGCTGCAAGGATCAATGCTGGGGTCTCAGCTATTTACAATCTATATTAATGACCTAGATGAAGGGATTGAGTGTAATGTATCTAAGTTTGCTGACGATACATATCAAGAAAGACTGGATCAACTGGGCTTGGTATTCACTGGAGTTCAGAAGATGAGAGGGGATCTCATAGAAACGTTTAAAATTCTGAAAGGTTTGGACAGGTTAGATGCAGGAAGAATGTTCCCAATGTTGGGGAAGTCCAGAACCAGGGGTCACAGTCTAAGGATAAGGGGTAAGCCATTAAGGACCGAGATGAGGAGGAACTTCTTCACCCAGAGAGTGGTGAACCTGTGGAATTCTCTACCACAGGAAGTTGTTGAGGCCAATTCACTAAATATATTCAAAAAGGAGTTAGATGTAGTCCTTACTACTAGGGGGATCAAGGGGTATAGCGAGAAAGCAGGAATGGGGTACTGAAGTTGCATGTTCAGCCATGAACGCATTGAATGGCGGTGCAGGCTCAAAGGGCCGAATGGCCTACTCCTGCACCTATTTTCTATGTTGCTATGTTTCTAGGAGGGACAGTAAGATGTGAGGAGGGCACATAACATCTGCAAAGAGATATAAATAGATTAAGTGGCAGATGGAGTATAATGTGGGAAAATGTGAGTTTATTCACTTTGGTTGGAAGAATAGAAAAACAAAATATTTTTTAAATAGTGAGAAACTTTTAAATGTTGATGTCCAGAGAGATTTGGGTGTCCTCACACAAGAAACACAGAACGCAAGCATGCAGGTACAGTAAACAATAAGGAAGGCAAATGGCATGTTGTCCTTTAATGCAAGGGGGTTTGAGTTTCAGAGTAAGGAAGTCTAGCTACAACTGTACAGTGCCTTGTTGCGACCACACCTGGAGTACTGTGCACAGTTTTGGTCTCCTTATCTCAGGAAGGATATACTTGCTTTAGAGGCGGTACAATGGAGGTTCACAACATTGATTCCTGGGATGAGAGGGCCATCTTATGATGAAAAATTGTGTAGAATGGGCCTATACTCTCTGGAGTTTAGAAGAAGGAGATGTGTAGCATTTGGCTCAGCTCCCATAGACTTTAATGACAAATATTGGATATGAGGACAAATCTCTGTTTGACTCCTTTGGGGAAACAATGTCCCGAGAAGTCGACTCCCAAATATTGAATAGCAGGAGATGGCTGGCCCATTGTCTGTATGGAAATAACCAGTTAACTAGATCAGTTTGGAGATCAAAAGCCATCACCGACCATTAAGGCCATTAAAACATATCAAAAAGACATCAAACCTGAAGCACCTTTTGTTACCACGGAGGCCAGGCCCTGGAAGGCAGGAAGAGGCCACATAGGACTCGAGTGGATGACCCATCCAGATCTGGGAAGAAGCCTGGAAACCATGCCCTGAGTCCATTAAAATACAGACAACAGTCTGTGTATTGGAGGAGTATATCAGAGAGCAGTTTTGGATAGCTCTCTCTTGCTACTTCGTTCATCAAGAAACGAACACTCCACCACGGGATGGAAGGACGGAGCATCACGAAGAGCTGAGCCTTGCTTTTTCACCCCAATATGGACCACAACTCAAACTGGGACTCGAATATTGCATCGGTCATACAGAACCACATCGTACGGGAAGAAGCTGCAAGTAAGTCCACGGGCAATCGGGGTGAGCATTGTCCACACCTACACATCCTTAAGACCACTTACTTGTGTGAAGGGGCATTCTATGTCCTAACCAAACCACAGGGGTTTAGTCTGGGAAGGTTCTTTTCTTGTGTACTGTAAATTATATGTTAGGTTGTGGTAACTTGACATGGCAGGGACTTGTTGGACAAGTCAGGGTTGTATTTTTGTACTGTATTACACCACTGTGTACTGTTTTACTCGTGGTGCGGTTGAACTTTATTAAACACTATACGGTTGAGCTCGAAAATCATTGTCCATGCCAGATCTGTACATAGTAATCCCTATCGTCCAGAACTTGTAGTAGGAGGTGTGTTTCGGTACGCCCGAGCAAACCACCTACAGATGTGATCTCATTGAAACATACAAGATCCTGAAGGGGATTGACAGGGTAGATGCTGAAAGATTGTTTCCCCTGGCTGGAGTGTCTCGAACTAGGGGGCACAGTCTCAGGATAAGGGGTAGGCCATTTAAAACAGAAATGAAGAGGAATTTCTTCAGTCAGAGGGCTGTGAATCTTTGGAATTCTCTGCCCCAGAGGGCTGTGGATGCCGAGTCTCTAAATATATTCAAGGCTGGGATAGATAGATTTTTGGAATCTAGGGGAATAAAGGGATATGGAGATCGGGCGGGAAAGTAGAGTTGAGGTTGATGATTAACCATGATCTTATTGAATGGTGGAGCAGGCTCGAGCATAGTCCTGCTCTTATTTCTTATGTTCTTAATTAGGGAGTAATGCACTGCATCCAGAAAGATGCTAGATCCTGAGCCCAAATTGATTGCTTCGAGCAGGTATTACTGGAAATACTTTGTAGTTGTCTAATCGAGCCACGGTGGGTGTTGCGAACTATACTATTGTTACATTCACTACTCTTTTTAAAAGGTTGCTATTATCCAGATGTATATCAGACAATGTAAACACGTTTGGATCTGATATTTGAGTAGGCATCATTTAGAAACTAAACTTATTCAAGGGCAGTCATTAAAGGTCATGTTTTCCAACTAAATGAATGAAACTTCTCCACCCATACACTAACTATGTACTGATATTTAGTAATTTGCTATGTTGGCTCTATTGGAGCGATAGTGCAATTTTCTGCCCATGCTCCTAGAATCCCTCTGTTAACACACATAGCGTTATTTTTTGTTAATTGTTAAGAGACTGCTAAGCACCAATTATAGGTTAAAGTGAAAATGTGCTCATGCTTGCATTCCAGACTGCACTGACATAATGCCACTTGTTCTAAAGGTAGTGTTAAATAGCAGAGTGGGCAGAGATCCGGTATGGAGCCAAGTAGAAGATGTTGTGAATAGCAGCTCTGCTGTTTTCAGTCTATATAGCAGCATTGTTCAACAGTTAGCCCCATTATGCTGGACATTTTGGACAAGGAAGTGGAGGAAGAGCAACAGAAGACAACTGGAGAGGTCCAAGGCAATAGTTGGAATATGATTAGGCCTCATTACCACACAAGGCAACATATTTATCAGAGACAGCAGAGCTACCTCAGTAAGATAATGGGACTAAAGGCAGATAAATCCCCTGGACCTGCTGGCTTGCATCCTAGGGTCTTAAGAGAAGTAGCGGCAGGGATTGTGGATGTATTCATTGTAATTTACCAAAATTCTCTGGATTCTGGGGAGGTCCCAGCTGATTGGAAAATTGCAAATATAACACCCTTATTTAAAAAAGGAGGCAGACAAAAAGCAGGAAACTATAGACCAGTTAGCCTAACATTTGTGCTTGGGAACATGTTGGAGTCCATTATTAAAGAAGCGGTAGCAGAAAATTTGGGTAAGCAAAATTCGGTCAGGCAGAGACAGCATGGATTTATGAAGGGGAAGTCATGTTTGACAAATTTGCTCTAATTCTTTGAGGATGTAACGAACAGGGTGGATAAAGGGGAACCAGTGAATGTGGTGTATTTGGACTTCCAGAAGGCATTTGACAAGGTGTCACATAAAAGCTTACTGCACAAGATAAAAGTTGGGGTAATATGTTAGCATGGATAGAGGATTGGTTAACTAACAGATAACAGAGAGTCGGGATAAATGGTTCATTCTCTTGTTGGCAACCAGTAACTAGTGGGGTGCTGCAGGGATCAGTGCTGGGACCCCAACTATTTACAATCTATATTAACGACTTGGAAGAAGGGACTGAATGTAACGTAGCCAAGTTTGCTGATGATACAAAGATGGGAGGAAAAGCAATGTGTGAGGAGGACACAAAAAATCTGCAAAAGGACATAAACATGCTAAGTGAGTGGGCAAAAATTTGGCAGATGGAGTATAATGTTGGAAAGTGTGAGGTCATGCACTTTGGCAGAAAAAAATCAAAGAGCAAGTTAGTATTTAAATGGAGAAAGATTGCAAAGTTCCGCAGTACAGCGGGAGCTGGGGGTACTTGTGCATGAAACACAAAAGGATAGTATGCAGGTTAAGCAAGTGATCAGGAAGGCCAATTGTATCTTGGCCTTTATTGCAAAGGGGATGGAGTATAAAAGCAGGGAAGTCTTGCTGCAGCTATATAAGGTATTGGTGAGGTCACACCTGGAATACTGCGTGCAGTTTTGGTTTCCATATTTACGAAAGGATATACTTGCTTTGGAGGCTGTTCAGAGAAGGTTCACAAGGTTGATTCCGGGGATGAGGGGGTTGAGTTATGAGGAAAGGTTGAGTAGGTTGGTCTCTACTCATTGGAATTCAGAAGAATGAGAGGTGATCTTATCGTGACGTATAAGATTATGAGGGGGCTTGACAAGATGGATGTAGAGAGGATGTTTCCACTGATGGGGGAGACTAGAACTAGAGGCATGATCTTAGAATAAGGGGCCGCCCATTTGAAACAGAGATGAGGAGAAATTTCTTCTCCCAGAGGGTTGTAAATCTGTCGAATTCACTGCCTCAGCTGTGTAAGCTGGGACATTGAATAAATTTAAGACAGAAATAGACAGTTTCTTAATCGATAAGGGGATAAGGGGTTATGGGGAGCGGGCGGGGAAGTGGAGCTGGGTCCATGATCAGATCAGCCATGATTTTATTGAATGGCGGAGCAGACTCGAGGGGCCGTATGGCCTACTCCTGTTCCTAGTTCTTATGTTCTTATGTACCTCAATTTTGCCAAAGAGCATCTCACTGAAGTGCTCATCGATGTGCCACCAACTGTTGGCACGAAGCCGACAGTTGCAGCAAAAATGATGATGCCAATAATTTTTCTTTGCCACAGGCTCTTTCTAAGCAGTGGGATTCGTGGCTCACTAATGCAGAACAAGGTCATAAGCACCCTGCTTTATGAAACTCAGCACTTGGAAGCAACAAGAGTTGAAGTAGATGATAGTGTTTTTGGAACGATGTGGGGGCAAATATTTGTCATCACTGCATGGGTGGTAATGTGGCAAAGTGGATAGCCTGCCCATTATAGAACCTATTTGATTTACAGTCCGTTGAAAATCAGATGAGGACTTTAACAGCCAAGCGATCCAGTCTGCCAGGTTACCACCCATGCAGTGAAGACAACAAAATTACCTTGTGCTATTTCAATGGTACAGAAAGCCACTGGCTTCACCTGTGTACTCATTCAAGCACATGTGCAACACCTGTGGTGTGCACCAGCAGAAAGGAAGCATTCATGAACAACAACATTTTACGATCACCACCAAACAATTCTGCATAGCCATCATTATTTCCAGTGAGTCTCAATTTTGGCCTATCTTGAGCAAATCATAGGTTCCTCATTTATCCCGAGGTGGCGAGAGTTGAATGATTGGCTCGTTGGATAATATGAATTCATCTGTTTGAAGTGCAACCCATTACACCACTTCAAGTCCCCATACTTCTTAACAAAGAGCCTACAGCAAAGATTCCAATATTTCAACCATACTGGGAATGTCTTACAATATGTCCAGAGTGAACTGGCAGAATACAGCACTACACAGCTATTGAAATGACAGGATTTTCTGCTAGAATTGTGCCAGCTCCTTAGCATAAATTCAGCGACTTGTGGCAGGAAATTCTCCAGCGGGCACTTCATGTGGTTCCCTGGTCACCTGCGCCAAATATCAGGATTTTCTGTCACAAGTGATAGGAGGGGATGTAGAATATATCCATTCTGATATGGGTGGGTCTATTCAAGTTAAGCACAAATGTTAGGAATACTTTCTATGACATAGTTCCTGTCATTTGCATCAAAGTGACACTAGCTGTTAGGAATGCCTGTGCATTAGTGTCCAGGGTTGCTATCACTCCGAGGGGAGGACCTTTGAAAAAGGAAACGGCCACTTTAGCCAATATCGTCAGTCACACAACTATTGCATAGGCTTAAGCAGTATTCTTTGAAAGAAAACATTTAAATGTTTAAGGCTAGAAATTCAGTAGGTTAGTGCCACCCGTTAACGCTCCAGAGGGGCACCTCCCGCCTGCCTGTGCGCAGTACTGTCAGTGCCTACCAGGAACTTCAGTGAAGATTTAGCGGTAGCGCTGACAGTTTGTGCTGCAAAACAAGTGTGCAACACCCCCGTAGCACCGCATTTATAACATTCAGTATTTTGCCTGCTATAGCGCCTGGCACTGAGACCGGCAGGGGAAAGCAGTCGGTCCAGTGACGATCCCGGGGCGATATCGTCCGGAGTGCAAGGTAGGTGCTGACATTTTTTTTTCAACTTTTTTTTATTTGTTGCAGGAGTGGGGAAGTGTGGGTGAGGTTTACTGAATTTTTCAACGGGATTTGTTTTTCATTCGGCATCCAAGCACCAAAAATTGAGTCGGCCTCCTATCGTTCTGTTCGAGCCCGAAGAGGTATGTGAAACGCTTCTCTTAATTCTCCATTCATCTCTTGGGGCAATACAACTGAATATCCCTCTGTGACGCAGTAGACATCGTCTGCCGCTAAGGGTAGTGCCCCGATGGCATCACCGCCTCAAAGTGGGCAATATCGAATTTCTAGCCCTTAATGTTTGAGGCCCGTTCTGAAAGGCAATGTCCATCCTATACCATGGTAGACATATGAAGCCTCCCACAATCATTTATCTAGCAGCCAAGGAAGGTTTTCTGATAGAAGTGGACACACACAGAAATTATTAAATTACTCAGGGTCAGGAGTAGGTCACCAGGGCAAGTGAATCCCCCGCTCTCCCAAAGTTGCAGCAGGATTCCTCCGAAGTACAAAATCCCATTTATATACATTGAGCCACAATTTGCTGTGCCAAGGCATTGATTGGCATCTGCTGTTAATTAAACTTGCCCTTGCATGTTTAGACTTTTTATATTTTGCACGGCATGTTGCTGAAAGTGCAAGCTGATGAATGTCACAGCGAGGCAAACTGAGCATCTGGGACCTCAGTGAACAGGACAAGCAACTGTGTGTCTCCTTAACCAATCAAATTGAAGGATTGTGAAATTAGCAGCGCAAGGACTGAGAAGGAAGTGTAAATTCGAGTGGGTGAATTCAATGTTAAATCAGGTACAGAAAGAGAATAAAGGGCTCAAATTTGGCCCATCCTTTTTTTCAGCGCACTTACCGGAGATAAGTGCGGCAAAAAAATCGCTCCCCACTTTGGCCGCTGTCCAGCCTCTGCTTGGTCTTCGTGCAGCATGGCCAGTCGGGTAGGGGGCGGAGCCAATGTCCTGCGCTGAAAACAGTGCCGGGACGTCTGCACATGTGCAGTGGAGTATCCGCACATGTGCAGTATCTCCTCATCCCCAGCCTCTCTGTGTGCATGCTGCAGCCACTGTGTGTGTGGGACCCGATGCCCATCCCTAGCCTTGACCGAGTGGTGTCCCGGTGCGATTGACCTCAGATTTGAAATTTTATGCACTGTAGCTATTTTTGAATTTTCTTAATGGCTTGTCATTTTCATGGACTTTTGGATATTTTGAACAAATTATGTAAATATGTTTTGTCTCACTAAATAGTTAATTTAGTGAGTTTATTACCGTGCAAATATAACAACTTCACACCACTCACTGCATTTCAATGGTGAGGCAAACAGCGAAATGCCATTTTCACAAAGCTAACAACAGAGCGGCGCAACTCAGACACCAATGTTTGGATTTCTGTCTTTAACATCACAACTGTCCCACACCTAAAGTTGCCGTACCAATTGTGCATAAATAATGGCAAGCACCATTAGCCTCGCTGTTATTTTGCCAGTTATTTATGGGCCATTATTGTGGAATAAGAACCAGCAACAAGCCATGCCACTACAGGAGAAGAATGCTAGCAGAAGCACAGCAGCCACTGAGTACTTGTGTTAAGCATTATGCACTGATTCAGCTGGCTGCCTCCCTCTAGATGTCGCAGAAACTAACAGTTCCGCATGCATGTCAAAATATTTCAGCTATATGCCCTGCTCATTTTCAGGCTTAGTTTTGTTATTTCCCCAGGGGACTGGCAACTTCTTGAGAGCCATCTGTCTGTTTCTGTACATCTGTCTGCATATCACTGCTGGAGACTAAGTCCTCATATCAACCGCTGCTGTACTTAAACACCAAGATTTGAATCTTGCCATTACTGTATCACAGACACGTTTCTCAGTAGCTCAACACCATCGGTGGAAGCATTTCTGAGAAATGCGCCAACCGTGTTTCCTTCTTTTATTCCTGAGGTCTTTTTTGCAGCAGTCACTGATGGAGTTCAATGGAAGAGAGGAACACAGAGTAGGAGTCGGAAAACTTTGCTGCATGATAAAGAAAGCAAGAACTTTCATTTGTATAGCGTCTTTCACAAACTCAGAATGTCCCAAAGCATATAGTCACTGTTGTAACGTAGACTATCAACTGACTGGGTGGCAACTTTAGAAAATCCAGCTCATGGTCTGCAAGGACACAAGTGACTGGCCCACCTGCACTTGCTCCTGAAATATCCTCTATTTCATAGCTGGTTTCATGAGGTTTGAATCATTCTAAGTCTTCACTCAGCAACAACCAGCCCATCTCCATCTCCTCTGCCTCTTGCACACCTTTGTTCATCCTGTATTTTTTTTTCTCCAGTGGGCACCTTCAGCTGCTGCCTGCTTCAAATGGTCAGTACACTGTGTCATGTGGTGAGGCTCATTCTTGTGAGGACATGACTTGTTGCTCCTGTGCTTCTAGCTTATCTATAATATGAAGAAAAGGGCATATGATAATTACATGTGTGTACTTTGGCACGTATAAGGTACATTTTTAAGTGCAGAACATGTATTGTTTAATACCTGCTAACATACAATTTAATTCATAGAAACCAGTAGTATTTGTCTCTTTCAGCTTGTTTGCTACACATGGCATGCACAATCTTCCATCCAATGAATGTCATTATAATCTCTTTGCCTGAGGTGAGGGGTTGAGTCTGCTGAGATCCTCTGCTCATCTGCAGTTGGTTCCATCTGTTTTATGCTGCTTGCTTGCGTAACAAGAACAATCTGGATTGAATGAACAAATATTTTGTGCTGTGCACTTTAGGCTGCAGCACAGTTTACTTTGCTTGTTTCCTTTAGTTTTGCACCCAGATTCCAGCACAGTCGGCCAGAGAGCAGAGAATTTTAAACGTAAGTGAGGTTCCCCCCACCCCCCCCCCACCCCGCAAAACTGTTACATTTGTGTTTTCCGTGAACATTTACGCTGCCTCAAAATTCAATTTTCAATTTGCCTGAATCAAGCCCCACACACAAACTGGCAAATGACCCCATGTCGAAATTGCAAGATTCCGCTGACTGAGCTGGTTTAGGAAGGCTTTTAAATTGTGCTCATTTTTTTAGGCATGCAGCCCCTAGTAGGCAAGTTTTAAAAGTTATTTATATCCAAAAATATTTAATTTACTAAAACACTGACTGGTGTACACCAATAAAACCATTAAATGCTTCAGTATAGTTTCTTACATTCATTTTCAGTGATGTAAATTAGTTTATTTACAGATGGAAAACAGATTGAACACCCTTACTAAAAATGCATATTTTTGCTGATAAACCCATTTTCAGCTGTGTTACTAAAACTGCACCAGTTTACCATTCTTAAATACATCAAGGGATACTTTTTAATAACAGAAAAAAATAAACAATTACATTCTATTATACTGTCCGATTTTGTTGGTTCATGAAATATGTTACATTTGCGATTATGCTAATGGATTTTGCAGAAACTTGAACTATAACCGAACCAGTGGAATTTCAAGCACAATTTGAGCGCAATTTCCCTATTGCGCCCAAAGCGGGAACCTCTACCCGCTTATATATAAAATACTTCATTGTAAAGAAAATGCTTGCATTTATATAGTACCTTTCACATCCTTAGGACATCCCAAAGGGCTTTAAGATAATGAATTACTTTTGAAGTGTGGTCACTGTTATTTTGTAGGCAAACACTGCAGCTAATTGCACACAGCAAAGTCCCACAAACAGCAATGAGGATGATTGACCAGTTAATCTGTTTTTGATGGTGTTGGTTGAAAGATCATCATCATCATAGGGAGTCCCTCAAAATTGAGGAAGACTTGCTTCCACTCTAAAAGTGAGTTCTCAGGTGGAGCCATGTCGGAGCTGCGAATAGAGCGCTTCCTTAGGGAGTCGCTTGTCAGGCATTGCGGAGCTGTTCGAGCGTGGTCAATGCTTTGATGCTGGGGTTGTTGGCCTGAGCGAGAACACCGACATTGGTGCGTCTATCCTCCCAGTGGTTTTGCAGGATCTTGCGGAGGCAGTGCTGGTGGTACTTCTCCAGTGTTTTGAGATATCTGCTGTATATGATCCACGTCTCTGAGCCATATAGGAGGGTGGGTATCACTACTGCCCTGTAGACCATAAGCTTGGTGCCAAATTTGGGAAATGCTGGCCAGGACACTGAGATAATTTCCTTACTCTTCTTCAATCTTATACATTCACCTAGGCAGGCAAATGCAATCTCAGGTTAATGTCTCACCTGAGAGACTGCAACTCCGACAATACAATATTCCTTAAGGACAGCACTGAGTGTCAGACTAGATTAAGTGCTCAACTGCAAAATTTAACCTTGAACCCACAACTTCTGACTGAGATGCAAGAATGCTACCAATGAGCCAAGGCTAACACCCTGCCTTCCCTGTAGAATGTTTGGAGCACAATACTAAACATATGAATAATTATATTCATTTTTTAATCGTACAACTACATCTTCCTATAATTAATCTTTCTCGGCTAAATCATTGTCAATGCTACACTGGCTCTTAACTACCATTATTACTTGCCTTTTGTTGTAAACGTAGCAGGTAACTGGATCAATTTAAGTTAAGCATACTAAAAGACTTAAGCAACTTACTTTCATTGGCTACTTGCAAGTGGCTACTTGCCATATTTGGCGATTCCTTACTTTATACCTTGGAAACTTTCTTCAACTCGGATATCTTTCAGATTTCTCTCCAGCTTTTCTGGGTACATGAACCGGAATTCATGGCCAGGTGAGTGGTACCATATCTGCATAACCCTTTGGTTGTAGATGGGTTGCCTTCATGCACCATACAGTGCAATTTTCCTAGCTGTTCCACCATTAACTACGACCTGCAAATGCTTTTCCAGCAAACTGAGGTTTCCTCTTTCTCCTAAAATTGTGCATTACACAGCTGGATTGGCCCACAAGTACCGGTTTAGCAGTTAACTGGCTTTTTAACTAGTTGCGCTTCCCAATTTTCATTGCGCTGCCATTGGTGGCCATGTTTTAAGTTCCCTAGGCCCTGAGCTCTGGAATTCCCTCTCTAAACCTCTCAGCCTCTCTTCTCCATTAAGATGCTCATTAATACTTACCTCTTTGAAAAAGCTTTTGATCATCTGTCCTAATGTCTCTTTATATGGAACGATGTCAAATTTTGTCTGATAAAACTCCTGTGAAGCACATTGGCACATTTTACTATGTTAAACGTCCTATATAAATGCAAGTTGCTGTTGTTGTCAAGCAGCACTCATGCAGGTGCCTTTGGATTGGCGACTCAGTTAGGCTTTATTTTCAGCACACCCGAAAGCCCCAAACTTCTAAAAAGCGCATTGAGTAAAGTTGAGCCTTGCTTCCATTACACTGGAAAAATGAGTAAAAACCTTAATTCACAAGTAATGTCGTAAAAGGCATTAAACCCCTCCCCCCAAAACCTGAGATCCAATTCCAGGCGATACTGTCCTTAGTACAGGGAAAGTTTGCAAGTTTTGCATAGGTTAGGGAAAAAAACTGAAACATTTCCTGGGGAATGGACAAGAACAAGGCAGCCCTTTCATGTATTCTTTGGCACAGTGATTTGCACTAACTGGCTGTCAGCAACTGTGGAGATATCTTTAGGTAGGAGCATTTGGTCTGTCTGACTGAGTTGGATATAGTGATAGATTGTTGCCCTCATCAGTGTGACAGTAACGAGAGGGCACACGTTTACGATAATTACAAAAGAATTGAAGGAGAGGTTAGGAAAAATGTCTTTACTCAGTAAGTGGTTAGAATGTGGATTATCTGCCACAACCTATTACTAAAGCAGGCACCATAAATTATTATAAAGGGGCTTAAACAGCTGTTTGAAAAAGAGGAATATAAAGGTTTTAGGAATGAGCAAAAAACTTACACGCATATATATATTTAATATTTATGACACGTATATTTAGCATGTACAAATTTGACACATACATAGATATGACATATATATGACACACATATATAATCGGCCTGAATTCACAGCCCCTACGGGCATGTACAAGGTGCGCAAGTGCCCATAGGGGCCCCGCAAGTTCCGACGAACTTCTGCCCAGTGAATGCCCTGGGAATTCTTACGACTGATAAAAGTGCTGCTTTTATCAGCATAAGACTTTTAACAGAAAAATTTTAAAAATTCACTAATTTAAACATATAAAATCGATTAAATAAGGTAAGTTTACTTTTAGACCCTTTAAAATATGTAAATATATTTTTCAAAAATTAAATTTTTGTTTTAAATAATTAATTAAATTCCATTTTGATTAATTTTAAATATTAGATTTTTTTTAAAATCATTTTAAGTGCTTGTGTGTTTTTGGAGTATTCCCATTCATACTGAAAGTGAGCCATAAGTATGAATGGGGATCCCCCTACTTTGATTGGTTGAGCCAACCCATGTGATCCCAGGGACGCGTACAAAGTGCTGAAGTCCCTGGAATATGTGGGCATCTACGCAGGCCTTCAGGTAGAGTCCCAGGACCTGAAGGCTACAAACCTCTGGGACCATGAGGTAAATTCGTAGAAAGTTTTCAGGTTGGAGGCATCCGCCCGTGGGAAACCTCCAACCGCAATTTCTGGGCCAATATATATATAAATGTGACACACATATATAACGGCCCAGATTTTGAAATTGACTGCAAATTTGGGATTTCCACTTGCGCATGCGCTAAATCCCAAACTTGCAATCTGTCAAGTTTCGACTACACATAGGCTTTGCTGCATCTTTCACCTCCTCATACAAATGAACGTGCTCAATGAATGTTGGGGTAATTGTCCACCTACTGTGAATTAATTACCCTGAAAATGTTTAAATCTGATGCAAACAGGCATAGGAAGCATGCTGCACAGTGTAAAGCGGGGGTGGGGGGAGAAAATTGTATTACAAACCTGTTCCGAACATTGCTGCTGTCACACAAAAAAGGCTCATTTGTATTTAATCTCCCATTCTCTCCCATATACAATGTATTGAAGGAGCTCTTTCTGTGCATTAGATGATTTGTACTGATAAACACATAGAAAATTTGTTTCCAGCAGATTAGAATATTTATACTGAAAGGAAGGGATTGTGTCCATTATCTCAGCTGTGTTTTGCTATTAGAAATAGTGGTAACATCTTATCTTGCTTATTGGGTAGAAAATAAGTTGATAAAATTGAATGGGATTAATATCACCGCTATGTTTTATTAACGGACAATTGTTTTATGAAATGAGCCATGACAGGGAGCAAGAGTAAAAATTCCCTCCTTTTTGAAGTCCGATGGGATCGGACTGGGCCGCCTTACCAGACCAGCGGTTAAAGGGTGCCTGTTTGGAGAAACGAGTTGCTCCTGGCAAAAGATCTTTGTGCAGTTATGGCAGAAAGAGTCCAAATAAATGCTTATTTCTATTCTATTTGTTCAATGAACTATTCATTTCTGTAACTGAATGGCATGCATGTTTAATAGCCTTTTAAAATGAGTTATGGGCAAATCAGCAATCTCCTCTGTTTCCTGATTGGCTAAGAGTCAGGAAGTGAAAGGAGCACCGCCCCACGTGATCCCAGGTTAGCGTACAAAAAGCGGTGAACTCCTGCGATCAGTGGGGCACTATGCTGCGTAAAACACTGCAATGTTTGAAAGCTTTCGAAAAGGGGTTCACACAAGGATGTTTGCAGCATACTACAAATTCAGGACCAGTATATATATAAATATGTGTGTGCATGTTTCTATCGTGTCGGTTGCATATTACCTTGTTTAATGTATCATTGATAATATCTAGAGTTGTTATTAAATTACAAACGTGCTTATAACCTTTTCAGCTCAAGATCTTAATTGGATTATGTTGCACTTAGATCGCTGTCCCAGCAAAATCTGTTTCAGATGCCAAGCTTAGCTGGATATTCCCTTATAATGACTTGACCACTTTTAATCCTCAGATCACTTGTTCCAAGATCCACATAACAAGAGGATTTATCTCAGCAGAACTTTAATTCCCAGCAGGTAAATTCACCATGCCGTGCGTTAAGGTCATCTAACTAAGATAAATTGATATAAAATACTTTAGTGATGGATCATTCACTCTTTATTGGTGCAAGAAATGTTAGCATAATTCTAATTCACATTATACAGGTATCAAGAACATAGGGAAGAAACGCAGGCACGAAGGAAGTCAGCAAGTTTCATAGTAGTCATACATTTGGAGTAAAGATGTCATAGTATGTGCTATTGGTATAGTGGCTATACAATGATATAAGAAGTATCCAGTTATCATACAGTCTTGCTTTTTAGATATTATATTAGACAACATATAACTGTAGAATTTTAAAGCACAGAAGGAAGCCTGTATATGAAAAATCTTTACTAGAGAAACACAAAACTACTACCAGTACTCGGCTTTCTCCTTCTGCTCCAAATGTTTAACTATTCTTCCCTCAAAAGATGCAGTGATTTTTGCCTCAGCTGTTCCCTGTGGCAAAGCATTCCATGCACTCACAACTCTGTGCAAATAAAAATAAAACATCTCCTAATAACTCTTCTCACTCAACAGTAAAATATATTATGGCATTCTTCCACAGTAAGGAAGGAATTATGCTTTAATTGCAAGTGCTCAAATTTGTATCTATCTATCTATCTATCTATCTATCTATCTATCTATCTATCTATCTATCTATCTCTCTCTCTATCTTTCTAACTATTGGTAAAAGAATTGAGGTATATGCATGCTTCACCAACCATTAGGACCACAAGGCTTATCGGTTCTTGTGGAGTTTGGCCATAAAAGGCCGATATGGCATAATTGTCCAACATGCTAGCCCCTCCAAAAATGAATATTCCAGTCAAAGTGCCACCTGGCCTTTGCACGAAGCCAGCACAGGAAGCCAGTGCATTGCTCCTGATGTTCTCTCAGTGCATTATGGATAACGCACTGAAAGCAATATTTAAATATTTTAACGGGCTGGCCTCATATTATCACGTGAGGTCAGCCTATTTGTGGGCAGGAGCATGCAGCAACTAAGGAGCAGTGAGCCTAGTGCTGCCATAACCACATTATTGGCCCATGTACTGCTCAAGGTTACCTCTAACCTTTAGAAGATAGTTACAGATTCAGAAATGCTTTTTAGTTAGATTCTCTACGTGCACTATTCTTAGAAATCAGGTCCTGCAAATATTGATTTTATCACTATGCTATCACTATGATCAATTTCTAAAACATAAAATGAAAACACTGCAGAATATAAGAGTTTGTACAGTATTCTATTATCTCTTTGTCTGCTTTTCCGGCTCTATCTTTCCTAGAATGGATCTGCCTCTCTCACACCATGAATCTGAAAATAGTGCCGATGCTTATTCCTTGGCACAGATGAAGCTGTTGTACTTTAGAAAAGATAAAATGATGACAGAAGACTGTAATGCTAGAAACAGTTATAGCATCAGACTCTTGGAGGGGGGGGGGGGCGGAGGGGAGAGAACAGAGTGATACATCCATACCAAACTGAATAAGAACGAAAATAAAATGTGCTTAATTATTTTCTTGTTGGGCATGTTGATTTGATTTAATCCCCTTTCACAGTTTGTGAGGGTAAATTCCATCCATAAAGTTTTAGGCTTCTGACAGGTACAATAAACCCATTAAAGTGTACTGTCCTTTTATTTCCCTTCAGTATTTTGTGCTGTAATCAAAAATTGTATTTTATTGCGCACTATACTTAAAAGGCTCATGCATCCAAATGAAATATATAAATGTAATTCTTATGAATGACAAAGTATCTATTGCACCTCCACGCAGGAAGAACGAATTGCCAATTAAGCAGATGGACTAAACCATTTCAGGTAGATTTTAATATCGATCAATTTAAGGAGCTACATCTTGAAATGTGTGTATTTAATGCAGGGTTGTACATCAGCAAAGGTGAAAAAATAAAAAGACTAAATGAAGTTTTTTATTATTCATTGAAATACATCCAGTCAATATGAAAACAAGACTAATCAAAAACCAGAAAAAGAAATGGAAAATGCTAGTAAATCCATCAGCGTCTGTGAAGGGAAAAGACAAGTTAACAGGGCACTGAGGCAGATTTTCAATTATAGGTGCATTTAGTCCTCAGTGGCTGGAAACAAGCGCGAAGCTTGTACAAACTGCAGGGGGCGACTTTTGGCTTGGGCACCGAATGGGTGTGTAATCGGTGGTGCCCAACTAACGTGATAGTCAGTATGCCTGAACCCCTTTAAGGTTCGGGGCTCATTAACATTTTTTCAATGAGCTGCAGGCACAAAAGGCGTGCCGCATTGCAGCTTGCCAGTCTGGTGAGAAGGACAATCGACCGGCTACTGCGCGCAGCTGGCTAGCAGGTGAGACGATCATCCTCTCTGCCACACACCAACCCGCCCCGCACAAACCCTGCCCCCCATAATGTTTTGGTTGAGCACAATTTTCTGTGGTGGTTTAATTATCAAAATTAATCATGGCTCCAGTCGCAGCTTTGGAAGCTGTAACCTAACTAGAAAATTGTGATTGAGGTGAATTTTAATGAGTTGCAGACACTAAGAAGGGGAGTGCTACAACAGGGGGCCAAAAGTTCTTACAGTTCTGGAAAGGCCCAAAAGTCATTTCAACCCATTGGCAGCCAGTTCTAGGGCCGAATGAGGAGGAGCAGCAAGAAGTGACAGGCAAAATTGAAGTGAGAGGAAGTCCAATATTGAGGCACAACATGGAGTCAACAGCAACAACAACAACTTGCCTCTATATAGCACCTTTAATGTAATAAGATGTCCCAAGGCACTTCACAGGAACGTTATCAAACAGAATTTGACACTGAGCTGCATAAGGAGATATTAGGGCAGACTTGATCAAAGATGTAGGTTTTAAGGAGTGTCTTAAAGGAGGAAAGAGAGGCGGAGAGGTTTAAGGAAGGAATTCCAGAGCTTAGGCCTTGGCAGCTGAAGGCACGGCCGGCAAATGGTGGAGCAATTAAAATTGGATATGTGCAAGAGCAGGACGAGACCCAACCTCCTGTTTGATGGTCGCGGAAGCGGTAATGGTGCTACATGAGATGGTTGCAAGGATGATATCTCTGTTTGCTATTTCAGGACACCACACCTATAGGTCAGCATTGCAACATGCCTAGGATCAAGTGGAGGCAGATTTGAGGCCAGAGCTAGCCATTATTTTCACTGTCTATGAAAGTCTATGCTTCTGTTATTCTTGTTTCAGGGACAAACCTCTGTATCTGGCTGACTGCTGACCTGAAGGCTGTGAAGACAGTTCCCCACTGACTTTGCTAGCTAAGTATGCCAGGGCCTGCAAATATGCTTGGTGGCATCTTGGTGGGTGTAGCTAATCAGGCTATGCTTCTTCATGGTCATCTTAGAATCTTATCTTTCATGCAGTATTACTTACACCATGAAATACTTTGGGGTGCTTGCAAAAGATCCGTCCAGCATGGTGGCTAATGAGGCCTTCACATATCGTACTTGTGCCGCTGGGCCTGCTTGGAGTGCCAGGATAATAATAATAATAATAACTTTTATTTATATGCGTCTTTAACGTAATAAAACATCCCAAGGCGCTTCACAGCAGTGTAACAAGATAAAACATTTGACACCGAGCCACAAAAGAAAAAATTAAGGTAGATGACCAAAAGTTTGGTTAAACAGGTAGGTTCTAAGGAGCATCTTAAAGGAGGAAAGAGAGGTAGCGAGGCAGAGAGCTTTAGGGAGGGAGGTCCAGAGCTTAGGGCCCAAGCAGCTGAAGGCATGACCACCGATGGTTGAGCGATTATAATGAGGGATGTTCAAGAGGCCAGAAATTGAGAATTAAGAAAAAGATCAGCAGCAGAGCAACAGCCACATAGGTTGCTGGACACTTAAATGGCAGAAAAGAAAACAAGGAAAATGATGCCGAAAAGGCCTGAAATCTGTTCCTTGAATCTTCTTACAAGGCCTTTTAAATAAGCTTTTATATTCAGTTGATCCCCGAGCAACCCTGGAAGCCCATTATATATGGGCAGGATGATCACTCAGCATGCTGCACACGTGACATCAGACAATAGCGAGCAAAGTGAAATTATTCCATCTCCCCGTCATTTTAATATGACAGAAAAGCTTCTGACTCTTTCGGGCCGGAGCTTCCGGCTCCCATTTTTTTTTATTGTCCTGGAAATGTGCAGCAAAATATAGGCAGACATCCAGAGTAACGGATATCCATCCAATTTTCCACTTGATTCAGGTGAACCTGAGCAGAAAAACAATTAGTCGTTCTTGTGCTGCTCAGATCTGATGGGTGCAGAAGTGAGGGGTGGCGATGAATGGAATTAAGTAGATTAAGTCTGAATAGATTTGGAAATGTGGGGATGGATAGAGTCTTGATTGATTATCTTGAAGCATTTCATAGATATACAGTTCCATTGACTTTATCAAGGTACACGTTTGAAATTTTCTTTATTCAATCAATGTCAAGCATAAACTTTATTTCTCAATGTTATCTTGTCATATTGAATGAAGTCGTGTTTCATCAGATGTAAAAAAGACACAAAACTTTCTTTGAAAATTATATTAAAAAAGAATCACAATTCCATAAGGTTTATTAATGTGTCTGTCTTCATATTAGTTGCACTCAGACTTATTGGCAGTTATATATACTGTTGATTAAATATTCATTGTAGGTACATTATCTTATTTGTACATTTGCTTCACTGAAGAAAGTCAAGTTATTCAGCAAAATGATACAAGAGATGAACATAATAAAAATCATTAAAAAAAAGATGAGAGGCAGAGAAAGGCACTAGGCTCAAACAAGCCCGTCCCTTTCTCATAGACCAGCCCCATCTACCTGAGTTATTGCTGTTTCCCTCAATCTTTGTCTGGAAAGGTTGGTGGTTAGTGAAGGTCTTCAAAATCACATGTATTCTTCTTTCCAACAGTCTTTCCATATACCTAGTAGTTCTTTGGTTGGCAGTTCAAGTTTTACATTCTTATTAAATCTATCTTGCCCTCTCCCAGAGACACAGTTACAATGAGCAGTTTCAGCATGTGAACGTAACACAGTTATTGACGTGCCAATTTGTCTGGACCCATTTTCAGAGATGAGCAGGCAGCCCGCCCCCGACCCAGAGGCGCGAGCGCCGGCCTGAAATTGGGCCTCAGGTCTCGTAACGTTTTACCGATCGCACCTATTGCGCTGACACATACGTTTGACAGACTCTTGGCTGGCCAGCAGCATGTCAAATGTAAATTTTGGCTGGGATGGGGGCGGAGGTGGGGGGGTGGTTTGAGTGAGCATTTGGAGGGGGGAGACTGCAATGACTGTGGAGTATGGAGAGCATTTCTATACCTCCTGGTATAGAATATCCACAGGAAGGATTTCTAAATGAGAAATTCTCATATCCTTGCCCTAAGCTGACAGTCGCTGCTGAGGTTGCAGTGGCTGCTTAACAATCGTGACTGGGGCATGCCCAAGCCTCATCACAATCAAATTTGTGAACGAGGACCTAAAGCTGGCATTAGGCCCTTCATTTATACGTTTCAGAGAAGTAATGCCTGATACGTCCTTACCACACAGTATAAATGCACACGAGGCCCATGCTTGAGAGAAGGTCAGTCTGTGACCTGTCCTTTATTCCTTAGCACTCAAGTGATGAAGGTGGGTGGAGCTTCCCCTTTTATACCAGAAGGTCCAGGTTAGGACTGTCTCCCACCTAGTGGTCAGTGTTCTCACGGTGTACAACTTAGGTCAGTTTATATATGGGTTACAATGTTGGTTGAATACATGACATCACTTCCTCCCCCCCAAAGTCTTATTGGGATCACAGGTTGAGTCTCTCTGGTGGTTTACGCTCCCTTGTAGAGCGCCTGAGTTGGGGCTCCGGTTGTTGGGCGCTGGCCTGAGTGTCTGCTGTTTGCAGTGCCTCAGGCCTGTCCGGACTGCCCACAGTGACTGGGCTCTCCTCCCTTTGGTTCCGGTGTTCGGTCACCTGTGGTGGAGTGAACTCTATATCGTGTTCTTCCTCTGCTTCTTCTATGGGGTTGCTGAACCTCCTTTTTGTTTGATCCACATGTTTGCGGCAGATTTGTCCATTGGTAAGTTTAACTACCAGAATCCTATTTCCCTCTTTGGCAACCACAGTGCCTGTGAGCCACTTGGGCCCTGCAGCGTAGTTGAGGACAAAAACAGGATCATTTACATCAATACATCGCGCCCTCGCATTCCTGTCATGGTAGTGATATTGTGACTGGCGCCTGCTCTCGACAATTTCTTTCATGGTGGGATGTATAAGGGATAATCGGGTTTTGAGCGTCCTTTTCATTGGTAGCTCTGCGGGTGGAACCCCTGTGAGCGAGTGTGGTCGGGATCTATAGGCCAACAGGAGGCGTGATAAGCGGGTTTGTAGGGAACCCACTTGGAATCTGAGCATCCCCTGTTTGATTATCTGCACTGCTCGTTCTGCCTGGCCGTTTGAGGCTGGCTTGAACGGTGCCGTTCTAACATAGTTAATTCCATTGCCTGCCATGAAGTCCTGGAATTCAGTGCTTGTGAAGCACAGGCCATTGTCGCTGACCAAGATGTCCGGTAGACCGTGGGCGGCGAACATTGCCCGTAGATTTTCTACCGTGGCAGAGGATGTGCTTGAATTTAAAATGTCACACTCGATCCATTTGGAGTAGACGTCTACTACAACCAAAAACATTTTCCCCATGAAAGGACCTGCTTAGTCCACATGGATGCGTGACCAAGGCTTGGCGGGCCATGGCCAGGGGCTAAGGGGGGCTTCCCTGGGCGCATGGCCCAGCTGGGCACACGTGTTGCACCTGCGAACACAAAGTTCCAGATCTGCGTCTATCCCTGGTCACCAAACGTGTGACCTGGCAATTGCCTTCATCGTGACAATGCCCGGGTGCCCATTGTGGAGTTCTCTGATGAACACCTCTCTGCCCATCTGGGGCATGACTTTGCGGTTTCCCCACAGTAGGCAATCGGCCTGAATCGAGAGTTCATTCTTGCGCCTATGAAATGGTTTAAATTTCTCAGGGCATGCCCTGTACGTGGCTGCCCAGTCCCCATTCAGGACACATTTCTTGACTAGAGACAATAGCGGGTCTCTATTTGTCCAGACTTTAATCTGACGGGCTGTCACGGGTGAGCCTTCGCTTCCGAAATCTTCAACAGCCATGACCATCTCAGCACCATGCTCGGTAGCCCCCTCGGTGGTGGCTCGTGGGAGCCTGCTGAGTGCATCGGCGCAGTTTTCGGTGCCCGATCTGTGCCGAATTGTGTAGTCATAGGCGGCTAACGTGAGTGCCCACCTCTGTATGCGGGCCGATGCGTTTGCATTTATGGCCTTGTTGTCGGCCAAAAGGGACGTTAGGGGTTTGTGATCTGTCTCCAGCACAAATTTCCTGCCAAACAGGTACTGGTGCATTTTCTTTACCGCATATACACATGCGAGCGCCTCCTTTTCTACCATCCCGTAGCCCCTTTCTGCCTGGGACAGACTCCTGGAAGCATAAGCTACCGGCTGTAACTGACCCTTGGCATTGACATGCTGCAACACACACCCGACACCATAGAATGACGCATCGCACGTTAACACAAGTTTCTTACATGGGTCATATAGCGCTAACAGATTGTTGGAACATAACAAATTGTGTGCTCTATTAAAAGCCCTTTCCTGGCTGTCCCCCCAGACCCATTCGCGACCTTTGCGTAGGAGCACGTATAGCGGCTCTAGCAGCGTGCTCAATTTGGGAAGAAAGTTACCAAAATAGTTCAGGAGCCCCAGGAACGAACGCAGCTCCGTCGTGTTACGGGGTCTGGGTGCTCTCTGGATCGCTTCCGTCTTGGATGCAGTAGGGCTGATCCCATCTGCTGCTACCCTCATCCCCAGGAATTCTACCTCTGGAGCTAGGAAGACGCACTTCGCCTTTTTCAGTCGCAGACCTACCCGGTCCAGTCTGCGTAGCACCTCTTCCAGTTTGTGGAGGTGTTCTTCAGTATCGTAACCCGTAATGAGGATGTCGTCCTGAAAAACCACCGTCCCTGGAATCGACTTGAGGATGCTTTCCATATTTCGTTGGAAGATCGCGGTGGCCGAGCGAATCCCGAACGGACATCTGTTGTACTCAAACAACCCCTTGTGTGTCGTGATGGTGGTCAGCTTCTTCGACTCACTTGCCAGCTCCTGGGTCATGTAAGCTGAGGTCAGGTCCAATTTTGAAAAAAGTTTGCCACTGGATAGCGTCGCAAAGAGGTCCTCTGCTCTCGGTAGCGGATACTGGTCTTGGAGTGACCCCCGATTGATGATAGCCTTGTATTCACCACATATCCTGACCGACCCATCCGCCTTGTGCACCGGCACAATCGGGCTCGCCCAGTCACTGAATTCGACTGGCGAGATGATGCCTTCCCTCAACAGGCGGTCCAATTCGCCTTCTATCTTTTTCCGCATCATGTACGGCACCGCTGTGGCCTTGTGGTGTACTGGTCTGGCGTCCGGGTTTATGTGAATCACTACCTTGGCCCCCATAAAAGTGCCAATGCCGGGTTGAAATAATGAGTCAAATTTGTCCAGGATCTGTGAGCATGATACTCGCTCCACAGAGGAAATTGCATTGACATCGCCCCATTTCCAGTTCATGACAGCAAGCCAACTCCTCCCCAGTAGTGCGGGACCGTCCCCTGGGACAATCCAGAGTGGCAACCTGTTCTCCGAATCTTTGTGGGTCACGACTACCGTAGCTGTGTGACAATCGGCGATAATTTTGGCCTCCTGGCCTTGGATGCCCACAACGTTTCGAACTGTTTGATACCCATCAGGGACTGGCTGGCACCTGTGTCTAACTCCATTGATACTGGGATGCCATTGAGGAGCACTTTCATCATTATCGGTGGCGTCCTGGTGTATGAACTGTATACATGCTCCACATGAACTCGCTGAACTTCAGCTTCCAGCAATTTCCCCCAGTTTCCATTTCTGCAATTTCTGCAGGTATTTTGTTCATCTCTGCAAACTCCGGCTGAATGTATGCCTCCACGCCTCCAGCATGAGTTGCGGTTTGAAACAAAAGGTCCCTTGCCAGTCAATCGTCCCTGACTGCCCCTGTTATTGTCCTTGAGTGCATCATTAACAGGTGTTGATGGCCCCATTACTGGCCGCATTGTCCCTTGCAATGGCGTGAATCGCTGTTCAGCTTGCCATTGTCTCTGTCGAGCTCCTCCTCTGGGTTCGACTACATGTTGGGGCATGCCTGACTGCCCTTGTCTGCCTGGAGAACTGTGTGCTGCTTTAACAATGTTGAATCTCTGTCCCAACCATTCCTTAACACAGTACCTCTCGTCTGTTCTGCTTGTGGCGTGGTTTAATTCCCAGTTTCTTGTCGCCATTGATACGTCCTTATTACACAGTATAAATGCACACGAGGCCCATGCTTGAGAGAAGGTCAGTCTGTGACCTGTCCTTTATTCCTTAGCACTCAAGTGATGAAGGTGGGTGGAGCTTCCCCTTTTATACCTGAAGGTCCAGGTTAGGAGTGTCTCCCACCTAGTGGTCAGTGTTCTCACGGTGTACAACTTAGGTCAGTTTATACATGGGTTACAATGCTGGTTGAATACATGACAATGCCTGTTTAAAGCTGCTGCCAGGAATGCCTGAAAAATGGACCAACGCCATTTCAGGTCAGACATTTCTCAGGCGTCCTTGGGCCACAGGATGCTGGGCCCAAAAACTGGGCATCATTGCATCCGTTTTACAGGCATAAAATGGTCGCATCGAGGTCCACTATCTACCCCATTGAGTTTTACTATGCACGGTTGTATCTTCCACTGCTAGTGCTTTGTTATTTTATTTCATTTCTTACAATACTACCTCTGCTTTTTTGCAGCATGTGATTTGTCCTCCTGCTACTGTTGCTAAGCTTTGCCATTTAGAATCCCATCTAAAACTAACGCAGCTGAGTTCTGAGGGCATGGTAAAAGGATGAGACATGTATTACAATGTAAGAATATAAGCATCACATGAGATGTCCCAGGGCACTGGAAGGGTATTATTTTCGTGTTGTGAAATACCTCATTGTATTTATTGCAGAACTGCAGCATTGGAATGTGACAAGTCGAGAGCAGATTCCCCAAGTTAGTTTCACGCACTAGGAATTGCTCACCATATGAGTAGCTTTGAAAGAATTTGACAGATTTAGCAAGAGTGTCATCAGTGCCATTTATTACAGCATCTTATGAAAGGATAACATGAAAATACTGTGGATTCTTGGTGTCCTATCCTTATTTAGTATTCATCTAAAAGGAATTAGGACTTTGTGTTCTCCATGCATATCCTGTAGAAATGATAAAGGCATAACTCACCTCCTTACCTCTCATGTTTTATCCCAGTGTCATCATCAGAGTGACAAAATACGACCAATTCACAGGGAACCTCTGGTAATAATAATGCACCACATTAACTCCAAAACACTGTGAGAACTCATACTGCCTGCCATAATGGATTTTGCTAGTGTTGGAGATGTGTTTAAAGAGAGTTTGCACCTGTAGGTTTGATAACATTGGTCAGCATGTAGACAAATGGGAGCCGAAATTGCCCCTTCCCTTAAGGCCTGTTACCGCCGGAAATCGGCGGCCACACTGCGGAGTGCAATAGCCACCGATTTTTTGTGGAATGGCCGCCATTTTTTAAATTTCGCTGCTGCGGTGTCTTGGCGGTGACCCGCTGCCCCCCCACTACCATTCTGCTGCTGCCGGTCCGTCCTAAGTGCATCATCAGAGTATGCACCGCCGATGTTCATCCCCACCGATGACGAAATTCCATCGAAAAAATCTTGCTGCCGCTCGGTGCCACCAGTAGCTTTTTTTGCCGGTGCACTGTGTTTGCGGTGTGGCTGTCAATTAAAGGGGAGGACCTACAGCTGGGGCCGCCATGTTTTTTTTTTGTCGGCCAACTGCCATGTCGGGCCGATAATTATACCCTCCGGGTTTGGCGGGGCCACCTATAGGCAGCCTGACACCTCACGATTAGCACCCAGGGCCGCCGCGCAACCAACGATGATGTTATTGCTGCACGTGGCATCCCTCACCGCCCTGCGCGGGCTGCAAGGCTGGCGTGAGCGGAAGTCAACGGCACCTTTGTGGGTCCATCTCAAACTACAGCCCTTCCTGGATAGTAAAGTTGTGAAGGGCACAACAAGCAATAATAATTATGAAGACCCTCTCTAATGCATGCAGTAGAACGCCACCCAACCTATCCAGGCATCAAAACCACACCTTAGGATCCCAATACTCCCCTCAATCACCATCCTGGTGACTGCATTGTGGCCTTGTTATACTGCTCCTCTGCTTGTGTTCAGGGTAATCAGAATGGGTTCATCAGCCGTGGCAGCAGTGGTATGATTTGCCCTCAGTAGCTAACCATTTATATGGTTTTCTTCCCTGAAGAGATAAGGAATGCTTGAGGATGAAGGTGTGATGGCAGCTTCCTGCATCCTGGACATTGACAGGAAGGATCCTCTCTCTGCACATTCATAGAGTGAATCTCTTCCTGTTCTCATAAGTGACTGGGTGCTTTGTGGGCTGCTCTGCTGCACAGGGTATCAGTGACCTCACCTTCCATGCTCTTACTTACCATATAATAGTTGACCAAGAAGAGGAAGAGGAGACTGAAAGAAAAAAAGAAAGACTTGCATTTATATAGTGCCTTTCACAACCACCAGACATTTCAAATCACTTTACAGTCAATTAAGTACTTTTTATAAAGTGTAGTGACTGTTGTAATGTAGGAAATGCGGCAGCTAATAGAACACAGCAAGCTCCCACAAACAGCAATATGATAATGACCAGATAATCAATTTTTTTTATTATGTTGATTGAGGGATAAATATTGGCTAGGACATTGGGGATAGCTCCCCTGCTCTTCTTCAAGATAGTGCCATGGGATCTTATACATCCACCTAAGAGAGCAGACGGGATCTTGGTTTAATGTCTGAAAGATGGCACCTCTGACAGGGCAGCACTCACTCAGTGCAGCACTGGAGTGTCAGCCTAGATTTCTTTGGTGCTCAAGTCTCTGAGAGGGACTTGAACCCACAACCTTCTAACTCAGAGGCGAGAGTGCTACCAACTGAGCCACAGCACAGATACCCTGGCCAAAATGGAGCTGCATCCTTCCTTCTGCTTTCTCCTCTTATGCTTCCTCCTCTTCTTATAAAAGAGGAAGCCGAAGACGAAGAAAAAGATGAAGAAACACTGTCATTCGATTTCACACTTCTAGTCAACAGCTTTTTGAGGTCAACCTACAAAGCCATTTGCAATGTCCCCACTGAAAGTCAATAGCCTTTCACCAGCCATGCTGCAGCCACTCAGGTAGCACTGCGTGACATCAAGCAAAGGCACATACAAGACAGACACTAAGGATGATGCATTCCCCTCGTGACTTGAATATCCATTCATATTGTTGGATTGAAAAGTTTGCTTTGTGGTAGCTTTTATTTCAACATTATAGCCAAGAGGACACTGTGATGCTTAGTAACAGAGGGAAGGTAAGGTGTGGGAATAATGTTGAAAGGAGAATTGGGATTGTGGTCACTGGTACCGCAGGCAGATGATTCCATCCCAGATATCCCGGCCAAAAAGGATCTGTCTGGGTTGCATCCTTCATTCTGGTTCCTCCTCTTCTGCATCTTCTTCTTCTTCTGCGCCTTTCTCTTCTCTCTGCAAGCAAATGCTGGAAATCTGAAATAAAAGCAGAAAAAGTTGGAAATACTCAGCAGGTCAGGCAGCATCTCAACCAGAAACGTAAACTCTGTTTCTCTCGCTACGGATCCTGCATGACCCGCTGAGTATTTCCAGCATTTTCTGTTTTTTCAGAGGCCTTCCTTTATCATCTGAGGCCTTAAAAGCATCCAGCAGCACTCTCTGCACACTTAATAAAACTTTTAACATCTATTGCACCAAAACCATTACTTAAATAAAATATTGAAAATCCAGTCCAAAAGCATAAATGCAAACTTACCTGAAAATGTGTTACCTTTAAGTAGGTCTGCTGCATGCACATTTTTCTGAGCGAGCTTAGGACCCAGCGTTAAACTCAGCACAGAGCTCCAAGTTCACAGAGCGTTGTGTCAAGTTGGCAATACATGATGAGTGAGGTGATGTTCTGCAGATTTGCATGTCTAGGGCCGGTGCTGCTAATGGTAGCATTTTGGCCCTCACCAAAATGGCACCAGAGGCGGGCGGAAATGAGGCGGCCTGACCAGGTGGCGGTAAGAGAATCATAGAATAGAACAGCACAACCTATTAAGCCTGTGCCAGCTCTTTCGAAGAGCAATCCAGTTAGTCCCGCTCACCCATCCTTTCCCCACATCTCTGCAATTTTTTCTCCTTCAAGTATTTATATAATTCCCATTTGAAGGCTACTACTGAATATTCAGAACCTTAGCAGGCAGTGCATTCCAATACTAACCACTCGTTGTGTAAAAATATGTTTCCTCATGTCGTTTTTGGTTCTTTTGCCAATTACCTTAAATCTGAGCCCTCTGGTCATTAACCCTTCTGCCATTGGCTTATCTTGGCTTATATTGCAGAGATCCCCGATGGCTGTTTGCAAGGAACTTGAGCCGTAAAAGTTGAGGGCAGTGGTGACCTTCACAGCCAGAAATGAAGCAGTGCTGCCAGATGTGCGTGGTTTCAGACTTTTGTTCAGAAGGTACCAGAGATGGCCAATGGAAACATTGGAGAAGTGAGCACTCCAACACAGGTCCTCCCGGTACCTGTGCTATCTGTAGGGGAAAGGTAATATATATTGGGCTGCATTCTTCTGTCGTGTTGCTTGATTATCCAAAACTTACTGCTCTTTCTCCTTCATTATAATAATAGAATAAAGATGTATTCCCATGTGGAAAGCTATACCTGCTCCAGAGTCAATCTGGCTGTGAGTGTGTGTGGGTTGGGGGTTCCAAGTCCAAAATTCGGCATGACTGATGTGACAAAGGTCACCTAAGGCTGCCTGGAATGACCTACTGGTAAAAGAATTTGTCATGTGTGCAACCTTCATACAACTGTAACCTTCATGTAACTGTAACCTTCATGCAACCACACTGTACACTGTATATATGTCCTGGAAATGCACACCTTGACCACAGGGGGTGAACTTGTGGGAGACACTCCTCACCTGGACACTCAGGTATTTAAAGGGAGGTCCCACGCAGAGTCATCACTTCTTGGTCTTGGGAATAAAGAAAGGTCACACAGTGACCTTGTCTGTAGTACATGCCTCGTGTGATTCAGCAGCAAGGTGCAGGGACACCACATTAGGCGACGAGAAACGGGAATCACCGAACCACGAGGATGGCCACCAGTAGCACAGAGGAATGTTACTGTGTGGGTGAGGACTGGGACGACTTCGTTGAGAGACTCCAGCAGAGTTTCCTCACGAAGGACTGGCTGGGAGTGGCAGCGGCTGACAAGCGGAGGGCGCATCTACTGACCAGCTGCGGCCCAAAGACGTACGCGCTGATGAAAGACCAGCTCGCATCCGAAAAGTCGGCAGACAAATCCTTCGAAGAGCTTACCCAGCTGGTCAGTGAGCATCTCAAACCGGTGAGTAGTGTACACATGGCCCGGCACCAGTTCTACACACGCCAGCGTCAGGAGGGACAAAACATCTCGGACGTCGTTGCGGACCTGCGGCGCTTGGCCAGTCTCTGTAAGTTCACAGACGCCTGCAGGGGGGAGATGCTAAGGGATTTCTTTATTGAGGGCATTAGTCATGCCGGGATTTTCAGGAAGCTCATAGAGACCAAGGACTTGACTTTAGAAGGGGCGGCGTTGATAGCTCAGACCTTCATGGCAGGGGAAGAGGAGACCAAGCAAATTTATGCGCACAGCTCTGGTTCCAACGTTGCGATGGACCAGGGAGTTAACATTGTGAACACGGCTCAGGACCCCGCAGGCAGGCAAGGGCATTTTGAAACCGGCCAGGCAGCAACAAACGCTAGGGTGGGCTCCCAACAGGGACGATGGAAAAGAGATCGTCAATTCACGCCATCTCGAGGAACAATGCGTCCCGTGATGGGACCATTGACACCCATCATCAGAGCGCTTAGAAACAACCAAAGGGACAATCAGAAAGGAATGCCTGGTAACAGTCCTTTTGTTAACAACAACCTCAGCTCATGCTGGAGATGTGGGGGTAGACATACTGCAAAAAACTGCAGGTTCCAGCAATTTATCTGTCGGAATTGCAACATCAGTGGACACTTGGCCAGAATTTGCAGGAAGGCTGTAGCGAGGCTAATCTATGAGACAGAGGAACCAGACGAGGGGTCTGCAATGCAGGATGATGCTTGGGGCAAAGCCATGGATGCTGAAGTTCAGCGGGTTCATGTGGCTGATGTCCACAGCTCATATACCAAAACACCACCCATCACGATGAAAGTTTTATTGAATGGCATCCCGGTGCGCATGGAGCTGGACACAGGAGCCAGCCAGTCGCTTATGAGCGCCCAACAATTTGAGAGACTATAGCCACACAGAGCTAGCAGGCCAAAACTGGAATGCATTGACACACAGCTACGGACGTACCAAAGAGATCATCCTAGTGCTAGGCAGTGCAAACTTGGTGATAACACATAATGGGGCAGAGAACTGGCTACCACTCTGGATTGTCCCAGGAAATGGCCCCGCACTTTTGGGGAGCTGGCTAGCCGAGATGAACTGGAAATGGGGGGATGTGCATGCCATTTCATCTGTGGAGCGAAGCTCATGCTCACAGGTCCTACAAAAATTTGGGGCACTGTTTCAACCAGGTGTCGGGACTTTCAAGGGCACCAAAGTAGTGATACGCATCACCCCGGACGCCAGACCAGTGCACCACAAAACCAGAGCGGTGCCGTATGTGATGCGTGAGAAAATTGAAAGTAAATTGGACAGGCTGTTCAGAGAGGGCATAATCTCGGCAGTTGAATTCAGTGACTGGGCAAGTCCCATCGTTCCTGTTCTCAAAGCGGATGGCTCGGTCAGGATTTGTGACGATTACAAGGCCACCATCAACCGAGTGACACTAAAGGACCAATACTCGCTTCCGAGAGCGGAGGACCTTTTTGCCATGCTGGCAGGTGGCAAGCTGTTCACCAAGTTGGACCTCACACCGGCCAACATGACTCAGGAACTGGCTGAAGAATCCAAGCTTCTGACCACCATCACAACGCACAAGGGGCTATTTATCTACAACAGGTGTCCGTTTGGCATTCGTTCGGTTGCCGCTATCTTTCAAAGCAACATGGAAAGCTTGCTTAAATCCATTCCTGGAACGATCGTATTCCAAGACGTCATCCTAAAAACAGGTCGAGACACCGAGGAACACCTCCAAAACCTGGGGGAGGTGCTATGCCGACTGGACCGGGTAGGCTTGTGGTTGAAAAAGCCCAAATGTGTGTTTTTGGCCCCAGAGGTCGAGTTTTTGGGCCGGAGAGTTGCCGCAGACGGGATTCGGCCCACCGAAGCTAAAACGGAGGCGATCCGCCGGGCGCCCAGGCCTGGCAACACATCGGAGTTGCGATCATTCCTGGGACTTTTGAACTATTTCGGGAACTTTCTGCCGAACTTAAGCACACTCTTGGAGCCGTTACACGTGCTCTTGTGTAAAGGTTGTGAATGATTTGGGGGGACGGTCAAGAACGGGCTTTCAATAGAGCTTTGTTCTAACAAGCTGTTGACCTTGTACGACCCCTGTAAAAAACTGGTTTTCACGTGTGATGCGTCGTCCTACGGGGTTGGGTGTGTGTTGCAGCAGGGTAATGATGATGGCCGACTCCAACCGGTGGCTTATGCCTCCAGGTCGCTCTCCCAGGCAGAGCGTGGATAGGGCATGGTCAAAAAGGAAGCACTCGCTTGTGTTTATGGTGTGAAAAAGATGCACCAGTACCTTTTCGGTAGGCGGTTCGAGCTAGTAATGGACCACAAGCCGTTAACATCCCTGTTGTCCGACAGCAAGGCTGTCAATGCCAATGCGTCAGCTCGCATACAGCGATGGGCTCTCACGCTGGCTGCATATGACTACACCATACGGCACCGGCCAGGCACCGAGAATTGCGCTGATGCGCTCAGCAGGCTCCGACTGGCCACCACTGAGGGGGTGTCGGAGCAAAGCGCTGAGATGGACATGGCTGTTGAGGCTTTTGACACCGCAGGCTCCTCCATCACAGCCCGCCAGATCAAAATCTGGACCATGATAAAGAAATGTGTTCTGACTAGGGATTGGGCGCCTGCACACGGGGTGTGCCCCGAGGAGGTCAGAGCGTTTCAGAGACAGATGGATGAGCTCTCCATCCAAGCCGACTGCCTGCTATGGGGAAGCCGGGTAGTCATGCCCCAGAAAGGAAGGGAAGCATTCATCAGGGAGCTCCACAGTGAGCACCCTGGTATCGTGCTAATGAAGGCCATTGCCCGGTCACATGCATGTTGGCCGGGAATTGAGTCAGACCTGGAACACTGAGTTCGCAGGTGCACGACGTGTGCCCAGCTGGGCAATGCCCCCAGGGAGGCCCCCCTCAGTCCGTGACCCTGGCCCACCAGGCCATGGTCACGCGTTCACGTAGACTACGTGGGCCCATTCATGGGAAATATGTTCCTGATCGTTGTCGATGCATACTCGAAATGGATCAACTGCACCATATTAAACTCGTGCACGACATCCATCATAGTGGAGAGTCTGCGCACGGTTTTCGCGACCCACGGCTTGCCGGACATTCTGGTCAGCGACAATGGCCCGTGCTTCACCAGCCATGAATTCCAGGAGTTTATGTCGGGTAATGGCATCAAACACGTCCGGACAGCACCGTTCAAGCCGGCTTCCAATGGCCAGGCGGAACGTGCGGTCCAAGTCATAAAACAGGGCATGCTCTGTATCCAAGGACCCTCCCTTCAGCACCGCCTATCGCGCCTCCCGCTGGCCTACAGATCTCGCCCGCATTCACTCACGGGAGTCCCGCCAGCAGAACTACTCATGAAACGCATGCTTAAAACACGGCTGTCCCTCATTCATCCAGCTACCTGGCAGACATCGTTGAGGGCAAGCGCCAGTCCAAAACCGAGTGCCGTGATCGAAACGCAAGGGGGAGGTGTATATAAATTGATGACCCGGTATTTGTTCTTAACCATGCTTTGGGACCCAAGTGGCTTGAGGGCACCGTAATTGGCAAAGAGGGGAATAGGGTCATAGTGGTCAGACTCAACAATGGGCAGATATGCCGAAAATACTTGGACCAAGTAAAGAAAAGGTTCAGCATCGACACTGAGGAACCTGAGGAAGAGCATGAGATGTTACCCACACCACTGCCAGTGGACGAGCAACAAGGACATTCACCAACATGCACAGTCCCTGCGGTCAGCCCAGATAGGCCGGAATCACCTGAGGATGACAGAGATGCTCAGCCACCAGAGCCCCAACTGCTGCGCTCCACGAGATAATGTTGACCACCTGAAAGGCTTAACCTTTGACACAAAAAGACGTGAGGGGGGAGGTGATGTCATGTATGCAACCTTCATACAACTGTAACCTTCATGTAACTGTAACCTTCATGCAACCACACTGTACACTGTATATATGTGTTGGAAGTGCACACCTTGACCACATGGGGTGAACTTGTGGGAGACACTCCTCACCTGGTCACTCAGGTATTTAAAGGGAGGTCCCACGCAGGGTCATCACTTCTTTGTCCTGGGAATAAAGAAAGGTCACGCAGTGACCGTGTCTGCAGTACATGCCTCGTGTGATTCAGTAGCAAGGTGCAGGGACACCACAGAATTCAAAACAGTAGTCACTTTGCTTCTCTAGCTAATGCTGTTTACTTGGCGGAAACATACAAACATAGAAACATAGAAAATAGTTGCAGGAGTAGGTCATTTAGCCCTTCGAGCCTGCACCACCATTCAATAAGATCATGATTGATCATGCACCTCAGTAACCCCTTTCCTGCCTTCTCTCCATATTCCTTGATCCCTTTAGCCAGAAGGGCCATATCCAACTCCCTCTTGAATATATCTAACAAACTGGCATCGACAACTCTCTGCATTAGAGAATTCCACAGGTTAACCACTCTCTGAGTGAAGAAGTTTCTCCACATCTCGATCCTAAATGGCTTACCCCTTATCCTTAGACTGTGACCCCTGGTTCTGGATTCCCCCAACATCGGGAACATTCTTCCTGCATCTAACCTGTCCAGTCGCGTCAGAATTTTATATGTTTCTATGAGATCCCCTCTCATTCTTCTAAACTCCAGTGGATACAGGCCCAGTCGATCCAGTCTCTCCTCATATGTCAGTCCGGCCATCCTGGGCATCAGTCTGGTGAATCTTCGCTGCACTCCCTCAATAGCAAGAACGAACTTCCTCAGATTAGAAGACCAAAACTGAACACAATATTCCAAGTGAGGCCTCACCAAGGCCCTGTACAGCTGCAGCAAGACCTCCCTGCTCCTATACTCAAATCCCCTAGCTATGAAGACCAACATGCCATTTGTCTTCTTCACCGCCTGCTGCACCTGCATGCCAACCTTCAATGACTGATGAACCATGACACCAAGGTCTCGTTGCAGCTCCCCTTTTCCTAATCTGCTGCCATTCAGATAATATTCTGCCTTCATGTTTTTGCCCCCAAAGTGGATAACCTCACATTTATGCACATTATACTGCATCTGCCATGCATTTGCCCACTCACCTAACCTGTCCAAGTCACCCTGCAGCCTCTTAGCATCCTCCTCACAGCTCACACCGCCACCCAGCTTAGAATTGACTGCAAACTTGGAGATATTACACTCAATTCCTTCATCTAAATCATTAATGTATATTGTAAAGAGCTGGGGTCCCAGCAGTGAGCCCTGCGGCACTCCACTAGTCACTGCCTGCCATTCTGAAAAGGACCCGTTTATCCCGACTCTCTACTTCCTGTCTGCCAACCAGTTCTCTATCCATGTCAGTACATTAACCCCAATACCATGTGCTTTAATTTTGCACACCAATCTCTTGTGTGAGACCTTGTCAAAAGCCTTTTGAAAGTTCAAATACACCACATCCACTGGTCCTCCCTTGTCCACTCTGCAGCTGCAGGTCTTTGGCCAGCAGCAGGCAGAACTCTCCCAAAGCTTCCAGGGGAAAGCTAGATCTTCTGAAGCATTTATGAGCTGCAACATTTAAATTACATGTTGGGCTGAAAATTGCAGCCTCACCGGGTGCGTACAAAGTGCGCATGCACGCGGCAAGGCCTTGCAAAAGCCGGTTCTTGGCGTGCAATTTGCATGTGCCGAGTACCGGCTTTTCTGATCTGTCAATTTTGACAGATCCTATGCATCCCTGCAGGAAGGAGGTCCGCGGGGCAGAGATTGGACTATTTGCCCAACTCTTGCCCAGTGAATGTCCTTCAAACTCTTATGGCTGGTTAAAGCAGACATATGGCCTACTTTTACCAATGTAAGAGTTTTAAAACAGAAAAATTAAATTCAATCATTCATTTTTATATTAAAAACACTGTCCATTAAGTTAAGTTTATTTTTAACCCTATTAAAATACATTAAAAACAATTTTCAAAAATATATTTTTTTCTAAAACATTTAATTACTTTCAATTTCAATTAGTTTTAAATATGTGAGGTGTTTTTTTAATTTATTGTGTTGTGTTTCTTGTTTTAGTGGGGTATTCTCTTTGATAGCAATGGGAGCTCATACAAATGGAGTTCCCATTATTATCAATGAGAATACTAAATAGTGATTGGTGATCCATGCCCACATTTACGTATCTGGAAGATAGATCCCCATACGCTGAGCAGTGAATGAAGGCCTCTGACCAGAATCCTACGTTCCTCCGGGACCACCAGGTATTTTCGTAGATTTCTTTCGGGTCGGAGTCATTCGTCCAAAGGAAGCCTCTAACCGCAATTTCCCCCCCAAATATTGCGTAGGATATAGTGCACAGAAAGACGCCATTCGGCCCAACTAGTCTATGTAGGTGTTTATGCTACACTCGAGCCTCCTGCCATCTTTCCTCATCCCTATCAGCATAACCCTCTATTGCCTTCTCCCTCATATGCTTATCTAACCGCCCCTTAAATACATCCATATTATTTGCTTCAACCACTCCCTGTGGCAGCGAGCTCCAGATTCTCACCACTATCTGGGTAAAGAAGTTTAGTTTGATTCCCTATTTAATTTCTTGGTGACTACCTTTAATTGATGGCTTCTATTTATACTCTTCCCCACAAGTGGAAACATTCTCTCTGTAGCAACTCTATCAAAATCTTTCATGATTTTAAAGACCTCTATTGGGGCACCCCTCAGCCTTCTCTTTTCAAGACGTAAGAGGCCCAGCATGGTCAGCCTTTCCTAATAGGTATACCTTCGCATTTCTGGTATTGTTCTTGTAAATCTTTTCTGCTATCTCTCCAGTGTCTCTATATGCTTTTTATAATATGGTGACCAGAATTGCACACTGCACTCCAAGTGATCTAACCAAGGTTCGATATACGTTTAGTATAACTGCCCTACTTTTCAATTCTATACCTCTCAAAATAAACCCTCGTGCTCGGTTGGATTTTTTATGGCCTTGCTAACCTATGTCGATATGTTTAGTGATTTCAGTATTTATACTCCTAGATCCCTTTGCTCCTCTACCTCATTTCGGTTCTTATTTTACAAGTAATATGTGACCTCCCTATTTTTCTTTCCAAAATGTACCTTACATTCATCTCTGTTGAAATTCATTTACTAACTATATGCCCGCTCTGCAAGTTTATTAATGTCTTCTTGTAATTTGTTGCAGTCATCCTCAGTGTTGGCGATTCCTGCACGCCCCCACCCCCCCTCCCAATTTGGTGTTGTCGGCAAATTTAGAAATTGTGCATTTGATTCCAAAGTCTAAATCATTAATAAAAATTGTGAACAACAGCGGTCCCAGGACTGATCCTTGTGGAACACCACTTCCTACCTTCTGCCACTCTGAATAGCTACTCTTCACCCCTATTTTCTGCTTTCTGTCTTCTAAGCCAGCTAGTTATACGAAGAGCAAGTTATTATTTAAGTGGAGAAAAATTGCAAAGTGCCGCAGTACAGCAGGACCTGGGGGTCCTGGTACATGAAATACAGAAGGATAATATGCAGGTACAGCAAGTGATCTGGAAAGCCAATGGTATCTTGGCCTTTATTGCAAATGGGATGGAGTATAAAAGCAGTGAAGTCGCGCTACAGTTATACAGGGTATTTATGAGGCCACATCTGGAATATTGTGTACAGTTTTGGTTTCCATATTTACGAAACAATATAATTGCTTTGGAGGCAATTCAGAGAAGGTTCACTAGGTTGATTCCGGAGATGACTTATGAGGGATGGTTGAGTAGGTTGGGCCTCTACTCATTGGAATTCAGAAGAATGAGAGGTGAACTTATCGAAACGTATAAGATTATGAGGGGGCTTGATAAGGTGGATGCAGAAAGGATGTTTCCACTGATAGGGGAGACTAGAACTAGGGGTCATAATCTTAGAATAAGGGGCCGACCATTTAAAACAGATGAGGAGGAATTTCTTCTCTCAGAGGGTTGTAAATCTGTGGAATTCACTGCCTCAGAGAGCTGTGGAAGCTGGGTCATTGAATACATTTAAGACAGAGATAGACAGTTTCTTAACCGATAAGGTTGGGCCTCTACTCATTGGAATTCGGAAGAATGAGAAGTGATCTTATAGAAACGTATAAGATTATGAGAGGGCTTGACAAGGTGGATGCAGAGAGAATGTTTCCACTGGTGGGGCATTATCTTAGGATCAGGCTCCGCCCATTTAGAACTGAGATGAAGAGAAATTTCTTCTCTCAGAGGGTTGTGAATCTGTGGAACTTGCTGCCTCAGAGAGCTGTGGAAGCTGGGACATTAAATAAATTTAAGACAGTTATTTAAAACTATAAGGGGATAAGGGGTTATGGGGAACGCGCAGGAAGTAGAGCTGAGTCCATGAGCGTATCAGTCATGATCGCATTAAATGGTGGAGCAGGCTCGAGAGGCCGTATGGCCGACTCCTGCTTTTATTTCTTATGCATGTTCTTATACATTCTGCTATTTGTCCCCTGACTCTGCATTTCCTCATCTTATTCATTGGTCTATTAAGTGGTACCTTATGTACAGCTTTTAGAAAATCTAGATAAATTACATCTACCACATTATCCTTATCTACTCCCTCTATTATTTCTTCAAAAAATTAATTAGGTTGGTCAATCAAGACTTTTCCTTTTGAAATCCATGCTATCTATTATTATATTTTTTGTTTCTAGATGTTCTTTTTTCTCCTTTAGTAGGGAACTCATTATTTTTCCTGCCACCGATGTTAAGCTGACTGGTCTATAGTTTGCTGGACATGTTCTATCTCTCTTCTTAAATATAGGTGTTACATTAGCTATCCACAAGTCCTCTGGCACTACACCTTTTTCTAATGAATTATTAATATGTGCAGTAATGCCTCTGCTATTTCTTCCCTAGATTCTTTTAAAATGTGCAGATGTAATCCGTCCAGACCAGGGGTTTTATCCTCTTTGAGTTTCATTAGTTTATTTAGTATATCTCCTCATTTCATTTTAATGGCAGTTAACTCATTACCAATCTCGTCATACAATGTAATTTCCACCTGTTCTATCTCCCTGGTAAATACTGACGCAAAATAATTATTTAATATTTCTGCTATCTCTCTACTGCTTCCTGTGGTATTATCCTCTCCATCCCTTAGTGGCCCTATTCCCATCCCAACCTTCCTTTTTTTATTCATGTGCCTGTAAAATATTTTACTATTTTGTTTTATGTTCCTTGATAATTTAATTTCATAGTTCCTCTTTGCCTTCCTAATTGGTTTTTTGACTTATCTCCTAATCCCTTCATATTCTCCCTTATCATGCTCTCCCCTATTGTACATGTACTTAATGCATGTCATTTCTTTACCCTCAATTTTTTCCTTATGGCTTTATTCATCCACGGTGTCTCATTAGTATTTAGTTTGTTCTTGGTTATTAGCGGAATATATTTTCCCTGGACTCTGCTGTACACCATTTTAAATGTTTCACATTGCTGTTCTGCATCATTGTTTGCCAATATCGTTATCCATTTTATTTTCCCAAGTTCTATTCTCAGCCCCTCAAAATCAGCTTTTCTGCAATCTATTACCTGGTCTTTGTCATACCTATGTCCTTCTCAATTATTATCGTAAAGCGTACATTATGGTCACTATTGCCTAGATGTTCCCCTACTTTTATTTCCCTTACCTGCTCTGGTCCATTCCCTATTACTAGATCCAATACTGAATCCTCCCTTGTTGGGATTTTTACATATTGGGTTGGAAACGAGTCCTGTACACATTGTGGGAACTCCATTTCCTTATCCCCTTTACCTACCTCTTCTGTCCAATTAATATCTGGGTAGTTGAAATCCCCCATGATTATTATTCTATCTATTTTACTAATTTCCCAAATTTGTTTACATATTTCTTCCTCCACCTCCCTTCCACTATTAGGTGGTCTGTAGAGTACCCAATCTATGTGATTAATCCTTTATTATCTTTTAACTCTACCCACATGACTTCTATTTCTATCTTGCTAATTGCTGCGTCACTTTTCTCTACTGCCATTATGTTATCCTTAATAAATACAGCTACGCCACCTCCAGTTTTCCCCTCTCTTTCGTTTCTAAATATGTTATACCCTGCAATGTTTAATTCCCAGTCCTGATTTTTCTGTAGCCATGTCTCAGTAATCCTTATTATGTCTGGTTTCTCGCAACACATGATTGCCTCCAACTCCCCTGTTTTATTACGGACACTGTGTGCATTGCTGTACAGAAAGATTAGCTGTTCCTCCAACTTTATTTTTAAACATCTTTTTCAACTCCTGTTCTATAACTCTATTTATTCCCTGGCCATCAATGTCTTACTAGTTTAAAGCCTATGCCTCCTCCCTATTTACCCTTTCCACGAGGACAGGGGTCCCATCCAGATTCAAGTGAAGCCCGTCCCATTGGTACAGCTCCTTTCTGTCACAGTACAGTGTCCTATGAAAAGGAACCACTCCTTCCCACACCAGCCCTTTAACCAAGTGTTCATTTTCCTGATCTGACTGTTTCTATGCCAATTTGCATGTGGCTCGGGCAATAATCCAGCGATTATTACCCTCGAGGTCTTGCTTTTTAATTTAGCTCCTAACTCCTGATACTCGCTCAGCTGGAGCTTCTCCCTGTTCTTACCTAAGTCATTTGTTCTGACATGGACCACAACAACTGAATTTCCCCCTCCCTTTCCAAATTCCTCTCCAGCTGCCACGAGATATCCTTTACCCTGGCATCGGGTAGGCAACACATCCTTCGGGATTCTTGTTCTTGGCTGCAGAGGACACTATCTATTTCACTAATTAGAGAATCACCTATCACTACCACATTTCTATTCTGCTCACCACACCCCCTCCTTAGACAGTCTTCTGAGCCACAGTGCCTTGGTCTGCATTGTGGCTGTCCTCCCCGCAGTCTTCATCGGTAGAGAGTACATTATAACTGTTGGGCAGGACCACTGTCTGCAGGACCTCCTTCTCAACCTCTCCTAGGTCCCTGCTACCCGGCACCCTAACTGTCACACCCTTCGTTTCCTGAACCTGTGCTTTCCTCTGGGATGTGACTGTACTCTGGATAAAACTATCCAAAAATTCCTCCCCATCCCTTATGTTTTGAAGTGTTTCTAACTTGCACTCCATCTCAATGATTGAGCCGGAGTGACTGGAGGCAGACATTACCTGCAGATGTGGGAATCCAGGACGGTCTTGTTGTCTACAAACGCCCACATACTACAGTCCCAAAACATAGCCTGTCCTGCCATCTCTAGACTTTATTTATTGGCTTATTTAATTAGTTAAAATTATTATTTATAGTTATATTAATTATTTAGCGGGGAGAATTGCAGTCGGAGGCTTCCTTCGTACGAACGCGTCTGACCCCTAAAAAATCTGTGAATTTACTTGTTGTTCCTGGAGAAATGTAAGATCCCAGTCGGAGGCCGAAATTCACTGCGCAGCGCAAGGGGACTTGTCTTTGAGGCATGTACAGAGAAGCTGGAGTCATGTGGGCCTGGCCCACCAATCACTATGCAGTATTCTCATTGATAAAAATGGGAGCTCTGTTTGGATGGGCTATCAATGAAAAAAAATTTTAAACACCAAAAAACAGCATAATAAATACATAAAACACCTCACATATTTAGAATTAATTGAACTAAAATGTAATTAAATGTTTTAGAAAAGTAAGATATTTTTTGGAATTTTTTTAATGGTGTTAAAAATAAACTTTCCCTAATGAACAGGGTTTTGATTTAAAACTGAGTGTTTAAATTTAATTTTTATGGACTAGAATCTCCACTTTTGTGGTAATCGGCCAAAAATGGGTGATATTTCTGGCGTGGGCGTTAAAAAAGGGTTTTTAGATCGCCGGCTCCTCGCCCATTCTCAAACCACCTTGTCTCCACTTTTGAAAATGGGCGTTACCGCAAGCGATATAAAATGGGCGGTAGCATTAAATTTTTTTGTCCTTCTGCTGTAAAGTGTGGCCATCCTTAGCAATGGCATGGCAACACTTGATTCCCGTGATTCTGGAGGTCAAGGGTCATCATGACATGCGCAGAAGAGGAGACAGAGAGAAAGGGAGCTCAGAGGGACTGAAGGCATGTCTGGGTGTGGTGTGGCTGCTTTGGGTGGAAGGAGGGAGACTTTAGAGCTTCACAGCAAGTAGGCAAACAAAAAGTAGTTCTTACCATCCACATATGTGACCGAATCTGGCCCTATAATGGACAAAGAGGAAGAGGTATCACAGCACGCTGTGGAGACTGAAGCTGGAGAGAGCAGTGAGCTGGGAGAGGAGCACATTGGAGGGCGCAAAAGAGCCATGAGGTTCTTGGACTAGGCAAATACCTCTCTCCTATAGGAGGTCGAGTTACGCTGGGGTGCTTTGACACAGGAAGGGTGTGGGAAACCCACCCCAAAGGCCTACCAGAAGATATGGACCGAGAAGCAGAGGTGGTCTTGTCGGTGACCAACGAGGTGCGTGAGGGCAACCAATGTCGCAAATGATGGAACGACCTTGTGGGATCCGCAAGAGTAAGTATTACATTGATTTACATGTACTTATGTATTTAGATAATTTGATTTGTAACAGTCATGAGTGACTAGCATCAGATGTGAGGTCTTTCACTTTTACCGGGAATGTTATAGTCAAAGCCTGTGGTCACGGTGTACGTCTTCAGGTAAAGAATGATAATAATCATAATAATCATGATTACATCTGTCGGTTATGTGTTGTATCAGTGTCTGTGACAGTACCTAGCAATGATAGCATGCAATGATCTCATGCCATGTCGTCCTGTCACCTTTTACAGAAGAAGCTATCGACGATGAGGTCCATGCAGAGGCGAACGTGTGGGGGGGGCCACCAGTCCCCAGCGACATCACTGAGATGGAGGAGCGGGTGCTCGCACTCGTGGCGAAGCACACCCGGACAGCCACGAACGCATCTGCAGACCCTGAAGTGATGCCACGTGAGTAAAGCTTACACTATTGCATAATGTAAATCAATAGATGTCACACCCACTCATATCCGAGCAATCATATATGATAGATAGTTTCTAAAATTGTCATAGAAATAATGATGGTCTAATGAAAATCATTGGAATACAAATTTGTTGATGGTAATGAAATGTGATGTCTGCGATGATTTTGAGAGCGGTGATGCTTTTGTCGTGTATATGCTGTGTGTAGCGCTGGACTCACCTTGTGACCCTAGCACCCCCTTCTCCTCTAATAACCTCATTTGTGTTTTTCAGCTCAGCCAGCAGCACGTCCCAAGGCAAGACCACAGAGGCCAGAAGGTGGGGGCATGGGGCAGGAGTCGACGGATGATCCTATATCTGGTGCTGAGGAGCTCCGATTCTCGCCCGTCAATCCACTGGATCTCTTTTTCACATATGAGAGCACGTATTTCGAGGAACCTGCATCGCCATGCTCCAGAAGCCATTCCACCCCAAAGCCATCTAGTGCTCCTCCGGTCATTCCCACCTCCACTCTGGAGGTATCGGCCCCAAGCACCTCACCACAGGGCACCCAATTTGTCCCCAGGACGGTGCCAACCCAGCGGAGGTCCTGTGAACGCAGCAGGTCTGTTCCATGAGCGCCACATGACAGTGGAGAGATGGTACAGTTGTCCAGGAGGACTGTAGACATTGGTGACCAGCTCATCGAAGCATTGGGGGGCATATCCCGACAGCTGGCCATCATGACCGACTACATTCCATGAATGGCGGATGTCCTGGATGCAATAACTAGGAACACTGCTGCCACAGGCCTCCCAGTGGTCCCCGAGCGCAGCACTCTACCCCGAGGTTCCGCACCATCCCTAGGTTCCGCACCACCACTGCAAGTGAAAGATGAGAGCAAGGACCAAGATCCTGCTTCTGCATGAGAGAATGTTGTCCCCTTGGCATCCCCCACTCCCGTACCCGTGCAACGACAGCATCTGCCTTCATCCCCCCCGCAATGAGGCACCGCCTGAGGAGCTACATGGAGCCAGGAGGGGAAGGGGTAGAGGTGGGGAGAAGAAGGGGTGGGGGGAAGGAAAATGAGGTGCATGTGCGCAGGTGATGGCTGTGTTATATCTCCATCTGGGTGTATGCAATTTGTTGCAATGTATGGGGGCTGGGGACCACGCTCCTGCTTTGCCTTTGTATTCTGTGTTGCTGGATATGTTGAACATGTGATTGATGTCAATGCAGGAAAAAGTGGGGTGTGGGCGGGGGTTGGGTATTATTGCCTGTGATACTTATGATTTCAGACCAATGTTGGTGTAAAATTGTTGTTATTGAACATAACCTTGTTGCGCATTGTCTCAGATAGCTGCACCGTTACACACTGTTGATTCCTTAACACGAAAGGGTTAAATACAACGTAACATCAATCAACATAAACTTTAACTGGCACCAAGGTAATGGGCACCATTGATGTCTGAGCTGCACACACACAGCGGTGTGTCAGCATTGTGACTCACATTAACGATCTTTCAGACAAATCATTTAGATTTCAGCTTCTCACGTAAAAGTGGGATTAAAAAAATGCCAGCCACACCGCTGGCGTTCGTTGAAAACAGTTCCACATTTTTGGCCGTTTTTTGGGGCGAGCGATATTGTGGCCGATATATGTGTGTTAGGTGGGGAAAGTGACGTTGGGTGATCTCCTGGGCGTTAGTTTCGCCAAATGTGGTCTTTACGACAAAAAAAAGTAGGCGGCAGTATTATTGAATTTTGCCGTTAATTCCGTGCGGAAAGTAACGCTGGCCGATATTATGGGCATTGATTTCGCCCATTCTGATGATTCTGCCAATGATGGGTGGGCGGTAATATTTTTTCCAGGCGATAACCACATGGGGAAAGTAACACTCGCTGATAAGTTTCCTAAAAATGCCCACACTTTCCATTTTGTGCCAAAATGGGCAATATATGGGCGTTATGCGTCATTTCAGCAGTAAAATGGGTGTTAAGTGGGCGTTAAGCATGCAAAAAAAGTGGAGGTTCTAGTCCCAGATGTTTTAAAGATCTTACACTGGTAAAATTAAGCTAAACACCTGCTTTTACCAGGCGTAAATGTTTGAAGGATATTCGCTGAGCATGAGTTGGGCAAATAGTCCAATCTCTCCCGCGCGAATGTCCTTCTCGCGGAGATGCGGGGGATCTATCAAGAGAATTTTGACAAATCGGAAAAGCTGTTTTTTGGCACATGCGCCTCATGCTCCGAAAATCGGGTTTTGCGAGGCCTCACCACTCTTCGTACAGACCCGGCAAGGCCGGAGTTTAAGCCCTTAGTTTATCTTAGTTAATTTAATAGTTAATAACGTAATAGTTATAGTTCCACAGCTCTTAGTTTAAAGAAAAATAAACTGTACTTCTCAACCACCAATCACCTACCCGCTGTCCTGTGATGTCACTGCTTGTATTTTTCAATCGCCACTCAGGTCTGCTGTGTCCCGCTCTTTATATCCACTCCTCTAAGCCGATTTTCCCGCTCTTTATATCTGCTCCTTCAACTCTTTCAAAGTCTGTAAAAACGGTGGTGTTGGTATCCATGTGTAGCAAACTAGAGCTGACTTTTCCTCCATGACCTCAACTGAAATCTGGTTCAAAAATGGGGAAAATTGGACACCGAGGCCTACCATCGCCCTGACCTCAATTTATCTCGACCCACCACTGGCCGTCCACCTCCTGGGGTGGGGGCAGTTCCGAGGTCCTCAGTGGATTTCTTGGTATCCGTCCATGTTATTGCCACGTCCTCAGACTGCCATGTAAAAGCTCCAGGAAGTGGTGGTAACAGTCCCGAGACCCCCGCAATGGGAACAGAAGGCCTTGCGGATCCCCATTAACCTATCCATGTAGGCTTCAGTTTCTGATGAGGTATTTAAGGGTGCAAATCTACTGATCTTTCCAGCTCTTTCATGCTCAGCCACCTCTTCTGCAGCACCAGCAGAATTTTGCAACCAGGCACTGGTGAAATCCCACTTTGTGACAGGAATTAGGGATTGGATAAATACTCGAAGGGAAAAAAATGACTGAGCTATGGGAAAAGAGCAGAGGAGTGAGATTATATGAATAGTTCTATCAAAGAGCCGGCATAGGCACGATGGGCTGAATAGCCTCCTTCTGTGCTGTATCATTCTATGATTCTATCTAGATTTTCCTATAACTTTTGGTGGGTTCTCGGCGATTTTCTCAGTGGTACAGTTGTTTTTCTGCCCGGCGAAAGTTTCCCCCTTAGCTTTTTAATGGTATCGCCCACATCTAAACTCGCCCGCCGGGTCCAAACCGCCAACGTGCAACGGTGAGAAAATTCGCCAGGGCGTAAATTTAGCCTCAACGGAAGCCCGGCCGGATCGCCGAGGGAACTGCCCTGTGTAAACTGCTTAAGCAGAGCGGTAGGTGAGTATTCTGCAAAGAAAGATAAGTTAAAGGTTCTTTATTTATTTTTTTTTAATTTTAAAATGACGATTAGGTCTAAAAGTATCTTGGGAATGCTTTTTACTGATTTTTTTAATTGACATTTTTTTTTAAGTTTTCTCCCCTCCTGAGGTCCAACCGCAGCCTTGGACTAAATTTTAAATACTTACCGTCCATTCCAGTAATAACCGCCCATTTTACTTAGTTTCCCCTTAACCACCGAGAAAACCGCAGACAATAAAGGTGCAATGCCCACTTTCTCGCCGGGCGATTAGTTTTAATTAGCTTAAACATAAAAGTGGAAATTCTCACCAGTGTTACTCACCAAATGTTAGCGGTTTTTCTGAGCGGGCAATCGTGCGTTGAGGGGCTCTTATCCTATCAGGAGTTCAGCACCACATCTGGGTGACAAGCCAGGGAACAGTGTAGTGTGGTGGTTGTAATAGACTGGTGCCCCACTAGAACACCGCTCTTCCAGCGACGTTACGGAGGTGGGGTGGGAGTAGCTCCGAGGAAATTTCAGGTCTAGGGGTTGTGGGGTGCACAAAGTTGTACCTGCTACTTAATAGGATGAGAATCGATGGGCCTAATGGTCTTTTCTTCCTCATTTTTTCGTATGATCAAATATTCGTGCATATGCAACCTTGAAAGATTATCCGAAAATGCTATGGAAGAAAGTTGACAATAATTACAACTTTCTAACTGAAGACAGGAAACATAGAAACATAGAAAATAGGTGCAGGACTAGGCCATTCGGCCCTTCAAGGTTCCATTCAATATGATCATGGCTGATCATGCAACTTCAGTACCCCATTCCTACTTTCTCTCCATACCCCTTGATCCCTTTAGCCGTGAGGGCCACATCTAACTCCCTTTTGAAAATATCTAATGAACTGGCCCCAAAACATTTCTGTGTTAGTGAATGCCACATGCTCACAACTCTCTGAGTGAAGAAGTTTCTCCTCATCTCGGTCCTAAATGGCTTACCCCTTACCCTTAGACTGTGACCCCTGGTTCTGGACTTCCCCAACATCAGGAACATTCTTCCTATATCTAACCTGAAATGATCATATCATAAATTACAAGGTATATACCCATGTGTTTTACTTTCTGTTGCTTATCATTAGAAATAAGGGCCCAATTTTCAAACATTTGCCATTTTTTCACAGCTTTGCTACATACTCTAACAAGCTCTGATATTTCCATGAGCATGCCACGTGTTAGGGTACTGATAGAGAAAATCAGACTGAGAAATTAATTGATCACTTTTTACTCCGAGACGGTGAGAATGTGATGCTCTCTACCACATCAAGTGATTGAAGCGAATAGCATATAAGGAGAAGCTAGATAGATACATGAGGGAGAAAGGACGAGAAGGATATGTTGATAGGTGAGATGAAGTAAAGTGGGAGGAGGCTCATGTGGAGCATAAACAACTGGCATATGGCCTGTTTCTGTGTTGTTTCAAAGGACATGTGCTGTAAATTTCGATGCAATTATATGCAATTATGTGTAAATGATGCAAATGTTTCAGGGAAATGGCATCCATATCATCTGGAAAGTTGTGTGTTGAGGAGGGCATTGGATTTGGTCAGGGATTTATAGGCTTCACAATTCAGTGGACCTGCATGGAATAAGGAAAAAATATTCTTCAAAATGACAAAGGACGACCTCCAGGGATTGAAAAGGAATGCCGGAAAATGTTTTGTCAAATAATTGAGCAAGTTCAATGTAGAAGTGCCTTGCCGCATCCCTTATGACAGAGAAAATATCATGAGGGATTTGTTGCAAGTCTAAGGGCTAAGGGGCCACAAGAGGTTTGACAATAGAATGCCTCTTTCAGTACACTCCTGACTCCAGAATTTTTAAAAGTCCTTTAGAGTACTAGAGCGTTCAGTATTTAAAGAGTACTTTGAAGAAAACCTCTCCCTTTTGATTTGTGACTACATTGCATGTCACATAGTCCTAACATCTTTGGAAATTGGTTTGAGTTGCCAATGCCACAATTGCAAATTTGTTTTGAGAGCACATGATGCAACAAGCATCGAAAGCATTGAAGGCAACTTAACGACATTGATTGTGATTTGTCATTTAAAAAAAATTAATTCCTGGGATGTGGGCATCAACGACAAGGCCAGCATTTATTGTTCATTCCTAATTGCCCTGGTATGGTGGTGGTGAGCCGCCTTCTTGAACCGCTGCAGTCCATGTGCTGAAGGTACCCCCACACTGCTGTTAGAGAAGGAGTTCCTGGATTTTGACCCAGCGACGATGAAGGAATAGCAAAATATTTCCAAGTCAGGATGGTGTGTAACTTGGCGGGGAACTTGGAGGTTATGGTATTCCCATGTGCCTGCTGCCCTTGTCCTTCTAGGTGGTAGAGGTCGCGGGTTTGGGAGTTGCTGTCAAAGAAGCCTTGGTGAGTTGCTGCAGTGCATCTTGAAAATGGTCACAGAACATTCTCAATGCTTTTTCAAATGTAATTTGCAGAGATAATGCAGAAGGTTGATTTGGTGATCAGTGATATCTCCTGCAGACATGATTAATGGCGTAAATAAGGGAGTTATTTATATGGACCGCAAGAAGGCATTCATAAGAACATAAGAACATAAGAAATAAGAGCAGGAATAGGCCATACAGCCCCTCAAGCCTGCTCCGCCATTCAATAAGATCATGGCTGATCTGATCATGGATTCAGCTCCACTTCACGCCCGCTCCCCATAACCCCTTATCGCTCAAGAAACTGTCTATTTCTGGCTTAAATTTATTCAATGTCCCAGCTTCCACAGCACTCCGAGGCAACAAATTCTACAAATTTACAACCCTCTGAGAGAAGAAATTCCTCCTCATCTCTGTTTTAAGTGGACGGCCCCTTTTTCTAAGATCATGCCCTCTAGTTCTAGTCTCCCCCATCAGTGGAAACATCCTCTCTGCATCCACCTTGTCAAGCCTTCTCATAATCTTATACATTTCGATAAGATCACCTCTCATTTTTCTGAACTCCAATGAGTAGACGCCCAACCTACTCAACCGTTCCTCATAAGTCAACTCCCTCATCCTCGGAATCAACCTAGTGAACCTTCTCTGAACAGCCTCCAAAGCAAGTGCATCCTGTACCATGTGGGAACACGGGGACAACACCAGTGTCCCTGACGACCACATGTGCGGGAAGTGTGTCCACCTCCGGCTACTGACGGTCCGCGTTGCGGAGTTGGAGCTGAAGGTGGATTCACTCTGGAGCATCCACGATGCTGAGAATGACGTGAGTACCACGTGTAGCGAGTTGGTCTTACCGCAGGTAAAGGGTCCACAGCCAGCGAGGGAATGGAAGACCAGCAGGAAGAGTAGTGCAAGGAAGGTAGTGCAGGGGTCCCCTGTGGTCATCCCACTGCAAAACAGATACACTGCTTTGAGTGCTGTTGAGGGGGATGACTCATCAGGCGCGGGCAGCAGCAGCCAAGTTCATAGCACCGTGGCTGGCTCTGTTGCACAGGAGGACAGGAAAAAGAGTGGGTGAGTGATAGTGATAGGGGATTCAATTGTAAGGGGAATAGATAGGCGTTTCTGCGGCCGCAACCGAGACTCCAGGATGGTATGTTGCCTCCCTGGTGCAAGGGTCAAGGATGTCTCGGAGCGGGTGCAGGACATTCTAAAAAGGGAGGGAGAACAGCCAGTTGTCGTGGTGCACGTTGGTACCAATGACATAGGTAAAAAAATGGATGAGTTCCTACGAAATGAATTTAAGGAGCTAGGAGCTAAATTAAAAAGTAGGACCTCAAAAGTAGTAATCTCGGGATTGCTACCAGTGCCACGTGCTAGTCAGAGTAGGAATCGCAGGATAGCTCAGATGAATACGTGGCTTGAGCAATGGTGCAGCAGGGAGGGATTCAAATTCCTGGGGCATTGGAACCGGTTCTGGGGGAGGTGGGACCAGTACAATCCGGACGGTCTGCACCTGGGCAGAATCGGAACCAATGTCCTCGGGGGAGTGTTTGCTAGTGCTGTTGGGGAGGAGTTAAACTAATATGGCAGGGGGATGGGAACCAATGCAGGGAGATAGAGGGAAACAAAAAGGAGGCAAAAACAAAAGACAGAAAGAAGATGAGGAAAAGTGGAGGGCAGAGAAACCCAAGGCAAAGAACAAAAAGGGCCATTGTACAGCAAAATTCTAAAAGGACAGAGGGTGTTAAAAAAACAAGCCTGAAGGCTTTGTGTCTTAATGCAAGGAGTATCCGCAATAAGGTGGATGAATTAACTGTGCAAATAGATGTTAACAAATATGATGTGATTGGGATTACGGAGACGTGGCTCCAGGATGAGCAGGGCTGGGAACTGAACATCCAGGGGTATTCAACATTCAGGAAGGATAGAATAAAAGGAAAAGGAGGTGGGGTAGCATTGCTGGTTAAGGAGGAGATTAAGGCAATAGTTAGGAAGGACATTAGCTTGGATGATGTGGAATCTATATGGGTAGAGCTGCAGAACACCAAAGGGCAAAAAACGTTAGTGGGAGTTGTGTACAGACCTCCAAACAGTAGTAGTGATGTTGGGGAGGGCATCAAACAGGAAATTAGGGGTGCGTGCAATAAAGGTGCAGCAGTTATAATGGGTGACTTTAATATGCACATAGATTGGGCTAACCAAACTGGAAGCAATACGGTGGAGGAGGATTTTCTGGAGTGCATAAGAAATGGTTTTTTAGACCAATATGTCGAGGAACCAACTAGGGGGGAGGCCATCTTAGACTGGGTGTTATGTAATGAGAGGGGATTAATTAGCAATCTCGTTGTGCGTGGCCCCTTGGGGAAGAGTGACCATAATATGGTGGAATTCTGCATTGGGATGGAGAATGAAACAGTTAATTCAGAGACCATGGTCCAGAACTTAAAGAAGGCTAACTTTGAAGGTATGAGGCGCGAATTGGCTGGGATGGATTGGCGAATGATACTTAAGGGGTTGACTGTGGATGGGCAATGGCAGACATTTAGAGACCGCATGGATGAACTACAACAATTGTACATTCCTGTCTGGCATAGAAATAAAAAAGGGAAGGTGGCTCAACCGTGGCTATCAAGGGAAATCAGGGATAGTATTAAAGCCAAGGAAGTGGCATACAAATTGGCCAGAAATAGCAGCGAACCTGGGGACTGGGAGAAATTTAGAACTCAGCAGAGGAGGACAAAGGGTTTGATTAGGGCAGGGAAAATGGAGTATGAGAAGAAGCTTGCAGGGAACATTAAGACGGATTGCAAAAGTTTCTATAGATATGTAAAGAGAAAAAGGTTAGTAAAGACAAACGTAGGTCCCCTGCAGTCAGAATCAGGGGAAGTCATAACGGGGAACAAAGAAATGGCGGACCAATTGAACAAGTACTTTGGTTCGGTATTCACGAAGGAGGACACGAACAACCTTCCGGTTATAAAAGGGGTCGGGGGGTCTAGTAAGGAGGAGGAACTGAGGGAAATCCTTATTAGCCGGGAAATTGTGTTGGGGAAATTGATGGGATTGAAGGCCGATAAATCCCCAGGGCCTGATGGACTGCATCCCAGAGTACTTAAGGAGGTGGCCTTGGAAATAGTAGATGCGTTGACAGTCATTTTACAACATTCCATTGACTCTGGATCAGTTCCTATGGAGTGGAGGGTAGCCAATGTAACCCGACTTTTTAAAAAAGGAGGGAGAGAGAAAACAGGGAATTATAGACCGGTCAGCCTGACATCGGTAGTGGGTAAAATGATGGAATCAATTATTAAGGATGTCATAGCAGTGCATTTGGAAAGAGGTGACATGATAGGTCCAAGTCAGCATGGATTTGTGAAAGGGAAATCATGCTTGACAAATCTTCTGGAATTTTTTGAGGATGTTTCCAGTAGAGTGGACAAGGGAGAACCAGTTGATGTGATATATTTGGACTTTCAGAAGGCTTTCGACAAGGTCCCACACAAGAGATTAATGTGCAAAGTTAAAGCACATGAGATTGGGGGTAGTGTGCTGACATGGATTGAGAACTGGTTATCAGACAGGAAGCAAGGAGTAGGAGTAAATGGGGACTTTTCAGAATGGCAGGCAGTGACTAGTGGGGTACCGCAAGGTTCTGTGCTGGGGCCCCAGCTGTTTACACTGTACATTAATGATTTAGACGAGGGGATTAAATGTAGTATCTCCAAATTTGCGGATGACACTAAGTTGAGTGGCAGTGTGAGCTGCGAGGAGGATGCTATGAGGATGCAGAGCGACTTGGATAGGTTAGGTGAGTGGGCAAATGCATGGCAGATGAAGTATAATGTGGATAAATGTGAGGTTATCCACTTTGGTGGTAAAAACAGAGAGACAGACTATTATCTGAATGGTGACAGATTAGGAAAAGGGGAGGTGCAAAGAGACCTGGGTGTCATGGAATATCAGTCATTGAAGGTTGGCATGCAGGTACAGCAGGCGGTTAAGAAAGCAAATGGCATGTTGCCCTTCATAGCGAGGGGATTTGAGTACAGGGGCAGGGAGGTGTTGCTACAGTTGTACAGGGCCTTGGTGAGGCCACACCTGGAGTATTGTGTGCAGTTTTGGTTGCCTAACCTGAGGAACGTCATTCTTGCTGTTGAGGGAGTGCAGCGAAGGCCCACCAGACTGATTCCCGGGATGGCGGGACTGACCTATCAAGAAAGACTGGATCAACTGGGCTTGTATTCACTGGAGTTCAGAAGAATGAAAGGGGACCTCATAGAAACGTTTTAAATTCTGACGGGGTTAGACAGGTTAGATGCAGGAAGAATGTTCCCAATGTTGGGGAAGTCCAGAACCAGAGGTCACAGTCTAAGGATAAGGGGTAAGCCATTTAGGACCGAGATGCGGAGGAACTTCTTCACCCAGAGAGTGGTGAACCTGTGGAATTCTCTACCACAGAAAGTTGTTGAGGCCAATTCACTAAATATATTCAAAAAGGAGTTAGGTGAGGTCCTTACTACTAGGGGGATCAAGGGGTATGGCGAGAAAGCAGGAATGGGGTACTGAAGTTGAATGTTCAGCCATGAACTCATTGAATGGCGGTGCAGGCTAGAAGGGCCGAATGGCCTACTCCTGCACCTATTTTCTATGTTTCTATGTTTCTATCCTTTCATAAAATAAGGAAACCAAAACTGCATGAGGCATTCCAGGTATGGCCTCAACAATACCTTGTATAGCTGTAGCAAGACTTCCCTGCTTTTATACTCCATCCCCTTTGCAATAAAGGACAAGATACTATTGGCCTTCCTGCTCACTTGCTGTACCTGCATATATCCTTTTGTGTTTCATGCACAAGTACCCCCAGGTCACGCTGTACTGTGGCACTTTGCAATCTTTCTCCATTTAAATAATAACTTGCTCTTTGATTTTTTTTTCTGCCAAAGAGCATGATCTCACACTTTCCAACTTTATACTCCATCTGCCAAATTTTGCCCACTCTCTTAGCCATCTATGTCCTTTTGCAGGTTTTTTGTGTCCTCCTCACACATTGCTTTTCCTCCCCTCTTTGTACCATCAGCAAACTTGTCTACGTTACACTCAGTCCCTTCTTCCATGTCGTTAATATAGATTGTAAATAGTTGGGGTCCCAGCACTGATCCCTGTGGCACCCCACTAGTTACTGGTTGCCAACCAGAGAATGAACCATTTATCCTGACTCTCTGTTTTCTGTTAGTTCGCCAATTCTCTATCCATGCTAATATATTACCCCCAACCCTGTGAACTTTTATCTTGTGCAGTAACCTTTTATGTGGCACTTTGTCAAATGCCTTCTGGAAGTCCAAATACACCACATACACTGGTTCCCCTTTATTCACTCTGTTTGTTACATCCTCAAAGAACTCCAGCAAATTTGTCAAACATGACTTCCCCTTCATAAATCCATGCTGACTGCCTGACCGAATGTTGCTTATCCAAATGTCCTACTACTGCTTCTTTAATAATGGACTCCAACATTTTTGCAACCACAGATGTTAGGCTAACTGGTTTACAGTTTCCTGCTTTTTGTCTGCCTCCTTTTTTAAATAGGGGTGCTACATTTGCAGTTTTCCAATCTGCTGGCACCTCCCCAGAAACCAGGGAATTTTGGTAAATTACAACCAATGCATCCACAATCCCTGCCGCTACTTCTCTTAAGACCCTAAGGTGCAAGCCATCAAGTCCAGGGGAATTATCTGCCTGTAGTCCCATTATCTTACTGAGTGCCACCTCCTTAGTGATTGTGATTGTGTTAAGTTTCTCCCCCTCTATAGCCCCTTGACTATCCATTGTTGGAATATTGTTCATGTCCTCTACTGTCAAGACTGATACAAAATATTTGTTCAGAGTTTCTGCCATCTCCATGTTCTCCATTACTAATTCCCCGGTCTCGCCCTCTAAGGGTCCAACATTTACTTTAGCCACAATTCACTAAATATATTCAAAAGGGAGTTAGATGAAGTCCTTACTACTAGGGGGATCAAGGGGTATGGCGAGAAAGCAGGAAGGGGGTACTGAATTTGCATGTTCAGCCATGAACTCATTGAATGGCGGTGCAGGCTAGAAGGGCCGAATGGCCTACTCCAGCACCCATTTTCTATGTTTCTATGTTTCTATATACCTATAGAAACTCTTGCTATCTGTTTTTATATTTTGTGCTACTTTACTTTCATAATCTATCTTCCCTTTCTTCATCATTTTTTTAGTCGTTCTTTGCTGGCTTTTAAAAGCTTCCAAGTCTTCTGTCCTCCCAGTAATTTTGGTCATTTTGTATGCCCTTGTTTTTAACTGGATACCGTCCTTTTTTTCCTTTACTTAGCCATGGATGGCTATCTTTTCTCTTACACCCTTTCCTCCTCACTGGAATATATTTTTCTTGAGTTGTGAAATATCTTCTTAAATGTATACCACTGTTCATCAATCATCCTACACTTTAATCTATTTTCCCAGTCCACTTTACCCAACTCTGCCCTCATACCTTCATAGTCTCCTTTATTTAAGAGGATGTTAGCAAAAATGAAAGTGTATGGAATTGGAGGCATCCTATTGACATGGATATGGAATTGATTGGGAGGTCGGAGACAGAGAATAGGATAATGGGTATGTACTCCAATTGACAGAATATCACCAGTGGTGTCCCCCAGGGATCTGTATTGGGCCACAGCTTTTCACTATATTCATCAAATACTTAGCTGAAGGAGTAGAGAGCTGTACATCTGAATTTGCTGATAACACTAAGTTAAAGTGGCACAGTAAGTAGAGTAAATTTGTGCAGAAACTTGCAAAGAGACATTGATAGATTGAGTGCATGGGCAAAACTGTGATAGATGGTGTCATGTATGTACATGCTGTTTGTAGCCACCAGATGGTGTCATTGTTGGAGGCCACTGAACAGCACGCACATGGTATTGCTCTGGTATAAAAGGCCAGCCATTTTGTGAGTCAGGCACTTTGGGCCTAAAAAAAGCAGAGCCAAGGTTGTACCTTGCTTAGTTAAACAGTACTCAGTTTGAACCTTTATTGCATACATAACATTTGTCGACAAGAATACAAGAACCTTTGTTTGCAAAATGAGCAAGATTGGATTTTTAGAGCGATTCATGGAGGGAGAAGATTGGGCAGACTTTGTGAACCGTTTGAACCACTGCTTCATGGCCAACAAAATGAAGGGGGTCGATGATGCAGATCGGTGCCGAGCCATGTTCCTCACTATGTGCGGTTCAAAGATCTATAGTCTCATAAAGAATCTACTCATGCCTAGTGATCCAACAGAGAAAATGTACGAGGAGTTGTATACGTTTGTACGGGAGCACCTCAAGCCAGACGACAGCTTCATCATCTCGAGATACAGGTTTATACACATGTTCGATCAGAGGGCCCGAGCGCGGCGGAATTCGTTGCCAACCTGAGATGTGCAAGTTCGGGACGATGTTGGCAGACATGCTGCGGGACTTCTTTGTTATCGGTATCAACCACGAGGTGATCCTGTGCAAACTTCTGGCGGTGGAGGAGTTGGATTTACAAAGGGCCATCCAGATCGCTCAATCATTTATGACGATGGACAGGAGTTTAAAGCAAATATCGGTGAAGAACCGAACCTCGGCAAGTACTGTAAATGCGATTGATTCGACGTTCGGCAGAGCGGCACATGGCAGGGCCTATCTGGCTACATTCGCGAAACCTGTGGCTGCCCAAAGTCCGCCAGAGGGAATGTATCTGACTTCTCCATGTTCGCATTGTGGAGGAAATCATCGGCACCAGCAGTGCCGATTTAAGCAATATGGTTGCCAAGGCTGTCTGAGAGTGTGGCACCTCCAGCGGAAGTGTCCGCAGATGAGCAAGCGAGCTGCGACACACCACATGGAGGATGAGAGTCAGACTAGCGCGGATCCGGATACGCAATCCAAGATGCCAGAGGAGGAAGTGTATGGACTATACTCTTTCATAACCAAGAGTAAATTAATTTTGATTAATATGAAGATTAACAGGATACCGGTATCGATGGAACTGGATGCAGGAGCGAGTCAATCAATCATGAACGAGAGGGCATTTAATTAGCTGTGGGATACTAAGACTGTGAGGCCCAGGCTGAGCCCTGTTAATGCCAAGTTGCACACATAGACCAAAGAACTGATAAAGGTGATTGGCAGTACACATATGAATGTGTCGTATAACAGTGCGGTTCCCGAGTTACCGCTGTGGCTTGCTCCAAACAATGGCTCAACGCTGCTCGGCAGGAGCTGGTTGGAGAAAATCAGATGCGACTGGAACAACATAAAGGTGTTGTCGTCGGAGGAAGATACATGTGCCCAAATATTGAGCAAGTTCCCCTCGCTGTTCGAACTGGGTATCAGCAACATCACGGGAGTCAAGGTGCAGATCCACGTGGACTCAGATGCAAGACCCATCCATCATAATGCTCGGGCAGTGTCGTATATGATGAGGGAGAATGTCGAAATTGAACTGGATAGACTTCAGCATGAAGGGATCATATCTCCGGTCGAATTTCATGAATGGACCAGCCCCATTGTTCCTGTGCTGAAAAGTGATGACACAGTCAGAATCTGTGGAGACTGCAAGGCTACGATCAACAGGGTTTCGAAACAAGATCAGTATCCGTTACCGAAGGCTGATGACTTGTTTGCGACGCTAGCCGGAGGGAAGTCATTCACAAAACTGGATGTGACGTCGGCCTATATGACGCAGGAGTTGGTCGAGACGTTGAAGAGACCTACGTGCATTAACACGCACAAAGGACTGTTTATTTACCACAGGTGCCCGTTTGGAATTTGCTCGGCTGCAGTAATATTCCAGAGGAATTTGGAAAGTCTACGGAAGTCCGTTCCCAGAACCGTCATGTTCCAAGATGACATCCTGATCACCGGTCATGACTCCAAGGAACATCTGAACAACCTGGAAGAGGTTCTACTGCATTTGGACAGAGTGGCACTCAGACTTAAACACTTGAAGTGCATGTTCATGGCACCGGAGGTCAAATTCCTCGGGAGGAAATTCGCCGCTGATGGCATCAGACCGACTGACGTGAAAACCAAAGCCATCAAGAATGCATCCATGCTTCAGAACGTGATGGAGCTGCATTTGTTCCTGGGTCTACTCAACTACTTTGGTAACTTCCTACCTAAATTGAGCACCTTACTTGAACTACTGCACATGCTATTGAGAAAAGGCAGCAACTGGGTGTGGGGCACATTGCAAGACAGACCTTTCAAGAAAGCCATCAATCTGCTTTGCTCAAACAAGCTGCTGGTACATTATGACCCATGTAAATGTTTAGTTTTGGCCTGCGACACATCGTCATATGGAATTGGTTGTGTGTTACAACAAGCCAATGCGTCAGGGAAACTTCAACCTGTTGCGCATGCATCCAAAAGTTTGTCTGAAGCAGAAAGAACCTTCAGAATGGTAGAAAAAGAAGCTTTAGCATGTGTGTACGGTGTTAAAAAGATGCATCAATACCTGTTCAGTCTGAGTTTCGAATTACAGACCGATCACAAATCGTTCATTTTGTTGTTTTCCGAAAGCAAAAGTATTAATACCAACGCTTCATCCCGCATCCAAAGGTGGGCACTAACATTATCTGCCAATGATTATGTCATTCGCCACAGACCTGGCACAGAGAATTGTGCCGATACTTTGAGCCGGTTGCCATTGCCCACACCGGAGGTGGAAATGTCACAACCAGCAGATTCAATGTTAATCATGGATGCTTTTGAGAGTGAAGGTACCCCTGTCACGGCTCAACAAGTTACGATCTGGAAGCCAGGACCCGATATTATCGGTGGTAAAGGGGTGCATCCTCAAAGAGGGATTAGTCTGCCATACCTAGGCAAATGTGCGAGGAGGCCAAACAGTACATTCGTCGCAAGGAGGAACTGTCTATTCAAGCAGATTGCATACTGTGGGGCAATCGAGTTGTAATGCCTAAGAAAGGGAGAGAGAAGTTTGTGCGTGAGTTACACAGCACACATCCTGGTATAGTGATGATGAAGGCCATTGCCCGATTCCACGTATGGTGGCCAGGAATTGATTCTGAGCTGAAAGCATGCGTGCATCAGTGTAACACCTACATGCAGCTCAGCAAAGCACCAGCGGAATTGTCTCTAAGTCTGTGGTCATTGCCATCAAAACCTTGGTCCAGGATCCATGTAGATTTTGCAGGTCCCTCCCTGGGCAAAATGTTTTTAGTGTGATGGATTCTTATTCGAAGTAGATAGAATGCATAATCATGTCATCCAGTACGTCCACGGCAACCATAGACAATCTCAATGTCATGTTCGCGACACATGGTCTGCCTGACATATTGGTGAGCGACAATGGGTCGTGTTTCACCAGTCAGGAGTTTCAGGATTTTGGAAAACTTAACGGCATAAAACATGTAAGGTCAGCACCATTCAAGCCTGCGTCCAAAGGGCAAGCAGAGGTGCAGTACAAATTATCAAACAAAGCATGAGGAGAGTAACCCAAGGGTCACTGCAGACCCACTTGTCTTGCATACTGCTGTGTTACAGGACAAAACCCCACAAGGAGTCTCGCCTGCTGAACTCATGATGAAAAGAGGTCATAAGACCGTTATCTCTTGTACACCTGGATTTAAGTAATCATGTTGAATACAGAAGACAGAATCATCAAGGGTACCACGATCACACAATTGTGTCCCATGAGATTTCTGTTAATGATCCTGTATCTGTGTTGAATTATGGTCAGGGTCCCAAATGGATCGCTGGTATGGTCATGGCCAAGGAGGGCAACAGAGTATTTGTTATTAAGCTCAAGAATGAGCAAACTTGCAGGAAACACATGGATCAAACAAAGTTGAGGCACACAGACGAGCCAGAGCAGTTGGACGAAGAAACCGTCGACGACCAACCAATCTACCAGCAGCCTTCAGTGGACTCAAGGGTCATCAGTGAACCTGGAATTTCCATCACGGACTTGTTCAATAAAAATGGACTTGCAATTCCTGACATTGCCACTGCCACCCCCAACAAGTCAGCCATCCAGCCACCAGCCACAACAGACTCCGCAGATTCACCCAAGGCCGGAATCGAACTGAAGCTGTCAATACGGGAGCGTAAAGCACCGGACTGTCTCAACCTGTGAAAGACTGTGATAAGACTGTGCAATCAAGCAGACGCAACATGGATTCATGAAGGGGAAATCATGTTTAACTAATTTACTGGAATTCTTTGAGGATATAACGAGCATGGTGGATAGAGGTGTACCGATGGATGTGATGTATTTAGATTTCCAAAAGGCATTCGATAAGGTGCCACACAAAAGGTTACTGCAGAAGATAAAGGTACGTGGAGTCAGAGGAAATGTATTAGCATGGATAGAGAATTGGCTGGCTAACAGAAAGCAGAGAGTCGGGATAAATGGGTCCTTTTCGGGTTGGAAATCGGTGGTTAGTGGTGTGCCACAGGGATCGGTGCTGGAACCACAACTGTTTACAACATACATAGATGACCTGGAAGAGGGGACAGAGTGTAGTGTAACAAAATTTGCAGATGACACAAAGATTAGTGGGAAAGCAGGTTGTGTAGAGGACACAGAGAGGCTGCAAAGAGATTTAGATAGGTTAAGCGAATGGGCTAAGGTTTGGCAGATGGAATACAATGTCGGAAAATGTGAGGTCATCTACCTTGGAAAATAAAACAGTAAAAGGGAATATTATTTGAATAGGGAGAAATTACAACATGCTGCGGTGCAGAGGGACCTGGGAGTCCTTGTGCATGAATCCCAAAAGGTTAGTTTGTAGGTGCAGCAGGTAATCAGGAAGGCGAATGGAATGTTGGCCTTCATTGCGAGAGGAATGGATTACAAAAGCAGGGAGGTCCTGCTGCAACTGTACAGGGTATTGGTGAGACCGCACCTGGAGTACTGCATGCAGTTTTGGTCACCTTACTTAAGGAAAGATATACTAGCTTTGGAGGGGGTACAGAGATGATTCACTAGGCTGATTCCGGAGATGAGGGGATTACCTTATGATGATAGATTGAGTAGACTGGGTCTTTACTCGTTGGAGTTCAGAAGGATGAGGGGTGATCTTATAGAAACATTTAAAATAATGAAAGGGATAGACAAGATCGAGGCAGAGAGGTTGTTTCCAGTGGTCGGGGAGACTAGAACTAGGGGGCACAGCCTCAAAATATGGGGGAGCCAATTTAAAACTGAGTTGAGAAGAAATTTCTTCTCCCAGAGGGTTGTGAATCTGTGGAATTCTCTGCCCAGGGAAGTAGTTGAGGCTAGCTCATTGAATGTATTCAAATCACAGATAGATAGATTTTTAACCAATAGGGAATTAGGGTTATGGGGAGCGGGCGGGTAAGTGGAGCTGAGTCCACGGCCAGATCAGCCATGATCTTGTTGAGTGGCGGAGCAGGCTCGAGAGGCTAGATGGCCTACTCTTGTTCCTAATTCTTATAAGATCTCAGAGAGGGTATTGTCATGTATGTACATGCTGTTTGTAGCCACCAGATGGTGTCATTGTTGGAGGCCACTGAGCAGCATGCACATGGTGAGCCATTTTGTGAGTCAGACAATTTAGGCCTAAATAAAGCAGAGCCAAGGTTGTACCTTGTTTAGTTAAACAGTACTCAGTTTGAAACTTTATTGCATACATAACAGATGGAGTTCCATATGGGGACATAGAAACATAGAAACATAGAAAATAGGTGCAGGAGTAGGCCATTCGGCCCTTCTAGCCTGCACCGCCATTCAATGAGTTCATGGCTGAACATTCAACTTCAGTACCCCATTCCTGCTTTCTCGCCATACCCCTTGATCCCCCTAGCAGTAAGGACCTCATCTAACTCCTTTTTGAATATATTTAGTGAATTGGCCTCAACAACTTTCTGTGGTAGAGAATTCCACAGGTTCACCACTCTCTGGGTGAAGAAGTTCCTCCGCATCTCGGTCCTAAATGGCTTACCCCTTATCCTTAGACTGTGACCCCTGGTTCTGGACTTCCCCAACATTGGGAACATTCTTCCTGCATCTAACCTGTCTAACCCCGTCAGAATTTTATATGTTTCTATGAGGTCCCCTCTCATTCTTCTGAACTCCAGTGAATACAAGCCCAGTTGATCCAGTCTTTCTTGATAGGTCAGTCCCGCCATCCCGGGAATCAGTCTGGTGAACCTTCGCTGCACTCCCTCAATAGCAAGAATGTCCTTCCTCAGGTTAGGAGACCAAAACTGTACACAATACTCCAGGTGTGGCCTCACCAATGCCCTGTACAACTGTAGCAACACCTCCCTGCCCCTGTACTCAAATCCCCTTGCTATGAAGGCCAACATGCCATTTGCTTTCTTAACCGCCTGCTGCACCTGCATGCCAACCTTCAATGACTGATGTACCATGACACCCAGGTCTCTTTGCACCTCCCCTTTTCCTAATCTGTCACCATTCAGATAATAGTCTGTCTCTCTGTTTTTACCACCAAAGTGGATAACCTCACATTTATCCACATTATACTTCATCTGCCATGCATTTGCCCACTCACCTAACCTATCCAAGTCGCTCTGCAGCCTCACAGCATCCTCCTCGCAGCTCACACTGCCACCCAACTTAGTGTCATCCGCAAATTTGGAGATACTACATTTAATCCCCTCATCTAAATCATTAATGTACAGTGTAAACAGCTGGGGCCCCAGCACAGAACCTTGCGGTACCCCACTAGTCACTGCCTGCCATTCTGAAAAGTACCCATTTACTCCTACTCTTTGCTTCCTGTCTGACAACCAGTTCTCAATCCATGTCAGTACACTACCCCCAATCCCATGTGCTCTAACTTTGCACATCAATCTCTTGTGTGGGACCTTGTCGAACGCCTTCTGAAAGTCCAAATACACCACATCAACTGGTTCTCCCTTATCCACTCTACTGGAAACATCCTCAAAAAATTCCAGAAGATTTGTCAAGCATGATTTCCCTTTCACAAATCACATGTGAGGCCATCCACTTTGGACCGAAGAAAGATAGATCAGAGTATTTTCTCAAAGGTAAGGAGTTTGGAACTGTTGGCATTGATGTAAAGAGGACCTCTGAAACACATCGGGAGACTTTCTGGGACTTCACCAATACTCTGGCAACAGTTATTCTGGAAATTCTCTGAGGATTTCACTTAAAAAGAGTGAATGATGTGCTACTCCACCTTATTGGACATCTTATAGGAGTCACCAGGAGAAAGGGAGTGCTTGGTCAACGGCCGCTTGCTAGGGGTTCCCCTTGGTCTGCAGGAGGAATAAGAGGAGGACATGAGGTCAGGCAGAGCAGCACCAGCTGCTGCAGGCAAGAGGGACAGGAGGGTGAAGTGGACTCCTTCCCCTCTTTGGTACAGGACATCCCTCCTTCTCTAGACCTCCTTCACTGTGGACCTCCAGTACTGCGTCTGAGAATCTGCGTACCCTCTCTCTCGGTCTCTGAGCCATCCTGCAATGTGCCAGCTGTGTGCCAGCCACTGCACTCCACACCTTCAGGAGCCCACATACACTGCACCATGAAAATTGCATTTTTTTGAGTGCTAAACCAGCAGGTATGTGATGGAACACCTCCCGGCAAGTTCAAATTATGGTAATCAGCAATTAGGACCAAAATTGTGTGCTAAATCCACACTTTCAAACAGGCGTGCCTTAATAGCACTGCTTCTTTTTAACCTTTGGCCAAAATAATCCCCATTGAAGCTAGGTCAATTGAAAATGTAAAAACTGAGATTGATATATTTTTGATAGATAAGTTTATTAATATATATGGAACCAAGGTGGGTAAATGGAGTTAGGATACAAATCAGCCATCATCAAATTGAATGGTGTATCAGGCTCGAAGGGCTGATTGGCATACTCCTGTTCTTATGTTCCTGTGACTCCAGTATGACATCCACAGATGAGGTTAGAGAACAAATAAGTCCCATGACACTACAATAAATGTGATAGAGCAGACCATTGGCATTATGAACTATAAGTGTCTGTAAATCTAGAGGAGCCCTTGAGTATAGTTCAGCAAGAGTGTCCAGAATTATATTAGCTGCATAATGTCGCTATTCTGAAAGGATTACGACTTTTTGAAGCTTAAGTGGATGACAATGATGAAGGGGGCGACGGTCCTCCATCCACACAGTCAGACAAAATTGTCCAGGAGGGAGAGGAGCAAGAGATCCATCAGTGTGCAGCCTGAGGAAAGAGTCAACAGTTTATTGCTGATAGCTTTGAACTAAAAAAAATTTGTGCAGCAAAATAAAAATCCTTCTCTCCTGGCTGTTAGCCACACTTCCAATTGTCTCATTATGATCTGCATTCCAAAAGGCAGCTGTATCTTTCCTCAGTAATAGGACTCTCACATTCTCACATTTCGTCTATTCAGTTCACTAAGCTGGATACATCCACAATGTATTATTAGTTTCAGATGTTGCTCGTGAATAGTTCACATCTTCTTTCACCCAGTTAATGATACAGAGAAAGCATAATAGGGAAGGGGGAGCATTATATCTCTATTCTTACAGGATGTGCAAATATTTTTTTTTTGTTCATTCATTCTCAGGATATGGAACATAGGAATAGGAGTAGGCCATTCAGCCCCTCGAAGCTGTTCCATCATTCAATTAGATCATAGCTGAGGGTATCTGAAATCCATCTACCCACATTGGTTCTGTTACCCTCAATACTCATGCCTCATAAACATCTATCAATCGCAAAAGCAAAACACTGCGGATGCAATACTGAAACAATACTGAAAATCTCAACGGGTCAGGCAGCATCTGTGGAGAGAAACAGAGTTAACATTTCAGGGCGATGACACCTTCCTGTGCAAGTGCAGGAGATGCAACACCTGCCCTTTTTTCCTTCTCCCTTCCCACTGTCCAGAGCCCCAAACACTCCTTCCAGGTGAAACAGTGATTTACTTGTACTTTTTTCAATTTGGTATGCTGTATTCACTGCTCGCGATATGGTCTCCTCTACATCAGGGAGACCAAATGCCGATTGGGTGACTGCTTTGTTGGACACCTCTGTTAAGTCCGTAAGCATGACCCCGAGCTTCTGGCCGTCTGGCACTTTAATTCCCCACTCAACTTCCACTCCGACTGCTCCATCCTCGGTCTCCTACACTATTCCAATGAAGCTCAATGCAAGCTCAAGGAACAGCACCTCATCTTTTGTTTAGGCACTTTGCAGCCTTCTGGACTCAAAATCGAGTTCAACAATTTCAGACCATAACTCTGCCCATATCTTGTTCCCTTTCCTCCCCCCCTTTTTTTGTTACAAAACCCTCCCTTTTTATTTTTATTGTTTTTCTCTGTTTCCCATGGCAGCTGGTAATTATTCCACCATTCACACCCTATCTCGGCTCATCTTTTGTTTCCTAACTTGTGCCATTACCATCTCAATTTGGCCCATCATTCTTTTTGTCTCTCAAATCTCTCCTGTCTTCCATCCTATCACAGACCTTCCCTTTGTTCTTTCTGCCCCTCCCCTTTTCAGTAGCTTTGGCACTTCCCCAAAAAATTGCTAGTTCTGACGAAGGGTCATCAACCTGAAATGTTAACTCTGTTTCTCTCCACAGATACTGCCCAAACTGCTGAGATATCTAGCAATCTCAGTTTTGAAATTTTCAATTGACCTAGCCTCAACAGTATTTTGAAGAATAGAGCTCCAGATTTCCATTACTCTTTGTGTGAAAGACATCATTGTCAAGGACAACATTTAACGCCCATCCCTAGTTACATTGAGGTTTGATGCAACTGCGTGGTTTTCGAGGCCACTACAGTGTAGCAGTTAACAGCCGACTACATTGGTGTGGGATTGGAGTCACATATAGGCCAGACCCTGTAAAGACAGTGGAGGCTATTTTCAGCACTTCTTACAGGTGCAAACGATCCTCTAAGATGGTCAAGATAGGGTCTTGAGCTAAAACGCCCGTTTAGCTCAACACTCGAGCAACATTTATTCTGGAAATTCTCTGAGGACTTCAATTTATAGGGGAGTAATTGGAGTCATTTGTGCCTCTCGGGAGGAGCTAACGGGGCGCAAATGACTTTTTGCCCGGCCTAGCACTGCTAACAGCTCCCACTAAATTCCCCTGGGGTTTAGCGGCGGCGGTAACCGGTAGTGCCACGCTCTGCTGCGCCGCTGATAGCGACATCATCATCATCATGCGCAGCGACCCGTTTTTGCTCCGGAGCAAAAATTCAGGAAGCTGCGCCAGGCAATGACAGCGACAGCTTCAGGGGTGCATACCAGGCTGTAGGTCGTTTGCGGGGTGTTAGTGAAAGGGGAGGTGATGCGGGCAAAAGAAAATTGTCCAATTTACTGGTAGCGGCCCATGGAATGTGGCATCCAGGCACTGTGCTTGAGTGCCGGGCTGATGCAGGTAGGGGCCAGCTGAGTCGGCAGCTTGGCCCTCCCCTGTAATGAAGGCGAGGGCCCCTTCGACACAGCAGCGCTATGCATCCCAGCGTGTTGCGCTGCTCCCCTCTCCATTTGCTTCCGCCCTGGTCGCACCCCACAGAGCAAGTGGAGTGCGTTATTTTGCACTCCACTTGCCCGCGTGGGTGTTACCCCCAATATCGTGACTTTCATGCCTGGTGCAGGAACTCCTGCCTCGCGACTGTTACCCTCCCCCCCGCCCCCCACCCCCCAAAATGGGGTGCAAATGTATTCCCCTCTTAAGTGCTGTGCTATTCCACCTTATTGGACACCTTATAGGATTCACCAGGAGTATGGGAGTTTCTTGATAGGGGTTTCCTCCTGGTCTGCAGGATGAATTGGATGAGGTCATGAGTCCAGGCAGAGCAACACTAGCTGTTGCAGGAGAGAGGAGCAGGAGGGAGAGGTGGCGTCCTTGCCCCCTGTTGGTATAGGACATCCCTCCTCCTCTGGATGTCCTTCACAAGGACCTCCAGTGCCACATCGAGGACCTATGCGACCTCTCCTTCAGTCCCTGAGCCATCCTGCAACATACCACTGTGGGCCAGCCAGAGCACTCCACACCATCTCTTCTTCGAAATAATGCCATAGGATCTTTTACGTCCACCTGATAGGACAGATGCTTGGTTTAACATCTCATCTGAAAGACGACACCTCCGACAGTGCAGCACTCCCTCAGCATTGCACTGGAGTGTAAGGCTAGACTTTTGTGCTTAAGTCACTGGAATGGGACTTGAACCCACAACCTGAGAGTAATTATGGGATCACTGCACAATTTGACCATAGTGAGATTAAGTTAAAAATTACTGGAGCTGGGCTTATTTATGTTAATAATAATTTAATGTCTGTGGCAAATTACCGTAACTCTATCAGCTAGTTTTGGACTTTCGCTTCAATTCTGTAAATTTTATGATAAACAATTGACACTAAAAGAATATTGAGCCACACATAATGTTCAAATCAATTAGTTAATGTTTTCTTAAGAATGGGAACTGTGGCAAGTTGCCTGAATTCTATCTCTTAGAAAAGCAAGAGGTTTATTAACAGCAGACGATCTTTATTGAAGATATCTATATTCCAGCCAAATTAAATCACGCATATTTTCACTTCAAATTTTATATTTATTTGCTGAGTTTAATCATAATTGTAATAGATTAAATAACCATTTTTCTTAAGATTTGTGGCCTTCCTTTAAAAGACTTTGTTTGTCTTGAAGGCATCTGACAAAGAAGGGATTGGTCTTGATGTTCCAGGTTCAGAGGTTCATTTTCAAAGATGGAAAATGCCTGTGCCTGAATTCTATTAACGTGGGGTGGCTTTCCTTTAAAAGACTTTGTTTGTCCTGAAGGCATCTGACAAAGAGGGACTGTCACAATTCAAATCAGAAGGAAGAATAACGGGGGAACAAGGAGACATAGATATTAGATTCAGAGACTCAAGGCAGAGTGCAGGAACATTTTTTTTACACAGAGGCTCACGCCATGACAGGAGCTGACGACTGCTGGACTGACCAGCATCTATTATCTCCATCAATGTAGCCTCAAAACGGCGGGGGCAACAGAAATACTGCCACAAAAAGATCAACGCTGAAGCACTCGAAGACCATGCAAAGACAGCTCCATTCAGCCAATGCCTCAAGGCAACCTGACGACCTCCAATAAACTGGAGCTGCAGAGTGTCCATAGCACCTGGTCTGCCCTCAAGTCCACCATAATTAGTAACTGCAAAGAGAGTCTTGGTTACTCTACCAGAAAACATCAAGACTGGCTCGATGAGAATGATCAGGAGATCCAGGAGCTAGTAAGCTGCAAATGCAAGGCAGTTCTGAATTGAAAACAATTCCATAACTTGAATGAATGAAAGCAGAACTACAGACAACTGAAGACCGAGGTTCAACAAAAAACTCATGACCTAAAGAACAAATAGTAGGTGGAAAAAGCACAGGACATTTAGCATCTAGCCGACAATCACGACGCGCATGGTTTTTTTAGCGCAGTCAAGTCCACCTAAGGCCCAAGCACTAAAGGACCTATTCCACTGAGAGCCAAGAACGGAGAGGTGCTCATCAAGGACAGAGAAGGCTGTTAGTGCCCGCTGGAAGGAGCACTTTGAGGATCTCCTCAACCAAGCCTCGGTCTTTGATGTGAGTGTCCTTGACTCCATCTCACAGCATGCTACCTGTCACCACCTCGGCACAATCCCAACCCGGCATTAGGTTGAAAAGGCCATCCGACAACTGAAAAAAACAAGGCTTCAGGAGCAGATGGCGGAGAAGTACTTGGTGCAGATCCATGACCTCATCTCTCTTATTTGGAAGGAGGAGAGCATGCCAGGGGATCTCAGAGATGGCGTAATCGTGACCTTCTTCAAGAAACGGTACAAGTCCGACTGTGGTAATTACAGAGGGGTTTCCCTGCTGTCTGCTGCAGGGAAAATCATCACAAGAATCATCCTCAATCCCAATGGCTGAATAGCTCCTCCCAGAGTCGCAATGCAGATTCCGCCCACTAAGGGGCACGACGGATCTTCACCATGTGACAAATCCAAGCAAAATGTGGGGAGCAGCATCAACATCTGTAAATGGCTTTCTTTGACCTCACAAAGGCCTTCGACTCTGTCAACCACGAGGGATTATGGAGTGTCCTTCTCAAATTCGGCTGCCCTCAAAAATTCATCACTATCCTCTGCATGCTTCACAATGACATGCAAGCCATGATTCTTACCAATGGTTCCACCACAGACCCAATATAAGTGCAGACTGGTGTCAAGCAAGGCTGTGTCATTGCACTAACAATCTTCTCAATCTTCCTCGCTGTAATGCTCCATCTCACCCTTAACAAGCTCCCCACTGGACAAATGGGAAATCGTTCAACCTCCGACCTCTCCAGTCCAGATCCAAGATTGCTCCAACCTCTGTCATTAAATTACAATATGCAGATGATGCTTGTGTTTGTGTACACTCGGACTCCGAACTCCAAACCATCGTTAACACCTTCACTGAAGCGTTCAAGAGCCTGGGCCTCACATTAAACAGCAGTAAGACAAATGTTCTCTACCAACCAGCCTCTGCCATACAGTACTGCTCCCCGATTATCAAGATCCATGATGAGACCTTAGACAATTTGAACCATTTCCCATACCTCAGGAGCCTAAGATCTGCAAGGGCAGACATCGATGACGAAGTCCAACACCACCTTCAGTGTGCCAGTGCTGCCTTGGGACACTAGAGGAAAAGAGTGTTCGAAGACCAGGATCTCAAACCTGGCACCAAGCTCATGGTCAGAGAAGTAGTGATACCCACCATCCTATATCCTTCAGAGACATGGACTATGTACAGTGGGCACCTCAAAGTACTGGAGAAGTACCACCAACGCTGCTTCCACAAAATCCTACAAATTCATTGGCAGGATAGGTGCACCAATGTCAGCGTTCTCTGTCAGGCAGCATTGAGACATTGACCATGTTCAGCCAGCTCCGGTGAACGGACCAAATTGTTGCCATGCCCGATGCTAGACTCCTGAAACAAGCACTCTACTCCGAGCTACGTCACGGCAGGCGAGCCCCAGGAGGGCAGAGAAAATGCTTCAAGGACACCCTCAAAGCCTCCTTGAAAAAATGCAACATCCCCAACGATTCTTGGGAATCCCTGGCCCAAGACTGCTCAAAATGGAGGAGGAGCATCCAAGAAGGCACCGAACACTTTGAGTCTCTTTGCCGGGAGCACGCAGAAGCCAAGTACAAACAGCGGAAGGAGTGTACGACAAATCAAGCAGCCCATCCATCCGTCCCTCCAACCACCTGTGACAGAGACTGTAGCTCCTGCATTGGTCTCATCAGTTACCTTAGAACTCATTTTAGTGTGGAAGCATGTCATCCTCGACTCTGGGGGATTGCCTAAGAAGAAGGAATATATTACCATTAAAAGCAGAGCCCAAGTCAACATATAGGAACAGGGCAAACATGTGAGATCAGGAGTACTGCTTATGTCGAGGATAAACAGAAACATGGGCTAGTTGGGCCAAATGGCCCTTTTCCATGTTGCATTTTCTATGCAGTTCTAACTGCATATGGCACAAGCAGGCCAAGATATCTTAATATCTTTGACCTGCAAAGCTTTTAGTGTTGATCTCAACAGAAACACTTCTTAATAGATATTTGGATAGGTATCAGTTTGTGGAATCTGGCTGATTGTTAGCTTTTTACCTTGATTGGCTGGAGACAGGCTATGGGTGACCAGTCCCATGTCTTCAAACCTGCCATGAAGGTTAAAGATGCATAAAGCAACCAGTGGTTAAAGATGGGATTGAAATAGAAACAGCATGGTTCCCTGGGTGTTCTCCCGATCAGCTGCTGTAACTTCGGCGGAAATTCCGGATAAACTGCGTAAACAGAGTTTCCATCAATCTTCCATCGATGTTAAAGTAACTGATCAGAGAGAACCCCTGAGGAAAGTCCCGGAACATGGACCCAAAATTCCTTGATTCCCATTCCAACGTCAGTAGTGTGGCAGGGTGGGATTTCCAGCTGCCATTTTGCCTTGGTGTTGACCCCATCCCAATTCCCTGGAATGGGGACATTTAAATAAAGGGGATTGGCATCCGTATCATTTCTGGTATTCCCTGGGCATCTGCCTTTTCAAGGAGCCCAATAATATTGGAGTGTTACCTTGCAGCTCCATTGATGGAGTGGGGGGGTGGAGGGGGGGAGATGCAGGTGAAGGGGGCTGGCAAACCATTTTGGCTGGAGATGCTTTTTTAAAATAAAAACAATGCTGCCATTTCAGTATTAGGACACTGGAATTGGGCCTAGCTTCCAAGTTTATCCAGTCACTTTCAGCCTGATGTCTCTCAATAAGGCAGAATTGGTGGGACGACATTCCCTGCTAGAAATCCCACCTAGTGTCGACTTTCTTGTGGTCAGGGAAAGTGTGCCAGTCCCCTAGAACCACCGCATCAGAACATACTGGTGAAATGTGTCTGGCCCAATATTCTGGCCTGCACCTGGCTTCCATCCTTGTTTCATCCTCCAAGGCCCAGCAATTTGGGATCAGTGCTGAGAGAAGGAACAACAACAACTTGTATATACATAGTGCTTTTACCATTGTAAAATGTCCCAAGGTGCTGCACAGGAACATTATCAAACAATATTTGACACTGAGCCAAATATGGAGATATTAGGGCAGATGACCAAAAGGTTGGTCAAAGAGATAGGCTTGAAGGGACGTCTAAAAGAAGAAAGAGTGGTAGAGAGGCAGAGAGCTTTAGGAAAATCATTCCAGAGCGTAGGGTCTCGACAGCTGCTAATGGTGGTGCAATTAAAATCGAGGAAGTGCAGGAGGCCAGAATTGCAGGAGCGCAGATATCTCGGACAGTTGTAGGGCTGAAGGAGGTTACAGAGATAAGGAGGGGTGAGGCCATGGAGGAATGAGAATTTTAAAATTGAAGCATTACTTAGCCAGGAGCCAATGCAGATCATCGAGTACTGGGGAAATGCGTGAACAAGTACAAGTTAAGAGACATGCAGCAGAGGTTTGGATGATCTTAAAGAAGGATGCAAGACAGGAGGCCGGCCAGGAGTGTGTTGGAATGATCAAGTCTGTAGATAACAAAGACATGGAAGAAGATTTCACTAGAAAATGAGCTGAGGCAGAGGCTGAGTCTGGCGATGTTACAGAGGCGGAAATAGGAGGTCTTATTGATGGCAAGGATATGTGGCCGAAAGCTCATCTCGGGGTGACAATCAGGAACAGGAAGGGAAGGAAGGTAGTGCAGGGGTCCCCTGCGGTCACCTCCCTCCAAAACAGATATACCGTTTTGGATACTGTTGGGGGAGGTGGCTCATCAGGGGAACATAAGAACATAAGAACATAAGAATTAGGAACAGGAATAGGCCATCTAGCCCCTCGAGCCTGCTCCGCCATTCAATAAGATCATGGCTGATCTGGTCGTGGACTCAGCTCCACTTACCCGCCCTCTCCCCGTAACCCTTAATTCCCTTATTGGTTAAAAATCTATCTATCTTTGACTTGAAAACATTCAATGAGCCAGCCTCAACTGCTTCCCTGGGCAGAGAATTCCACAGATTCACAACCCTCTGGGAGAAGAAATTCTTTCTCAACTCGGTTTTAAATTGGTTCCTCCGTATTTTGAGGCTGTTCTAGACTCCCCTACCAGTGGAAACAACCTCTCTGCCTCTATCTTGTCTATCCCTTTCATGATTTTAAATGTTTCTATAAGATCACCCCTCATCCTTCTGAACTCCAACGAGTAAAGACCCAGTCTACTCAATCTATCATCATAAGGTAACCCCCTCATCTCCAGAATCAGCCTAGTGAATCGTCTCTGTACCCCTTCCAAAGCTAGTATATCCTTCCTTAAGTAAGGTGACCAAAACTGCATGCAGTACTCCAGGTGCGGCCTTACCAATACCTTATACAGTTGCAGCAAGACCTCCCTGCTTTTGCACTCCATCCCTCTCGCAATGAAGGCCAATATTCCATTCGCCTTCCTGATTACCTGCTGCACCTGCAAACTAACCTTTTGGGATTCATGCACAAGGACCCCCAGGTCCCTCTGCACCACAGCATGTTGTAATTTCTCCCCATTCAAATAATATTCCCTTTTACTGTTTTTTTTCCCAAGGTGGATGACCTCACACTTTCCGACATTGTATTCCATGTGCCAAACCTTAGCCCATTCGCTTAACCTATCCAAATCTCCTTGCAGCCTCTCTGAGTCCTCTACACAACCCATTTTCCCACTAATCTTAGTTTCATCTGCAAATTTTGTTGCACTACACTCTGTCCCCTCTTCTAGGTCATCTATGTATATTGTAAACAGTTGTAGTCCCAGCACTGATCCCTGTGGCACACCACTAACCACTGATTTTCAACCGGAAAAGGACCCATTTATCCCGACTCTCTGCTTTCTGTTCGCCAGCCAATTCTCTATCCATGCAGCAGCAGCCATGTCCATGGCACCAGGAGTGGCTCTGTTGCACAGGAGGGCAGGAAAAGGGTTGGGAGAGCTATAGTGATAGGGGATTCTATTGTAAGGGGAACAGAAAGGCGTTTCTGCGGCCGCAAATGAGACTCCAGGATGGTATGTTGCCTCCCTGGTGCAAGAGTCAACGATGTCTCGGAGCGGCTGCAGTGCATTCTGGAGGGGGAGGGTGAACAGCCAGTTGTTGTGGTACATATAGGTACCAACGATATAGGTAAAAAATGGGAAGAGGTCCTACAAGCTGAATTTAGGGAGCTAGGAGTTAAATTAAAAAGTAGGACCTCAAAGGTAGTAATCTCAGGATTGCTACCAGTGCCATGAGCTAGTCAGAGTAGGAATTGCAGGATAGTTCAGATGAATATGTGGCTTGGGGAATGGTGCAAGGAGGAGGGATTCAAATTCCTGGGGCATTGGAACCGGTTCTGGGGAGGTGGGACCAGTACAAACCAGATTGTCTGCACCTGGGCAGGACCGGAACCTATGTCCTAGGCAGAATGTTTGCTGGTGCTGTTGGGGAGGGATTAAATTAATATGGCAGGGAGATGGGAACCAATGCAGGGAGGCCGAGGGAAGTAAAAAGGGGGCTAATGCAAAAGGTAGGAAGGAGAAAAGCAAGAGTGAAGGGCAGAGAAATCAAAGGCAAAAATCAAAAAGGGCCACAATACAACATAATTCTAAAAGGACAAAGAGTGTTAAAAAAACAAGCCTGAAGGCTCTGAGTCTCAATGCAAGGAGCATTTGTTATAACGTGGCTGAATTAACTGCACAGATAGCTGTTAACGGATATGATGTAATTGGAATTACGGAGACATGGCTTCAGGTTAACCAAAGCTGGGAACTCAACATCCAAGAGTATTCAATATTCAGGAAGGATAGACAGGAAGGAAAAGGAGGAGGGGTAGCGTTACTGGTTGAAGAGATTAACGCAATAGTAAGGAAGGTCATTAGCTTGGATGATGTGGAATCTATATGAGTAGAGCTGCGAAACATCAAAGGACAGAAAATGTTAGTGGGAGTTGTGTACAGACCACCAAACAGCAGTAGGGAGGTTGGGGATGGTATCAAACAGGAAATTAGGGATGCGTGCAATCAGGGTACAGCAGTTATCATGGGTGACTTTAACCTACATATTGATTGGGCTAACCAAACTGGTAGCAATATTGTGGAGGAGGATTTCCTGGAGTGTATAATGGATGGTTTTTTAGACCAATATGTCGAAAAACCAACTAGCGAGCAGGCCATCCTTGACTGGGTCTTGTGTAACGAGAGAGGATTAATTAGCAATCTGGTCGTGCATGGCCCCTTGGGGAAGAGTGACCATAATATGGTAGAATTCTTCATTAAGATGGAGAGCGACACAGTTAATTCAGAGACTAGGTTCCTGAACTTAAAGAAAGTTAACTTCAATGGTATGAGACGTGATTTGGCTAGGATAGACTGGCGAATGATACTTAAAGGGTTGACAGTGGATAGGCAATGGCAGACATTTAAAGATCACATAAATGAATTACAATTATTGTACATCCCTGCCTGGTGTACAAATAAAACAGGAATTGTGGCTCAACTGTGGCTAATAAGGGAAATTGGGGATAGTGTTAAATTCAAGGAAGAGGCATATAAATTGGCCAGAAAAAGCAGCAAACCTGAGGACTGGGAGAAATGTAGAATTCATCAGAGGAGGAATAAGGGTTTAATTAGTAGGGGGAAAATAGAGTATGAGAGTAAGCTTGCAAAAGCTTCTATAGATATGTGAAGAGAAAAAGATTAGTGAAGACTAATGTAGGTCCCTTGCAGTCAGAATCAGGTGAATTCATAATGGGGAACAAGGAAATGGTAGACCAATTGAACAAATACTTTGTTTCTGTCTTCACTAAGGAAGACACAAATAACCTCCCGAAAATACTAGGGGACCAAGGGTCTAGCGAGAAGGAGGAACTGGGGGAAATCTTTATTAGTCAGGAAATGGTGTTAGGGAAACTGATGGGACTGAAGGGCGATAAATCTCCAGGACCTGATAGTCTGCATCCCAGAGTAGTTAAGGAAGTGGCCCTAGAAATAGTAGATGTTTTTGTGGTCATTTTCTTGCATGGACACTGGATCAGTTCCTATGGATTGGAGGGTAGCTAATGTAACCCCACGTTTTAAAAAAAGGAGGGAGAGAGAAAACAGGTAATTAGAGACCAGTTAGCCTGACATCGGTGGTGGGGAAAATGCTGGAATCAATTATTAAAGATGTAATAGCAGCGCATTTTGAAAGCATTTTGACAGGATCGGTCCAAATCAGCATGGATTTATGAAAGGGAAATCATGCTTGACAAATCTTCCAGAGTTTTTTGAGGATGTACCAAGTAGATAAGGGAGAACCAGTGGATGTGGTGTATTTGGACTTTCAAAAGGTTTTTGACAAGGTCCCGCACAAGAAATTAGTGTGCACATGGTATTGGGAGTAATGTACTGACGTGGATAGAGAACTGGTTGGCAGACAGGAAGCAAAGAGTGGGAATAAACGGGTCCTTTTCAGAATGGAAGGAAGGCAGGAACTAGTGGGGTGCCGCAAGGTTCAGTGCTGGGACCCCAGCTATTTACAATATATATTAATGATTTAGTCGAACGAATTGAATGTAATATCTTCAAGTTTGCAGATGACACTAAGCTGGGTGGCAATGTGAGCTGTGAGGAGGATGCTAAGAGGTTGCAGGGTGACTTCGACAGGTTAGGTGAATGGGCAAATGCATGGAAGATGCAATATTATGTGGATAAATGTGAGGTTATCCACTTTGGGGGCAAAAACAGGAAGGCAGATTATTATCTGAATGGTGACAGATTAGGAAAAGGGGAGGTGCAACAAGACCTGGTACATCAGTCACTGAAGGTAGGCATGCAGGTACAGCAGGCAGTAAAGAAAGGAAATGGCATGCTGGCCTTCAGAGCAAGAGGATTTGAGTATAGGAGCAGGGAGGTCTTATTGCAGTTGTACAGGGCCTTGGTGAGACCACACCTTGAGTATTGTGTGCAGTTTTGGTCTCCTAATCCGAGGAAGTACGTGCTTGCTATTGAGGGAGTGCAGCGAAGGTTCACCAGACTAATTCCCGGGATGGCAGGACTGACATATGAAGAAAGACTGGATTAGCTAGGCTTATACTCACTGGAATTTAGAAGAATGAAAGGGGATCTCATAGAAACATATAAAATTATGATGGGACTGGACAGGTTAGATGCAGGAAGAATGTTCCCAATGTCGGGGAAGTCCAGAACCAGTGGGTCACAGTCTAAGGATAAGGGGTAAGCCATATGGGACCGAGATGAGGAGAAACTTTTTCACCCAGAGAGTGGTGAAGGTGTGGAATTCTCTACCACAGAAAGTTGTTGAGTCCAGTTCGTTGGATATATTCAAGAGGGAGTTAGGTGTGGCCCTTACAGCTAAGGGGATCAGCGGGTATAGAGAGAAGGCGGGAGTGGGGCTTTGAAGTTGCATGATCAGCCATGATCATATTGAATGGCGGTGCAGGCTCGAAGGGCCGAATGGCCTGCTCCTGCACTTATTTTCTATGTTTCTATGTTTCTAATACAACACCAAGGTTGTGGACATTTTGAATAAAGCTTAAGATGTGCTGCAATTTGCTGAGAGTTGCCCTCCACAGTATTAGTTTGTATTAAATTCCTTTCTGATTTCCTTTATCTCAATCCAATCTTCACACTAAAGCAAAGGTGTTGGATAAAGTTTCAGAGAAGACCACTTAATGGGTAACATAGCTATTAGAAGCAACTAATTCTAAAGAATAAATGAGCCAGACTCCTCCAGTTCATCAGTTTTTTTTTGGATTCATCAAGATTAAGGCAAACACCTAAGACTGGTGGTTAAACTTAACTGGACCAGCCACATAAATACTGCGGCGACAAGAGCAGGTCAGATGTTAAGTATTCTCTTGCGAGTGACTCACCTCCTGACGCCCCAAAGGCTTTCTACCATCTGCAAAGCACAAGTCAGGAGTGCGATGGAATACTCTCCACTTGCCTGTATGAGTACAGCTCCAACAACATTGAAGAAGCTCAACACCATCCAGGATAAAGCAGCCCGCTTGATTGGCACCCCATCCACCATCTTATAAATTCACTCCCTCCACCACCAGTGCACCTTGGCAGCAGTGCATACCATTTACAACATGCATTGCAGCAACTCGCCAAGGCTTCTTTAACACCACCTCCCAAACACACAACCTCTAGCACCTGGAAGGACAAGGGCAGCAGGCGCATGGGAACACTGTTATGTATGGAGAAAGAGTCAGACTGAACACTGTGAGCTCAAAGTAAAGTGTGACCTTAGTCTTTTATTGCAGGTCTCTGGAGTGCCTCTCCAACCTGTGACGCCTTCTTAAATACCTGTGCTCCGAAAGGATTATGGGATCTCTTGGGACTCTATGCAGCTGGCCTTGCTGGGCTGTATTGTGTTCCTAACACAGATGAGACTGCACATAGGGAGGTTATAGTAACAGTGACCTCAGTCTTTATTAAGACACTCCAGAGTGAGGAACAGGCCTTAGGGGTCGGCATATATACAGAGCTCCCAAGGGATGCTGGGATCCGTTGGGACTTCAGGGGATGCGCTCCCTGGTGGCAGAACATGGGAATGCATGCCTTTCAGATACACAACATCACTCCCCCCCCAAAGTCAAAGTGAAAACTATTTACAAGGTGAGGCGGTTGGGAGCCTTTCTTTCCCTGGTGGACCGCCTCGGTACAAATGTCTGTTCTGGTGTGTTGGCTGTGCCCTCGTTGGGCTGGCGTGTTGTTGGCCCTGCAGGACTGCTGGGTGAACCTGGCCTTGCTGAGCTGTTGGGCGTGATAGGTTCAGTTTCCTGGTCCGGGGTGGTTTCGTTGAACTTTTGGGTGTGTGTTGTGGGCTCGAAAAAGGTGGTGTCTGCTGTGGGTTGTTCAGGGTAGTCTGTGAACCGCAGCCTCTTTTGGTCCAGGTGCTTTCTGCAAATTTGTCCATTGTCTAGTTGGACGACAAACACCCTATTCCTTTCTTTAGCTATCACCGAGCCCGCGATCCACTTGGGACCATGTCCATAGTTTAGCACATACACAGGGTCATTCAGATCAATTTCCCATGACACAGTGGCGCGACCATAGTTTATATTTTGTTGCTGCCGCCTGTTCTCTACCTGATCATGCAGGTTGGGGTGAACCAGCGATAGTCTGGTTTTAAGTGTCCTTTTCATGAGTAGCTCAGCCGGGGGCACCCCTGTGAGCGAGTAGGGTCTCGTGCGGTAGCTGAGCAGTACTCGAGACAGGTGGGTTTGGAGTGAGCCTTCTGTGACTCGATTAAGGCTCTGATTGATGGTTTGTACTGCCCGCTCTGCCTGCCCATCGGAGGCTGGTTTAAACGGGGCTGAGATGACATGTTTGATCCCATTGCAGGTCATGAATTCTTTAAATTCGGCACTGGTGGAACATGGCCCGTTGTCACTGACCAGTATGTCAGGCAGGCCGTGGGTGGCAAACATGGCCCTCAGGCTTTCAATGGTGGCGGTGGCGGTGCTTCCCAACATTATTTCACATTCAATCCATTTTGAAAAAGCATCCACCACCACCAGGAAAATTTTACCGAGAAACGGGCCCACATAGTCGACGTGGATCCTCGACCATGGTCTGCAGGGCCAGGACCACAAACTTAGTGGTGCCTATCTGGGCGCGTTGCTCAACTGAGCACACATGCTGCATTGCCGTACACAGGACTCTAAGTCAGAGTTGATACCGGGCCACCACACGTGGGATCTGGCTATCGCTTTCATCATTACTATACCCGGGTGTGTGCTGTGGCGATCCGAGATGAACGTCTCCCTGCCCTTTTTGGGTAGCACTACGCGGTTACCCCACAACAGGCAGTCTGCCTGAATGGACAGCTTGTCTATTTGCCACTGGAACGGCTTGATTAGCTCTTGCATTTCAACGGGGATGCTGGCCCAGCTCCCATGCACTACACAGTTTTTTACTAGGGACAGCAGAGGATCTTGGCTGATCCAAGTCCTAATCTAGTGGGCTGTGACAGGTGATTTATCATTTTCAAACGCTTCCATGACCATCAACAAGTCTGCGGGCTGCGCCATTTCCACCGCCGTGGTGGGCAATGGTAGCCGACTGAGAGCATCCGCACAGTTCTCGGTGCCTGGCCTGTGGCGGATGGTATAGTTATACGCTGATAGCGCAAGTGCCCACCTTTGTATGCGGGCTGAGGCAGTCGTATTTATCCCCTTGTTTTCAGCAAACAGGGATATGAGGGACTTGTGATCGGTTTCCAGCTTAAATTTGAGGCCAAACAGGTACTGATGCATTTTCTTTACCGCGAACACACACGCTAATGCCTCTTTCTCAATCATGCTGTAGGCCCTCTCGGCCTTAGACAAGCCCCTGGAAGCACAGGCGAGAGGCTGCAACTTCCCCACAACGTTAGCTTGTTGTAATACACACCCGACTCCGTACAACGACGCATCACATGCTAGCACAAGTCTTTTACACGAGTTATATAATACAAGCAGCTTGTTGGAGCATAAAATGTTTCTGGCTTTCTCAATAGCAATTACTTGTTTTTTTTCCCCATACCCAGTTCTCACCTGGGTATGGGGAAAACACATGTCGGGGCTCTAAGAGGGTGCTTAGCCCCAGTAGGAAGATGCCAAAATAGTTGAGGAGTCCCAGGAACGACCACAGCTCCGTGACGTTCTGTGGCGTGGGCGCGTTCCTGATAGCCCCTGTCTTGGTGTCTGTGGGCCGAATGCCGTCCGCCGCGATCTTTCTCTCCAAAAGCTCCACTTCTGATGCCATGAAGACGCATTTTGACCTCTTCAGCCGCAGCCCTACACGATCCAGTCACTGGAGGATCTCCTCCAGGTTTTGTAGGTGCTCGACAGTGTCCCGACCCGTGACCAATATGTCGTCCTGAAAAACCACTGTGCATGGTACCGACTTGAGTAGGCTTTCCATGGTTCTCTGGAAGATCGCTGCAGCTAACCGAATTCCAAACGGGTATCTGTTGTAGATGAACAGTCCCTTGTGCGTGTTGATGCAGGTGAGGCCCTTCGAAGACTCCTCCAGCTCCTGTGTCATGTACGCCAAAGTCAGGTCGAGCTTGGTGAATGTCTTGCCTCCCGCCAGTGTCGCAAATAGGTCGTCTGCCTAAGGTAGTGGGTATTGGTCCTGTAGCGAGAAATGATTAATAGTTACTTTATAATCGCCGCAAATCCTGACCGTGCCATCACTTTTGAGTACTGGTACAATCGGGCTGACCCACTCGCTGAATTCCACTGGGGAGATGATGCCCTCGCATTGCAGCCTGTCCAGCTCAATTTCCACTCTCTCTCTCATCATGTGAGGTATCGCTTGCGCCTTGTGGTGAATGGGTCGTGCCTCTGGGACCAAGTGGATCCGCAACTTCGCTCCGGAAAAGTTTCCAATGCCTGGCTCAAAAAGGGAAGGAAATTTGTTCAGAACCTGGGTACATGAGGCCTCATCGACATGTGATAGCGCTTGGATGTCATCCCAGTTGCAGCGGATTTTGCCCAGCCAGCTCCTTCCAAGCAGTGTGGGGCCATCGCCCGGGACAATCCAGAGTGGCAATTCGTGCACCGTGCCCTCGTAGGTGACCTTGTCCATGGCGCTGTCCAGGACAGTGATGAGCTCTTTGGTGTACGTTCTCAGTTTCGTGTCGATGGGGCTCAGGGCTGGTCTGAGTGCCTTGTTGCACCACAGTCTCTCAAATATCTTTTTACTCATGATGGATTGGCTAGCGCCAGTGTCCAGTTCAATGGCTATGTGTAAGCCATTCAATTTTACATTTAGCATTATAGGTGGACATTTCGTCGAAAATGTGTGCACCCCATGTACTTCAGCATCTGCCTCCTCTCTCTGAGGCTCGAAATTGCTTTGATCCACCATGGACCAATCTTCCTCTGCCACTTGGTGGTTAGCAGGTTTTGCAGAGCTTGCAGCTTGTCTGCAAGCTCGTTGGAGGTGCTCCATTTTTCCACAGCTCTTGCAAACATACCTTTGAAGCGGTTTGAATAGGCTGAATGGAAGCCTCCACAACGCCTTGCATTCATCCTTTGTTGCGAACTCTGAGTCATCTGGGTCACCTGAGGCCTGCTGGCAGTTGCAGACTCGTGGTTTCTGCCCTGTACATTTCTGCTCGCAAACACAGTTCCAGTTAATTTATGAACATTGCTCGCACTTGTGTGCTGAGAGATTTGTTTGGTGTTATCACGCCATAAACGCCTGTGCTATCACAATGGCCTTACTGAGGGTCGGTGTCTCTACAGTCAAAGTTTTCGTAGGATGGTCTCGTGGCCAATGCCCAGTACAAAAAAGTCTCTGAGGTAGTCTGCTCCAGGTAGCCATCAGACTCACATTGTCCTGCAAGTCGCCTTAGCTCGGCGACGTAGCTCGCCACTTCCTGACCTTCAGATCGCTGGCACGTGTAGAACCGATACCTCGCCATCAGCACGCTCTCCTTTGGGTTAAGATTCTCCAGAACCAGTGTACACAGCTCCTCATATGACTTATCTTTGGGTTTCACCGGAGCCAGAAGATTCTTCATGAGGCTCTAGGTCGGTGCCCCGCAGACCGTGAGGAGGACCGCTCTCCTTTTTGCAGCGCTTCCTTATCCATCCAGCTTGTTGGCTACAAAGTACTGGTCTAGCCGTTCGACATAGGCTTCCCAGTCCTCACCCTCCGAGAACTTCTCCAGGATGCCCACAATTTGCTGCATCTTTGTGTTGGATTCGTATAATCGTCGCTAGTTATTGTGTTCCTAACAGATGAGACAGCACACAGGGAGTTTAAAGTAACAGTGACCTCAGTCTTTATTGAGACACTCCAGAGTGAAGAAAAGGCCTTCGGGGCTGGCTTATATACAGTACTCCCAAGGGATGCTGGGATCGCTTGGGATTTCAGGGGATGCTCTCCCTGGTGGCGGAACATGGGAGTGCATGCTTTACAGATACACAACAGGCTGCCTGGTTTGTTGGGACCTGCAGGGCTGCTGTGGATGATGGATTCTGCTTCGTGGTCAACCGTGGTGTTGGTTGCCACTGATGTGTGTGCTGAGGGATCAAAAAAGGTAGGGTCCAAGGTGGGTTGCAGGGTAGTCCGTGAATCTGAGTTCGAGTTGGTCCAAGTGTTTCCGATGAATGTGTCCATTTGAAAGTTTGACCCGAAACACCCTGCTCTTCTCTTTGGCCACAACAGTGCCGGGAAGCCACTTGGGACCTTGTCCATAATTTAATACAAATACAGGATCATTGACTTCAATCTCGCGTGACACATTTGCGCTATCATGGTATACACTTTGTTGAAGCCGCCTGCTCGCTACCTGTTCATGTAGATCAGAGTGAACTCACGAGAGCCTTGTCTTAAGTGCTCTTTTCATGAGCAGTTCAGTAGGTGGGATCATAGTGAGTGAGTGTGGTCTCGTGCAGTAACTAAGCAGGACTCGGAATAGGCGAGTCTGCAGTGATCCTTCAGTTATCCTTTTTAAGCCTTGCTTGATGGTATGCACTGCTCTCTCTGCCTGACTATTGGACGCTGGTTAAAAGGGGCAGATGTGACATGTTTGATCCCGTTACAGGTCATGAATTCTTTGAACTCAGCACTGGTAAAACATGGCCCGTTGTCGCTCACCAGGACATCGGGTAAGGCGTGTGTGGCAAACATGGCCCGCAGGCTTTCAGTGGTGGCAGCGGACGTGCTAGCCAACATTATCTCACATACAATCCACTTGGAGTACGCATCCACAACCACAAGGAACATTTTACCCAAGAATGGGCCTGCATAGTTGATGTGTACGCTAGACCACGGTTTGGAGGGCCAAGACCATAAGCTTAGCAGTGCATCTCTGGGTACATTGCTTAACTACGAGCATGTATTACATATCTGTGAACGCAGGACTTGAAGTCCGCATCGATACCGGGCCACCACACGTGGGATCTGGCTATCGCTTTCATCATTACGATGCATGGGTGGATACTGTGGAGGTCATTGATGAAGGTGTCTCTGCCCTTCTTGCGGACCACTACTCGATTGCCCCACAGAAGGCAGTCTGCCTGTATAGACATTTCATCTTTACGCCGCTGGAACAGCTTTATCTCTTCCTGCATTTCCACTGGGAGACTGGACCAGCTCCCGTGAAGCACACAGTTTTTGACTAGAGATAATAAGGGGTCCTGGCTTGTCCAGGTTTTGATCAGCCAGGCAGTGACGGGTGATTGCTCACTCTCAAATGCTTCCATAACCATCTGCAGGATGCGCCATTTCCACCCCCGTGGTAGGCAATGGCAGCCTACTGAGAGTTTTCTGTGCCTGGCCTGTGGCGGATGGCGTAGTTGTATGCGGACAACTTGAGCGCCCATCTCTGGACACGGGCTGATGCGTTGGTATTTATCCCTTTACTCGGAAAACAGGGATATAAGTGGCTTACGGTCAGTTTACAATTCGAATTTTAGCCCAAACAGGTCTTGATGCATTTTTTTACCCCATAGACACACGCTCACGCTTCTTTTTCAATCATGCTGTAGGCTCTCACGGCCTTAGACGGACTCCTGGATGCATAAGCAAGCGGTTGCAGTTTCCCGAAATCATTGGCTTGTTGCAATACACACCCGATGCCATATGACGACGCATCACATGCTAGTACCAAACGCTAACATGGATCATACAACACAAGCAATTTGTTTGAGCATAACAATTTTCTCGCTTTTACAAAGGCATTTTCTGGGCCTTTGCCCCAAACCCATTCGCCCCCTTTTCGAAGTAAGTCATGTAGTGGTTCTGGCAGGGTGCTGAGACCCAGTAAGAAGTTACCAAAGTAGTTCAAGAATCCCAGAAACGACCGCAGCTCCGTCACGTTCTGTGGCCTTGGTGTGTTCTTGATTGACTCCGTTTTCGTGTTGGTGGGCCTGATGCCCCGTCCGCCGCAATCCTCATTCCCAGGAACTCCACTTCAGGTGCCAGGAAAACGCACTTCGAGCATTTTAACCTGAGCCCCATACGGTTGAGTTGACTAAGAACCTCCTCCAGATTCTGCAGGTGCTCGACTGTGTTCCGACCTGTGACCAAGATATTGTCCTGGAAGACCACGGTGTGCGGGACTGACTTCAGTAAATCTTCCATGTTTCTCTGGAACATCGCCGCCAATGATCGGATTCCAAACGGGCATCTGTTAAAAACAAAAAGACCTTTGTGCATGTTGATTCAGGTGAGGGCCTTCGATGATTCCTCCAGTTCCTGCGTGATGTAGGCTGAAGTCAGATCCTGCTTCTTTCCTCCCACCAGCGTTGCAAAGAGGTCTTCGGCTTTTGGTGTTGGGTATTGGTCCTGCAGGAAGAAACAAGTTATAGTTATTTTGTAATCGCCACAGATTCTGACGGTGCCATCTCCCTTGAGGACTGGGACAATAGGACTGGCCCACTCGCTGAACTCGATCGGTGAAATGATGCCCTCTCGTTGTAGCCGTTCTAGCTCGATCTCTAACCTTTCTCTCATCATGTACGGTACTGCTCTCGCCTTGTGATGGATGGGTCGCGCCCCCGGAATTAGGTGGATCTGCACTTTTGCTCCTTGGAATTTCCTGATGCCTGGTTCGAACAGCGAAGGAAAATTGTTTAAGACCTGGGCACATGACGTGTCGTCAGTGGCAATAGTGCTTGGACGTCGTCCCAGTTCCAGCGTATCTTTCCCAGCCAGCTCCTGCCGAGCAGCTTGGGGCCATCACCCGGTACCACCCAGAGTGGTAGCTTGTGCACCGCTCCATCGTAGGAGACCTTTACGGTAGCACTGCCGATTACAGGAATCAGTTCTTTAGTGTAAGTTCTTAGTCTTGTGCAAACTGGAATTAAGACTGGCCTTGAGGCCTTGTTACACCACAACCTTTCGAAAGTCTTTTTGCCCATGATGGACTGGCTCGCGCCCGTGTCCAGCTCCATTGACACCGGAAGTCCATTTATTTCAACATTCAGCATTATCGGGGGACAATTTGTGGTGAATGTGTGCACCCCATGTACCTATGCCTCCTCTATCTGAGGCTCTGGTTCATATTGATCCTCCGTGGATCTGTTCTCCTCTGCAGCGTGGTGGTTTGCAGGTTTAACAAGCTTAACAGCACGCCTGCACACTCGTTGGAGGTATCCCATTGTTCCACAGCCCTTGCAAACGTACTCTTTGAATCGGCATGAATGGAAACGATGATCACCCTCGCAGCGCCAACAAGGTGTTAATGGTCTTGCATTCATCACCCTTGATGGTGGACTCTGAGACATCTGCGGACGTGTAGCTGCAGGTATGTGCGACCTGCCCTGTACGTTATGACTCGAAAACAACATCACTTTGTTCACAGTACTTGTAGCAGCACTTGTGTGCTGGCTGAGAGATTTGCTTCGTATTGTCACTGGTGGCAATGAACGCCTGGGCTGTCACTATGGCCTTACTCAAGGTTGGCGTCTCTACAGTCAAAAGTTTGCGAAGTATGGTTTCGTGGTCAATGTCAAGTAAGAAAAGGTCTCTGAGCATGTGCTCCAAATGTCCTTCAAATTCGCAAAGTCCTGCAAGGCGTCTCAGCTCGGCGACATAACTCACCACTTCCTAGCCTTCAGACCTTTTGTAAGTGTAGTACCAGTACCTCGCCATCAGAATGCTTTTCTTTGGGTTCCAGTGCCTCGGACCAGTGTGCACAAATCGTTGTACGATTTCTCTGTGGGTTGCGCTGGAGAGAGTAGATTCTTCATGAGGCCATATGTTGGTGCCCCACAGACGGTGAGGAGGATCGCTCTGCGTTTGGCAGCGTTCTTTTCCCCATCTAGCTCGTTGGCTATGAAGTATTGTTCGAGTCGCTCCACAAAAGTTTCCCAATCATCTCCCTCCGAAAATTTCTCCAGGATACCCACTGTTCTCTGCATCTTTGGGTTCTCTATCTGAATCTTGTCGGCAGTTGTATTGTATGGAGGAAGAGTCAGACGGAACACTGTGAGCTCAAACTAAAGTGTGACCTTAGTCTTTTATTGCAGCTCTCCAGAGTGCCTCTCTCGAACCTATGAAGCCTTCTTAAATACCTTTGCTTCCAAGGGATTATGGGATCCCTTGGGACTCTGGGGAATGAGCCATCTGGTGGCTGTACAGAGTAAATACAAGTCCACATATATAACAAACATCACCTACAAGTTCCCCTCCGAATCACACATAATCCTGACTTGGAAATATATTGCCATTTCTTTATTGTCGCTGGGTCAAAATCCTGGAACTCACTCCCTAATAGGACTATGGGAGTACCTTTACCATGCAGACTGCAGCGGTTCAAGTCGGTGATTCACCACCACCTTCTCAAGGGCAGTTAGGGATGGGCAATAAATGCTGGCTTTGCCAGTGACACCCACATCCCGCCAACGAATAATCATTTAAAAAATGGAACCGCGTGCACCAGTTTTATGTTACAAATATTAATCACATTTGACCAACATTCACAATGGCAACCAAATTGGAGGTAGTAAGCCCCACAAAGCTGTGTACTTATAAAAGCCATTTGGTAAAGTTGCACATGAAAGGTTATTAAGCAAACACAATACTGTGGGAGGATTCACGGCATAACTTGGGTATGACGAAGAAACTGGCTGAAGGATTGGAAACAAAGGTTACTGGATAGAGGGTGAAGGGAACTGCTGAACAGGGGGTTCGTGTTGGGGCCACTACTGTTTCTAATTTGCATTGTAACTTGGCTTCTGAAACTCAATGCAAATTTGCAGATGATACCAAATTAAAAGGATAGCCCAAACAATACAGAAGGAGATTAAAAACAATCTGTGAGTGGGCTGAACCATGGCAGATGAAATTTAATCTAGTCAAGTGTAAAGTATTGCAGGTGTGATGGAAAATAGGCAGCATGCATTCTTCATGAATGGTGTTGAAATAGCTCAAGATGAAGTTGAGAGAGCTCTCATTACCATAGGTGTCTCAAAAATCTTGTCCCGAGCATGTGAGAAGAAAATGCTGCTCAGTGAGAGTATGGGAAGCACTTAGATAGAAACTGAGAAGGGAAAGAGGGAAGCAGAAAAGTTTCATTACATGCCAAAAGTTATTAACTTCTTGCCTAGGAGAAAACAGAAATCTAAAATAATTGACACAGGCACCTTCATAAAAATATAATGTGCGCAGAGTCCGCCTGCATTCATCCAGGGAATCCACTGATAATAAAATTCTGGGTATTCCATGATGCAAACTGTAAGACTGACAGAAGATTAACAAGTGTGTCCCAGGTGTTCACTGTGAGCGCAGAAGACTTTGGAAACTGTAGTGCAGTACAAAGGGGCAGCTTGCAGATTTCCCACGGCATAATACCGAGCAAGTGATGGCTAACTCTGCATTTGAACTTTTACATACAATGTTTTGCCACTGCTATTCTATATGGACTATTTGATTGTTGCTGAATCTGCAGTGTGTTTTGGGCCAATTTTAACCTAGCTGCTATAGAAAGCAAAATCGGGCGAGGTGTAAAACCGGCCTTGCGCCCAGTCCAGTTTCCCAACTGGCGGGTTAGATTAAAATTGCCGCCTTTGAATTTGTCTTGAAGCTCAAAGGTCTGGTAATAACTGCCAATGCATGTGCTGTTGATGGGGTAATAATCTTCATGAGGACTGATCGCCCAGCCTAATCTCTCCAATTCTGTAGCGTGAGTATGGTATCACCATCAAGTCTACTGGTTTGCGTGACTTTAGACTGTCCAGGAGCAAAAGATGGATTTACCAGTTGCCTTCCAAAATAGTATAATATTTCTTAATTCGGTCCACATAAGTCCTGATTTTCATTTCCTTCTCCGCACCCTCATTTCTGCCACCTAGGTATAAAACAGATGGAATGCATATGAGTTGCACCTGAATGTAACCTGAACTAAACTCCCAATATGGCAGGCAGGAAGAGTGTGCACCTTTCTGGCCGGCAAAGCAACGTCCATCAAATATGCAATGGCAACAAAATGCCAGCCTTTACCCAGACCTGAAGCATGCATTAGGTTCTTTGCCGATGCAAATATGGGGCCTAACATCTGTGTGTGGCCCCCACTTCAAGATTGGTTTGTCCTGAGGCAGGTGTTGTCTTCTTGAGTCCACATTGAAAGAAATCTCGCCATGCTCTCAACCCCGTCCAATTCCCGCTGCTCCTGATCTAGCCCTCTGATCACCTACCGCTCCCAACCCTAGGCCTTCTCTTCTAATCCCTTGATCCTCCAGCCCCCCACCCCCCCACCTCCGGCCTCGTCTCATGACCCCTAGCCTCAAATCCTTCCACTGGGCCTCCTCTCACAAACCCCGATCCTCGCTCTCGTCGATTCTAACTCCTGGCCCTGATTCGGCAGCCAGCATCGATCCAGCCCCGGGCTCTGATTCCAACCCCGATCCCACCTCCAGCACTGATACTGGACCCAACTCTCATGCACACTTACCTGAGGTACTGCTGTGACACTAGCAGTGGTTCGATGTTGCACAGCTCTTCATCAGCTGGCCATTGTACCTCACCGGCTCCGTTATATTGAGAACCGAGTCCCAATATTGGGCCATTCAGGGGCAAATCAGGTACCTGCCGAACACCACATGCCCAAACATAGGCATACCCTAGGCCACTAGGGTAATATTTTCAGAAGAGGTATTGACATTCTCATAGCCCACATGTAAACATCCCAAGTATTAACATTTGGAGAAATATTTCTGATAATGACAGTAAGGTGAAAATAAAGTGACTTCTTCAACATGTAAAGAAAGAATTTGCATTTATATCGCAGCTTTCACGATACCCCAAAGTGCTTTACAGTCAATGAAGGACTTTTGCAATGTAGTTACTATAGTAATGTTCTCTGATAATAACTGCTGCGATGATAATGTTACTCTGGTTAAGCCACACATCATTTTGTCCTACTTTATACATTTGCAGACATCCATAAAACTCCACTACATTTAAACCACTGTCAACGTTATCAGATTCACCACTATAATTACTGAAATAGTTTACCAGGCTTTGACACACACTTATTGACTTCGACAGACTTCAACAGAGGTCAATGGAGGTAGACATAAATTCCTTAAATATATCCCAGACTTTGACAAACAATGACAGACATATTTCATATGGCTGCAACAAATGTCTGGTTTTGGGAAGAAACATTGACATTCTACTTCCCCAGTCCTATGTTTTGGACAAATATATTTGAAAATGGACACAAAAAAACCTATCTTCAACATGTATAGCAAGAATTTTCATTTATACAGCAGCTTTTACGACATCCAAAAGCGTTTTACAGTCAATGAGGTACTTTTGAATATAGCTACTGTTGTAATGTACTGAAATGCAATATGCACACAGCAAGGTCCATAGAAACATAGAAACATAGAAAATAGGTGCAGGAGTAGGCCATTCGGCCCTTCTAGCCTGCACCGCCATTCAATGAGTTCATGGCTGAACATTCAACTTCAGTACCCCATTCCTGCTTTCTCGCCATACCCCTTGATCCCCCTAGCAGTAAGGACCTCATCTAACTCCTTTTTGAATATATTTAGTGAATTGGCCTCAACAACTTTCTGTGGTAGAGAATTCCACAGGTTCACCACTCTCTGGGTGAAGAAGTTCCTCCGCATCTCGGTCCTAAATGGCTTACCCCTTATCCTTAGACTGTGACCCCTGGTTCTGGACTTCCCCAACATTGGGAACATTCTTCCTGCATCTAACCTGTCTAACCCCGTCAGAATTTTATATGTTTCTATGAGGTCCCCTCTCATTCTTCTGAACTCCAGTGAATACAAGCCCAGTTGATCCAGTCTTTCTTGATAGGTCAGTCCCGCCATCCCGGGAATCAGTCTGGTGAACCTTCGCTGCACTCCCTCAATAGCAAGAATGTCCTTCCTCAGGTTAGGAGACCAAAACTGTACACAATACTCCAGGTGTGGCCTCACCAATGCCCTGTACAACTGTAGCAACACCTCCCTGCCCCTGTACTCAAATCCCCTTGCTATGAAAGCCAACATGCCATTTGCTTTCTTAACCGCCTGCTGCACCTGCATGCCAACCTTCAATGACTGATGTACCATGACACCCAGGTCTCTTTGCACCTCCCCTTTTCCTAATCTGTCACCATTCAGATAATAGTCTGTCTCTCTGTTTTTACCACCAAAGTGGATAACCTCACATTTATCCACATTATACTTCATCTGCCATGCATTTGCCCACTCACCTAACCTATCCAAGTCGCTCTGCAGCCTCACAGCATCCTCCTCGCAGCTCACAGTGCCACCCAACTTAGTGTCATCCGCAAATTTGGAGATACTACATTTAATCCCCTCATCTAAATCATTAATGTACAGTGTAAACAGCTGGGGCCCCAGCACAGAACCTTGCGGTACCCCACTAGTCACTGCCTGCCATTCTGAAAAGTACCCATTTACTCCTACTCTTTGCTTCCTGTCTGACAACCAGTTCTCAATCCATGTCAGTACACTACCCCCAATCCCATGTGCTCTAACTTTGCACATCAATCTCTTGTGTGGGACCTTGTCGAACGCCTTCTGAAAGTCCAAATATACCACATCAACTGGTTCTCCCTTATCCACTCTACTGGAAACATCCTCAAAAAATTCCAGAAGATTTGTCAAGCATGATTTCCCTTTCACAAATCCATGCTGACTTGGACCTATCATGTCACCTCTTTCCAAATGCACTGCTATGACATCCTTAATAATTGATTCCATCATTTTACCCACTACCGATGTCAGGCTGACCGGTCTATAATTCCCTGTTTTCTCTCTCCCTCCTTTTTTAAAAAGTGGGGTTACATTGGCTACCCTCCACTCGATAGGAACTGATCCAGAGTCAATGGAATGTTGGAAAATGACTGTCAACGCATCCACCATTTCCAAGGCCACCTCCTTAAGTACTCTGGGATGCAGTCCATCAGGCCCTGGGGATTTATCGGCCTTCAATCCCATCAATTTCCCCAACACAATTTCCCGGCTAATAAGGATTTCCCTCAGTTCCTCCTCCTTACTAGACCCCCCGACCCCTTTTATAACCGGAAGGTTGTTCGTGTCCTCCTTCGTGAATACCGAACCAAAGTACTTGTTCAATTGGTCCGCCATTTCTTTGTTCCCCGTTATGACTTCCCCTGATTCTGACTGCAGGGGACCTACGTTTGTCTTTACTAACCTTTTTCTCTTTACATATCTATAGAAACTTTTGCAATCCGTCTTAATGTTCCCTGCAAGCTTCTTCTCATACTCCATTTTCCCTGCCCTAATCAAACCCTTTGTCCTCCTCTGCTGAGTTCTAAATTTCTCCCAGTCCCCAGGTTCGCTGCTATTTCTGGCCAATTTGTATGCCACTTCCTTGGCTTTAATACTATCCCTGATTTCCCTTGATAGCCACGGTTGAGCCACCTTCCCTTTTTTATTTCTATGCCAGACAGGAATGTACAATTGTTGTAGTTCATCCATGCGGTCTCTAAATGTCTGCCATTGCCCATCCACAGTCAACCCCTTAAGTATCATTCGCCAATCCATCTCAGCCAATTCACGCCTCATACCTTCAAAGTTAGCCTTCTTTAAGTTCTGGACCATGGTCTCTGAATTAACTGTTTCATTCTCCATCCTAATGCAGAATTCCACCATATTATGGTCACTCTTCCCCAAGGGGCCTCGCACAACGAGATTGCTAATTAATCCTTTCTCATTACATAACACCCAGTCTAAGATGGCCTCCCCCCTAGTTGGTTCCTCGACATATTGGTCTAAAAAACCATCCCTTATGCACTCCAGAAAATCCTCCTCCACCGTATTGCTTCCAGTTTGGTTAGCCCAATCTATGTGCATATTAAAGTCACCCATTATAACTGCTGCACCTTTATTGCACGCACCCCTAATTTCCTGTTTGATGCCCTCCCCAACATCACTACTACTGTTTGGAGGTCTGTACACAACTCCCACTAACGTTTTTTGCCCTTTGGTGTTCTGCAGCTCTACCCATATAGATTCCACATCATCCAAGCTAATGTCCTTCCTAACTATTGCCTTAATCTCCTCCTTAACCAGCAATGCTACCCCACCTCCTTTTCCTTTTATTCTATCCTTCCTGAATGTTGAATACCCCTGGATGTTGAGTTCCCAGCCCTGCTCATCCTGGAGCCACGTCTCCGTAATCCCAATCACATCATATTTGTTAACATCTATTTGCACAGTTAATTCATCCACCTTATTGCGGATACTCCTTGCATTAAGACACAAAGCCTTTAGGCTTGTTTTTTTAACACCCTCTGTCCTTTTAGAATTTTGCTGTACAATGGCCCTTTTTGTTCTTTGCCTTGGGTTTCTCTGCCCTCCACTTTTCCTCATCTCCTTTCTGTCTTTTGTTTTTGCCTCCTTTTTGTTTCCCTCTATCTCCCTGCATTGGTTCCCATCCCCCTGCCATATTAGTTTAACTCCTCCCCAACAGCACTAGCAAACACTCCCCCGAGGACATTGGTTCCGATTCTGCCCAGGTGCAGACCGTCCGGATTGTACTGGTCCCACCTCCCCCAGAACCGGTTCCAATGCCCCAGGAATTTGAATCCCTCCCTGCTGCACCATTGCTCAAGCCACGTATTCATCTGAGCTATCCTGCGATTCCTACTCTGACTAGCACGTGGCACTGGTAGCAATCCCGAGATTACTACTTTTGAGGTCCTACTTTTTAATTTAGCTCCTAGCTCCTTAAATTCATTTCGTAGGAACTCATCCCTTTTTTTACCTATGTCATTGGTACCAACGTGCACCACGACAACTGGCTGTTCTCCCTCCCTTTATAGAATGTCCTCCACCCGCTCCGAGACATCCTTGACCCTTGCACCAGGGAGGCAACATACCATCCTGGAGTCTCGGTTGCGGCCGCAGAAACGCCTATCTATTCCCCTTACAATTGAATCCCCTATCACTATCGCTCGCCCACTCTTTTTCCTGCCCTCCTGTGCAACAGAGCCAGCCACGGTGCCATGAACTTGGCTGCTGCTGCCCACTCCTGATGAGTCATCCCCCTCAACAGCACTCAAAGCAGTGTATCTGTTTTGCAGTGGGATGACCACAGGGGACCCCTGCACTACCTTCCTTGCACTACTCTTCCTGCTGGTCTTCCATTCCCTCGCTGGCTGTGGACCCTTCTCCTGCAGTAAGACCAACTCGCTACACGTGATACTCACGTCATTCTCAGCATCGTGGATGCTCCAGAGTGAATCCACCTTCAGCTCCAACTCCGCAACGCGGACCGTCAGTAGCCGGAGGTGGACACACTTCCCGCACATGTAGTCGTCAAGGACACTGGTGTTGTCCCCGTGTTCCCACATGGTACAGGAGGAGCATATCACGTGACCGAGCTGTCCTGCCATGACTTAACCCTTAGATACACTTAAATTGCCGACAACAATGTTAAAAGTTACTGACTAATAAAGAAAAAGAATAGCAGTAATGAGATGAATGACCACATCCTGGGAGTTAAATGGGGCCATGTAGTGTTCATTTTTCAGGATAGGCCGCAATGGCCACAAGAAGTGAGTGCAGACTTAATGGGTAAGGTCAAACAAGAGGTTTCCTTTACCCAAGCCTGAAGCAGACATCCCTGTCTGGCGTAAAAATAAAAAAGGGAAAGTGGCTCAACCGTGGCTATCAAGGGAAATCAGGGATAGTATTGAAGCCAAGGAAGTGGCATACAAATTGGCCAGAAATCGCAGCAAACCCGGGGACTGGGAGAAATTTAGAACTCAGCAGAGGAGGACAAAGGGTTTGATTAGGGCAGGAAAATAGAGTACGAGAGGAAGCTTGCAGGGAACATTAAGACGGACTGCAAAAGCTTCTGTAGATATGTAAAGAGAAAAAGGTTAGTAAAGACAAATGTAGGACCCTGCAGTCAGAATCAGGGGAAGTCATAACGGGGAACAAAGAAATGGCAGACCAATTGAACAAGTACTTTGGTTCGTTATTCACTAAGGAGGACACAAATAACCTTCCGGATATAAAAGGGGTCGGAGGGTCTAATAAGGAGGAGGAACTGAGGGAAATCCTGATTAGTCGGGAAATTGTGTTGGGGAAATTGATGGGATTGAAGGCCGATAAATCCCCAGGGCCTGATGGACTGCATCCCAGAGTACTTAAGGAGGTGGCCTTGGAAATAGCGGATGCATTGACAGTCATTTTCCAACATTCCATAGACTCTGGATTAGTTCCTATGGAGTGGAGTGTAGCCAATGTAACCCGACTTTTTAAAAAAGGAGGGAGAGAGAAAACAGGGAATTATAGACCGGTCAGCCTGACATCGGTAGTGGATAAAATGATGGAATCAATTATTAAGGATGTCATAGCAGCGCATTTGGAAAGAGGTGACATGATAGGTCCAAGTCAGCATGGATTTGTGAAAGGGAAATCATGCTTGACAAATCCTCTGGAATTTTTTGCGGATGTTTCCAGTAGAGTGGACAAGGGGGAACTAGTTGATGTGGTGTAGTTGGACTTTCGGAAGGCTTTCGACATGGTCCCACGCAAGAGATTAATGTACAAAGTTAAAGCACATGGGATTGGGGGTAGTGTGCTGACTTGGATTGAGAAGTGGTTGGCAGACAGGAAGCAAAGAGTAGGAGTAAATGGGTACTTTTCAGAATGGCAGGCAGTGACTAGTGGGGTACCGCAAGGTTCTGTGCTGGGGCCCCAGGTGTTTACATTGTACATTAATGATTTAGACGAGGGGATTAAATGTAGTATCTCCAAATTTGCGGATGACACTAAGTTGGGTGGCAGTGTGAGCTGTGAGGAGGATGCTATGAGGCTGCAGAGTGACTTGGATAGATTAGGTGAGTGGGCAAATGCATGGCAGATGAAGTATAATGTGGATAAAGGAGATTATCCACTTTGGTGGTAAAAACAGAGAGACAGACTATTATCTGTATGGTAACAGATTAGGAAAAGGGGAGGTGCAACGAGACCTGGGTGTCATGGTACATCAGTCATTGAAGGTTGGCATGCAGGTGCAGCAGGCGGTTAAGAAAGCAAATGGCATGTTGGCCTTCATAGCGACGGGATTTGAGTATAGGGGCAGGGAGGTGTTACTACAGTTTTACAGGGCCTTGGTGAGGCCACACCTGGAATATTGTGTACAGTTTTGGTCTCCTAACTTGAGGAAGGACATTCTTGCTATTGAGGGAGTGCAATGAAGGTTCACCAGACTGATTCCCGGGATGGACGGACTGACCTATCAAGAAAGACTGGATCAACTGGGCTTATATTCACTGGAGTTCAGAAGAATGAGTGGGGATCTCATTGAAACATTTAAAATTCTGATGGGTTTAGACAGGTTAGATGCAGGAAGAATGTTCCCAACATTCGGGAAGTCCAGAGCCAGGGGTCACAGTCTAAGGATAAGGGGTAAACCATTTAGGACCGAGATGAGGAGAAACTTCTTCACCCAGAGAGTGGTGAACCTGTGGAATTCTCTACCACAGAAAGTTGTTGAGGCCAATTCACTAAATATATTCAAAAAGGAGTTAAATGTAATCCTTACTACTAGGGGGATCAAGGGTTATGGTGAGAAAGCAGGAATGGGGTACTGAAGTTGCATGTTCAGCCATGAACTCATTGAATGGCGGTGCAGGCTAGAAGGGCCGAATGGCCTACTCCTGCACCTATTTTCTATGTTTCTATGTTTCTATTAGGCTATTTACATATGCAAAAAAGGGGCCTAATGCCTTCTTCAGGTCCCTGCTCCAACATTGGTTTGCCCTGAGGCAGCTGGCTGCACTCAGGAAAACCATTCCTAAAGATCATCACCTGCATCAAAAAAAGGTAACGTACTTACCACAATCACCATACCGAATCCTTGCCCCTGGCTCCGTCCTCTAGGCCCCCCAAGCTCCAGCCTCTCTTCCCGCGACGACCGATCACTAACCTGTGGCACTTATCTTCATGACCTGCTGCTGTAGTGCCACCTTCAGTCTAATGAATCTGAGACCCAATATCCAGGGTCCTCGAATCTCAGCATTTGTGCGCAGGGTAATGAACACACCCGAATATCTCTCCCAATCAGTTTCTTAGTGCTGTTAGTTGAAGATGAATTTTGGCCGGACACCAGTGATCTTTAACGTGCACCTGAAAGGGCAGATTAGGCCTCACTTTAACATCTCATCAGAAAGATCTTGTTTTACCCATTGTTTGGGAGTGAAATGGAGGCAAAAATGTTGTATTTCTCCAGACTATTTCCTGCACTTAAAGGGCAGTTGAAATATATCTGATATCATATTGGCTCGGGTGATAATCAGGTGTCTTTGGCCACCATCTGAAACAGGCATCAGGCCATTTACGTATGCTAATGAGGGGCCTTTGATCTTTCTTAGAATCACTTCTAGGAACTCGTCAGCACTGAACAAGCAGAGCCTGCTGGTTGGGCCATGACAGGAACCTGAAGTGAGCATGCTCCCCTCAGGTTTTGGTCATGGCCCAACCAGCGGTCATTAAAGGGACCGCAGGAGGCCCCCAACAAAACGGTTAGTTCTTCAATTTTAACTTAACTTAATATACACCTACTCCTCCAGGCTTCACCACAGTAATGTGGGCCACTGTCACACACCCCAGACCTCCCATGCACCGAGCTGAGGACCGCTTCCGGCATTGGAGCCAACCAATTAGTTGTCTGGAAACAAGTGAGCTGGCTCGAGACACACAATTAGCATTCTTACATCACTGTCATTTTACTGCTGAGGCCTGAGGCCCAATTTGGGATGAGCTTCATGCCCAAAAATGGGACTAATTGAATTTCTACCCAAATGGGACAGAAATTAGAATGTGCTTCATCAGGTTTCTGCAAAGTGTACCAATTTGGCAGTGGGATGGCATGGGCCCAGTCAAATGTTTACCTCAATATCACAGCACTTTCTTAGTCCTGCTTTGAAGTGTCAACCCATATTATATGCTAAAGTCTCTGGAGGGGGGCTTGAACCATGACTTCCAGCTTCAGAGACATTATCACTGTGTCAAAGCTGTTACCTGCATATAGTGTTACTGGAAAGGATAAAGTTTTGAATATTTAGCTACATTAATTAATGTGCCAGTAGATTCTAGCTGGGCTTGAATATAAAGCAGCAAGGCTATAACTGAAGCAATCACATGCAAATAATTAAAACAACACTGATTATATATAAAATGTAATGAGCTGTGTGTTATGGGATGGGTTTAGTGCAGCTTGGAGAATTATTAATAAATGGACTGGCACAACCAGAAATTAACAGACTATAAAGATGACAGAATGCTGAAGGAAAATTCTTGAAAATTTTGAAGGTCAACATTTTTCATCGGTATGAATAATTGGGTTAAAAAATGAAAATTGGGAAACTGGAAGTGCAGTTTCAAATCAATGCAAAGCAGTTATCAGTGTCCATTAATGAAAAAATGGCAGCATAACTCCAGAGTTGGGTCTTGATCTGACCCGAGGCTGCACTAAGATTAAGTAGTGTGAGCCCTCCCCAGGAGACACTCTCTCACCTCTTGATCTTGGTACCATATTGAGCATAATTCCAGTGCAGTGTGAAATTGGGCTTTAAAAGGAAATCCATTACACCTGAGTATTCTACGGGTGATTTGAGAAAGTGGATGCTCCTACTTTTCTTTCAAAGCACAAAAGATTTACTGGCCATGGTGTGCATGTTCAGGGCTCACTCCTAGTGCTCAGGATACAATTTTCTGTCTGTTATAGAAGACAGGTTTTGCAGGTTGTGTTTGCAATCTCTAGTTACTGCTCTCAGACTGTTAACGCAGTGTAATCACAATGCAAGATTATAGGGTGATGTTAACTCTATCCTGCTGGCAGAAACTGGTTGTTTTTTTGTATTCATTCCGAGATGTGGGCATTGCTGGCAAGGCCAGCATTTATTGCCCATCCCTAATTGCAATTAAGAAGTTGGTGGTGAGCCATCTTCTTGAATCGCTGCAGTCCTTGTGGTGAAGGCACTCCCACAGTGCTGCTAGGGAGGGAGTTTCAGGATTTTGATCCAGCGACCATGTGGGAATGGTGATATATTTCCAAGTCAGGGTGGTGTGTGACTTGGAGGAGAGTGAGCAAGCGATGTTGTTCCCATTTGCCTGCTGCCCCTGTCCTTCTAGGTGGTAGACGTCATTGGTTTGGGAAGTGCTGCTGATCAAGCCATGGTGAATTGCTGCAGTGCATCTTATAGGTTAAGCAGTTAAAATCCACCGAGGGGCATACCCGCTGAAGTCCCACCCAGATCCCACTGTTTAAGATTTTTGATTTTGCCCTGACCCAAAGTCAGCTGGGCTCCTTCTTTAGTTATGCAGCTTGGGCTCCGATGGCATAATCGGGCGTTGCCTGCAATTTTAACTGTGGCTTTAACTGGGAAGCCACTGCTGCTTTCCCACTAGGTGAAGGCCTGTCAGAAGAGGTTTGAAAGCAGAAGAGTCCATTTAAGGTATGTTTTTTACTTTCCTTTATGTGGCCAGGTGGGGCAGGAGTGCTCTGCTGGGACCCACAAGGAACGTCTAAGCCTTTGGTGAGCAGATTGGGCTTATACTCATTGGAGTTTAGAAGAATGAGAGGTGATCTCATTGAAACGTATAAGATTCTGTCGGGGTTTGACAGGGTAGATGCAGAGAGGAGGTTTCCCCTTGTGGGGGAATCTAGAACTAGGGGGCATTGTTGCAGAATAAGGGGTTGCCCATTTAAAACGGAAATGAGGAGGAATTTCTTCTCTCAGAGGGTCATGAATCTTTGGAATTCTCTACCCAGAAAGCTGTAGAGGCTTGGTGATTGAATATATTTAAGGTGAAGATAGACAGATTTTTGAATGATAAGGGAGTCAAGGATTATGGGGAGCGGGCAGGGAAGTGGAGTTGAGGTCAATATCAGATCAGCCATGATCTTATTGAATGCCAGAGCAGGCTCGAGAGGCCAAATGGCCTACTCCTGCTCCTATTTCTTATGTTCTTATGTATTATGTTCATACTCTGGTACTCCCGTCCCCACACTTACCTGAATACTAGTGGTGGCCAAAGCATTTTCTGTAGGCTTCTTGCCTGGAGTGGGATGGAAATCAGCTGCTGGCATATTAATGAGGCCTAGAGGTTAAAGCCACCATGGCCCTGTTCAGCCGTGGGTGAGCGGGCGAGCAGGAAATGAACTCGCCAGCATTGGTTCCCACTAAAAAAACGCTGCAAGTTAAAATGTGCCCAAATTTATGTGCAGACAATCACCGATACATATGAATACTTCATAACAGTCAAGAGGCACTTTGAATTCCTTGCCAAGCTAGAGAAGAACGTTTTGCCTATTTTTCAGTGCAGCTCAATATTAGAACGTGCTGTGAACACAAATCTTCACCTCCTGCGCAATTGGTCCCTTGTACTTTCTGTACTGTGAGACTTTTTTTCTGCTATAACAAGACAGCTCCTTAAAATAGAAAAAATAAAAAGGAATACTTGGCAATGCTGGAAGGACCAGAAAATGCTGGAAATACACACTGGGGTTGTGGGGGGATGGGGCAGGGGGGAGGGGGTCATTTTGACCTCAGGCGTGGGTGGAAGACAGTTGTTTGTGAATAGACACCCCGTTACACACCCCACTTCATTTTCCTTTCCATTGTTGGAATGGAAACTCGGGCGAGGTTTATTACGGGTGGCCGAACTGCGACCTTTAGTTAACCATCTGTGTCCAAGGTCGAAGTTAGGCATTAGGCCTGTCAACATGTGTAAAGAGAAAAGTCAGATCATGAAATGTTGACGTCGCATTCCTCATCAGAATATATCCCGTATTTTCTCTTTGTAGATGCTGAGTGTATTTCCAGCTTTTTCTTTTTCAAAAAAACAAACGTTTTTATGTTTATCATTGAACATGATAGTGGCAAATCGATGACAGCAACACAGTGCATTTGTACTTTGGGAGAAGCCTTCTTTCCAGCTCAGGTGCTAGCTTTATGCAAATAAATTGTGTTCTGCCGTATTGGTAATTAATGTTTGATTAATCATTGCACCATTATGGCTAATGCTTTTCTGTAGACAGTGTTCTTATTAGTTTCTTTAATTACAGCAAGCTGTTAAAGAGAACCAGAAGCACAAGGAAGCTGAAGAGAAGATATTGAAAGCTAAGTTAATCAGGCAGAAAAATGAGAAGGGAAAACAACAGAAGAAGGAACAAATTATGGACAAAAATGCAGGTATATTACATTTCAATCCAAACTAATAATATTTTATCAGCAGTTATTATAAGGCAAGACTTAATTTTCACATTAAAGTATTAAGAACAGAATCATATTATAGCAATCACCCCATATATTGATTGAGGTGTTTGTCTGAAATATAACAATGCTCACACAACCACACAACTGCTGAAGAACAAGTACTTAACAAATTATTGATTATTTTCTTTCTAAACTGTCTGTAACTATTTGTATATACTGAATTAAGAATGATTTCTTGATAATTGTGCAGTGATGAAGTCACAATTTGTAAACTTTTAATTGCATACCATCAGGCATCAATGCCACAGTCCACACTGGGGGCTCAAGTTTCGGACCCCCGCTAGAACAGCGCATATTGGAGAGGCCCGCCTAATTTGTAGGACAGAAAATTACGCTGAATGCTTACCTCGCGATTCTCCGATATCTGTGGGCCCGTTTCCAGCTTGGCGCGGGACAACAGGAGCTACTAGGGGCGGAGCTACAGCCCTGTACCGAAAACAGTGCCGGCAACTGCATGCGTGCGCAGTGGAAGCTGCGTGCATGCGCAGTAGCTCCTGGCCCTCCCAGTGCATGCTGTCTCTGGGTGACGACGCTATCCCTGGCCAAAGGAATGTCGCCCCTATCCCGGGCCGAGTGGCCTGACAGCCCTTACCTCGTTGACGGCGGGGCCCACCTGCCTGGCATCTCGCTGGTGGTGCACCCCGCCCGAAGTTCTTGGCAGCGGCCTGGCATCTCCTGGGTGCGGGCCCCGCCCGAAGTGGCATTGCCGTTGGCGGTGGAGCCCGTCCGCCCGGCATCTCGCTGGGGACGGGCCTCGCCCAAAGCCCTTGGCGACGGCCCGGCTTCTTCTGGGTGCGGGATTCGCCCGAAGTGGCGTCGGCGGCAGCGGCGGGGCCCGCCCGAAGTCCTAGGCAGCGGCGGGGCCTGCCTGACCGGCATCTCCTGGGGGGGGCCCCGTCCAAGCACGCTGTTTGAGGGCTCCTGGTGCTGCAGTAGGTGAGTAGAAACTTAATGTTTTATTTATTGATTGATTTTTTTTTTTATTTTTAATTTTTTAATTTTTGGGGGGATTGATTTATTGGTTGATTTATTGATTTATTTATTGTTTCTTATTGATGATGGCTCTTTATTTGTAAAAGTGAATTGTTTAATGCTTGTAAACTTCCCTTACCACCGCCACCCCCCCATCTCTCGTTCCCTATGCTTAAGTTATAAAGTGTAGACAAGGTTTTTCTGAGCGTACAAAAATCTGCACTTACTCCATTCTAAGTTAGTTTGGAGTAAGTTTTCGCTGCCTAAACTTACAAAACAGGTGTAAGTGGCTGGACACGCCCCCTTTTGAAAAAAAAATCTGTTCTAAAATGAAATTACTCTAACTCACTAGAACTGGACCAAACTAAATGCTGAGAATTGCAACTTCTAAGATGCTCCATTCTAAACTAGTTGCTCCAAAAAAAAGGAGCAACTCAGACCGAAACTTGAACCCCGGGTGTGGCAGACTGTACTGTCACACTGGGTGTGGCAGACTGCACAGGCACGCTGGGTGTGGCAGACTGCACTGGCACACTGGGTGTGATAGACTGCACTAGCACACTGGGTGTCCCAGACTATACTGGCACACTGGTTGTCGAAGATTGCATTGGCATACTGACACACTGGATGTGGCAGACTGCACTGACACATTGGATGTCAAAGATTGCACTGGCACACTGCTACCTTGTAAAAAATAGAGCAAAAGCAATAAAAATAATCCACTTGACAATAACAGTGGGTATCCTGTGGCAGTGCACATGATAATTTGTAGGGTGTGCTATATTATAAGGACAGTGGTATAATATAAAAGCACAATGTATTATGATGCTGTTACATCAAACCCCGACTGTGCCCTTAAGGTCACAATGACATTGCAAATCCTAAGGTCAATTACAGACTAATTGTTCTGATGAGTAGATATTTTCTGTTGATGGAGATGTTTCACTGAAACCAGCAGGATAAGGTCATTATTCATTTTGAATGCATTTTTTTTAAGTGTGATTTACAAATGTATATGCATGATAAAGTATAATGCTTAAAGTGTGACTGTCAGATCTCAAAACTATTATAAACATAGAGTCAGGTCATTAAAGAAAGAGATATGCCAGAGATCCAAGGCAGGTCTAGCCTAATCTCAGAACTCAAGATTTGCTTTCTTATCAATTGACTGTCTTAATGTAACCATTGTTCTCATTTGGGGCATAGTGATCTGCATTATTAGCATGTGGATGGAGTAAAATGAACACGTTGCCCCTTCTGTGACTACATATTTACATGTAGTCACATTAGAAATTATACTTAATGTTATATAACAAGATAATACCTTATCATATCAATGGGATGCTCTAAAGCAACAACCAATGCATTAAACCCAACAACCATTTTGTAGTTAATTTGCTTTGGTGGTTATGAGCAGACAGGAATGTTGGCCAAGACACCAATGCCAATGGATCAGTTACAGCCACTTCAGTATGTAGACAAGGCCATAGTTTAACACATCCAAGAGATGGCACCTCCGATTGTGCAGCACTCCTTCATACTGCATTGAAGTGGCAGTCTAGATTATATGCTCACATCTTTATTGGGGTCAGAACCTGCAATATTCTGACTCAATGACGAGAGTGCAAGCCACTGAGTCGCGGTAACACTTCATTCAATATTGCCAGCAGAATGTTTAAAGAGCAGTTGTCAACACGAAGTTGTAATTATTTTCCTAATTGTGTGGAGAATCATATCCCTTCATTTTCTTCCCAGTCTTGCAGGACAAATATTACCACAAGAAGCCAGGGCAGCTGACCTACTCTTAGTGACTTGGACACTAAAGTACACAGAAAAATTATTAAAACTGGTAACTCAGCGCAATGGGAGACTGAGCCTTCATCTCCCATGCAAAACTTTTATTCTGTTGAGTGTCATAATACTGATCCAACTAAAAGCAATTTTTGTAAAAGTACTTATTTTTAAGATCTTCAGGACCCTGACAGCGGCAGGGAAGGAGGAGGAGGAAAAATGTGACAGGGAGCTCTACCAATTCAACCCTGCCCCTGAAACTGCCACAACAATGTTCCTCCCTACCAGAAGGAATCTTAGCCAAATCACCAAATCACACCTGAGTCTGTCCGTCTACTCCTCTGCCACTTTCTCTTCCTTTGAGCATCTCACCTTGCTCTACTCCTCTCATCTCTCATTTAAAATTCTTCTTATCTACCACCCACCCAAGTACGATATCACTGAGATATGTCCATTGCTCTCCTCCCTCAGCCTCTGCACCAAGCGACTTCTCATCCTCAGTGATTTCAACCACCATCTCAATTCATCATGTTTCCATCCTTACCGAAACGATTCTTATCAAAGTTACAAATGACATCTTTTATAACTGTAACAGGGATAAGCTATCCTTTCTCATCCTTCTGAACCTATCTGCACCCTTTGACATGGTTGACCACTCCATCCTCCTCCAACGTCTCTCCACCATCGTCCAGTTGGGTGGGACTGCACTCGCCTGGTTCCATTCTTATCTATCTAATAATGGGCAGAAAATGACCTGCAATGGCTTTTCTTCCCACTCCTGCATCGTTACCTCTGGTGTCCCCCAAGGATCTATCCTTGGCCCCCTCCTGTTTCCTTTCTATATGCTGCCCCTTGGTGAAAAACCACTGCATCAGTTTCCACATGTAAACTGACGACACCCAGCTCTTTCTCACCACCACTTCTCTCGACCCCTCCATGGTCTCCAACTTGACACGCTGATTGTCCGACATCCAGTACTAGATGAGCAGAAATCTTCTTCTATTAAGTATTGGGAAGACTGAAGCCATTGTATTTAGGCACTGCCACAAACTCCATTCCCTAGTCTCTGACTCCATCCACTTCGCTAGCATCTGTCTGAAGCTGAACCAGACGGTTTGTAATCTTGGTATCATATCTGACCCTGAAATGAGCTTCCGACCACATATCTGGAGCATAACTAAAACCGCCTACTCCCGCCTCAGCTCATCTGCTGCTGAAGCTCTCATCTATGCCTTTGTTACCTCTAAACTTGACTATTCCAATGCACTCCCAGCTGGCCTCCCACCTTCTACCCTATGTAAACCTAAGGTCTTCCAAAACTCGGCTGCCAAGTCCCATTCACCCATTACCCCTGTGCTCGCTGACCTACACCTAGTTAAGCAATGCCTCAATTTCAAAATTCTCATCCTTATTTTGAAATCCCTGAGTGGCCTCACCCTTCCCTAGCTCTGTAATCTCCTTCAGCCTCACAACCCCCCGAGATGTCTGTGCTCCTCAAATTCTGCCCTCTTGAGCATCCCTGATTATAACTGCTCAACCATTGGTGGCCATGCCTTCAACTGCCTCGGCCCTAAGCTCAGGAACTCCCTCCCTAAACCTCTTCACCTCATAACCTCTTTTTCCTTATTTAAGACACTTCTTAAAACCTACCTCTTTGACCAATTTTTGTCAAATGCTCTCATTTCTTCTTATGTGGCAGGGACTGAAATTTTTGTCTTGTAACACTTCTGTGAAATGCCTTTGGATGTTTTACTATGTTAAAGGTGCTATATAAATACAAGTTGTTGTTGTTGTTGTTAGCCACCCGACCCTTGATTGCCATGGGTTGCTAATCCTCCCGCTTTGTTCGGGAGTCTCCGGGCATTGGCTATCATCTCCTAATCAGTGCTGCTGGCAACCCGGGAATAAAGTTCTTTGTTTATGCGGTTTGTGCCTACGCACTTTCACTTCTCGTGGGTCAGAGATGGGCCTGAAGTGCAGCCAAGGAACACACAGTAATAATTAATTCAATTTATCGATTCCCTGCTCCAAATGCGATTCTCTCCGGCTCGATCTTAATTGGATCTGTTCTATGAATCTGGGCTCTAATGACGATTGCCCTTATCCAGAAAGCACTGCGTACGAGAATGTGCCCGATCTATTTTAGTGGAAACCGGCACACAGCTGCAGAAAGGGGTCCTTCGTACATGGAAGAAGCAAGCACCTCACCAGTTCAGCAAGTACGCGTTAATTTATTAATTATACTGACAATTTCATCAAATATGCAACAACCAGTTTTGGCTAAAATACAACATTACTCTGGCAATTTGTTACAATATGCCAGTTATCTGCCTGGCACTTTTAATGAACCCTCACCTCGCAAAATGTCATTGCAGGTTCATGACAGAGAGCAGACCCACCTGTAATGGAGGGAAATTTAGCTTCAGACTTCTGAACCATTAGTTGGTGTACTGCAGCGTGTATTTCTACAAGCAGTAGTGTAGTCATAAATATTGTATCTGAAATTAGAAGCCAAGAAGGGAGAAATCTGATCTGTCACTTTTTGAAGCCAAACTTATAATTAAGTAAAAATAATGGACTTCTGCCTGCACTGTAGAGGGAACTGTAGAAGAAGCATTGATCTAAAGGACGAGACTGTAATCAGTTTACTGCTTGCAATACAGGATTTTACTTTTTCTAATGTTTAGCTCCTCAAGGTGAGGGATGTTAGTGCTGTGGAATAGAGTAGTTCACCTTTTGCTCACCTAGTGTCAGCACAAGCTGCCCCATACCTGGTATAGCATGGTTAGATTCTGAGTAAAGTTCCCTCTGCTCTCCACCAGCAATGGCCCACAGTCTCAACTTTACAATGCCACGTCCTCTGTACTCATGTGACATTTCCTGTTTCCCACACCAACCATCTGGGAGCTCTGAGTATCAATGCCAACAGTGCAAATTTGAATAATGCTTCCATTTATATCGTGCCTTCGCACATCTAAACACTTCACACAATTAATTATTTTTGATCGATAGTGATTGTTAAGTAGGCAAATTTAATGATTAGTACCGTGAGCCCATGCCCAATAGCAGCTCAACTGAGACTGCTCAAATTCATTTCATGTCATGATCTTTACTCCAGCACTCAGTGGAAATTTGTTTTGTAATCCCTTCTAGCTTTTAAGAGTGCCTGACTCAAATAGCAGCATTTAACTGTCCATTGCCACTGACACATTGAATTAAAGGTTGGTTAACATATTATAGCATCTCATGAAGGCATTATTATTTAGGCCTAACTTTTCTCAAATGAGTGAATGTACAGCATTTGGCAAAATAGACCACTGTAGCTGAATGCCTAGTGTTAGCTGAAGTTTTACTTGCGTACAACCAAATACTTTGCTCAATAATGCAAGGAACTTGATTTTCCTCTGGGCACCTGCTCGTGTATGCCCTCACAACCCACATTAGCATGACATTTGCATGTATTTAAATAATGTTTTGGCACCACGGCACGAGCCGGGCATGATTGCGATTGACTTTAGAATAAGAATAGTGCTGAAAAGAACATGAACTTTAAGCTGACGATTGATGTGATATTCGACTCTTATTAACACACCATGAGCTGTCTAAAATAGTTTCAAGTATTTACTTAACCCGAGTGATTTTCCAATATGGTTCCTCCAATACCCAGTGAAAACAGTGCACTTATAGTGCAACCTCAGCTCCCTGCCATGACCACGGTAAGAAAGATTCCCTAAAAGGCTCATTTAAGAAAAAAAACACAAACAAAGATGCACTTTACAATGATAAAAGCTGGAATTCCTATGGCAATAGGGTTTACAATTTGGAACAGAGCTTTAAGGTTGCTGTAAGCCCAGGTTTAAAGTTGCTTTAGGGACACTCTTTGATGGCCAGTTTTGCTTCATTTTAATCTTTTCCCCATGCACATAACTAGAATTAGAACTATTTTAGGATACTAGTGAATCTCTTGTTCCAGCAGAATTACAAGTGCCGATTCTCAATCCACAACGTGGTTTCTTTTACTCTTCTTTTCTACATCTCACTCTCATCCCCAGCCCAATAGTCTCTATCTCTCTTGTTCTGTTTCCCCCCTCAACTGGTGCCATACTAGGGTCTCTTTCACTTACAGTATCAGTATCTCTTTCCCTTACCATCCCCCACCCTCCACATCATAGAATCATAGAAAGGTTACAGCACAGAAGGAGGCCATTCAGCCTGTCGAGCCTGTGCTGGCTCTCTGCAGGACCACTTCAGCTAGTCCCGTTCCCCTGCCCTTTCCCCATAGCCCTGCAGTTTTTTTTCCTTCAGGTACTTATCCAATCCCTTTTGAAAGCCACAATTGAATCTGCCTCCACTACCCTTTCAGCCAGCAAATTCCAGATCCTAACCACTCGCTGCGTAAAAAAGTTTTTCCTCATGTCGCCTTTGATTCTTCTGCCAATCACCTTAAATCTGTGTCCTCTACCTTCTGCCAATGGAAACCGTTTCTCTTTATCTACCATGCCTAGACCCCTCATGATTTTGAACACCTCTATCAAATCTCCTCTCAACCTTCTCTGCTCTAACGAGAACAACCCCAGCTTCTCCAGTTGATCCACAGAGCTGAAGTCCCTCAACCTTGGAACCATTCTGGCAAATCTTTTCTGCACCCTCTCTAAGGCTTTCACATCCTTCCTAATGTGCGGTGCCCAGAATTGGACACAATACTCCAGTTGAGGTCAAACCAGTGTTTTATAAAGGTTCATCATAACTGCCTTGCTTTTGTACTCTATGCCTCTATTTATGAAGCTCAGGATCCCGTATACTTTTTTAACTGCTTTCTCAACATGTCCTGCCAACTTCAACGACTTGTCATCATCATAGGTAGTGCCTCGGATTCGAGGAAGACTTGCTTCCACTTCTGAAGTGAGTTCTTGGGTGGCTGAACAGTCCAATACGAGAGTCACAGACGCTGTCACAGGTGGGACAGATAGTCGTTGAGGGAAGGAGTGAGTGGGACTGGCTTGCCGATCGCTCTTTCCGTTGTCTGCGCTTGATTTTTGCATGCTCTCGGCGTTGAGACTCAAGGTGCTCAGCGCCCTCTAGGATGCACATCCTCCACTTAGGGCGGTCTTTGGCCAGGGACTCCCAGATGTCGGTTGGGATGTTGCACTTTATCAGAGAGGCTTTGAGGGTGTCCTTGTAGCATTTCCGCTGCTCACCTTTGGCTTGTTTGCCGTGAGGGAGCTCCAAGTAGAGCACTTGCTTTGGGAGTCTCCTGTCTGGCATGCGGAATATGTGGCCTGCCCAATGGAGCTGATCGAGTGTATTCAGTGCTTCAATGCTGGGGATGTTAGCCTGAATGAGGACGGTGATGTTGGTACGCCTGTCCTCCCAGGGGATTTGTAGGATCTTGCGGAGACAACCTTGGTGATATTTCTCCAGCAACTTGAGGTGTCTACTGTACATGGTCCATGTCTCTGAGCCATACAGGAGGGCAGGTATTACTACAGCCCTGTAGACCATGAGCTTGGTGGCAGTTTTGAGGGCCTGGCCTTCGAACACTCTTTTCCTCAGGCGGCTGAAGGCTGCACTGGCGCATGGGAGGCGGAGTTGGATCTCGTCATCGAGGTCTGCTCTTGTTCATAGGAGGCTCCCAAGATATGGGAAGTGGTCCACGGTGTCCAGGGCCACGCCGTGGATCTTGATGACTGGGGGCAGTGCTGTGCGGTGAGGGGAGGCTGGTGGAGGACCTTTGTCTTACGAATGTTTAGCGTAAGGCCCATATTTTCGTATGCCTCAGTAAATACATCGACTGTGTCCTGGGGTTCAGCCTCTGTATGTGCGCAGACGCAGGCGTCGTCCGCGTACTGTAGCTCGATGACAGAGGTTGGGGTGGCCTTGGATCTGTCCTGGAGATGGTGCAGGTTGAACAGCTTCCCACTGGTTCCGTAGATTAGTTCCACTCCAGCGGGGAGCTTGTTGACTGTGAGGTGGAGCATGGCAGCGAGAAAGATTGAGAAGAGGGTTGGGGCGATGACGCAGCTCTGTTTGACTCTGGTCCGGATGTGGATTAGGTCTGTGATGGATCTGTTGGTAAGGATCACGGCCTGTATGTCATTGTGGAGCAGGCGGAGGGTGATGACGAACTTTTGGGAGCATCCGAAACATTGGAGGATGCTCCATAGACCCTCGTGGTTGACAGTGTCAAAGGCCTTTGTAAGTTTGAAGAAGGCCATGTATAAGGGCTGGCGCTGTTCCCTGCAGTTTTCCTGTAGCTGTCGCGCTGCAAAAATCATGTCCGTTGTGCCCCGTAAGAGGACGAAATCCGCACTGTGATACCGGGAGGAGCTCCTCGGCCACGGGAAAAAGACGGTTGAGGAGGACTCTAGCAACAACTTTCCCAGTGGCTGATAGCAGGGCGATTCCTCTGTAGTTGCCGCAGTCAGACTTGTTCCCTACACATATAGCCGCAGGAGTCTCTGTTCATGCACCTCCTTTCGAATTGTACCTATAATGTATGTACATAAGGTCTGCCCATGACCAGGGGGCTCTACCATCTGAGGTCCTAGGGTCATGGGGACACTTGTGCTGGACCCAGTATATAACCTGAACTTCACCTTTGTATCTTCACTTTTGAAGCCATTAAAGACTGACCAGGTTACACCGAGTCACTGGCTTACAGTATGGAATTCATTGTATCATTTCATACAACACAACTGGCGACAAGGAAAATATGAACCCACACAAAAGTATGGCGAGCACAGCACGATCGAGTACTGTTGGAATTCTCAAGAGATGCAATGAGGGAGAGGATTGGGGAGATTTCACAGATCATCTTGACCAGTACATCGTGGCAAATGACCTAAACAAAGACAAGGATGCAGAGAAGGGCAGGGCAGTTCCTCTCACCGTCTGTGATCCCACGATCTACGCACTCATCAAGAATCTGCCCTCACCCACTCTTCCTACAGAAAAGGATTACAAAGAACTGCGTGCTCTAGTTCGGGAACACATGAAACCCATGGAAGGAATCCTCATATCCAGATCACGCTTCTATACCCACATTCATCCAGAAGTCCAGGACGTAGGGGCATTTGTTGCTGACCTGAGACGTCTTGCAGGGCCTTGCAAATTTGGGCCTGTGTTGGAAGACATGCTGCGTGACTTTTTCATGATCGGGGTCAACCACGAGGTGATCTTAAGTAAACTGCTGGCTGTGGAGATGCCGGTCCTCAGCAAGGACATCACCATCGCTCAGGCTTGCATGTCCACGCAGAAAAGCACGAAGCAGATACCGCGACAAAATACGAACTCCACGGCAAGTACTGTGTACAAAATTGTATCGATGGCCGGCAGAGCTAAACATTGCAGGGCCTACTCGACTGCATCTGCAAGACCAGGAACCACTCAAAGTTCGCCATCAAGGGCCTACTTGACTGCGTATGCCAGAACGGGAGCTGCTCAAAGCCCACCATCGGACGCAAATCCAAGCTCAACGTATTGGTGTTGTGGGGCAATCACCGACCCCATCAGTGCCGCTTCAGGTAGTATGTATGCAGAGGGTGTGCAAAGACGGGGCATCTTCAGCGGACATGTCCGCAGCAGAGCACGTTGATGATGATCAATTCAGCGTGGATCTGGCGATGCAGCCTGAGACATTTGAGAGTTCCGAGGAGGAAGTGTATAGTGTACATGCGTTCCTAATAAAGAGCCAACTGATAATGATGGCGTGCCGGTATCCATGGAATTAGACATGGGTGTGAGTCAATCGACAATGAGCCAGAGGACTTTCGAAAATTTGTAGGAGACCAAGGCAGAGAGACTCAAGCTGAGTCCGATAAATGCGAAGTTGCGTACCTACACCAAAGAGCTCATACCAGTGATCAGAAGTGCAGCAGCAAAAGTGTCGTACGAGGGAATGGTTCATGATCGACCGTTATGGATTATCCCGGGCAACGGGTCATCGTTGTTCGGCAGGAGTTGGCTCGAGAAAATAAAATGGAAATGGTACGATATCAAAGCTTTCTCATCAGCGGATGATGATTTGTGTGCTCAAGTGTTGAGCAAATTTCCCTCACTGTTTGAACCTGGAATTGGCAGCTTCAAGGGAGCCAAGGTGCAGATTCTGCTAGGCCCAGAGGCAAGGCCCATCCATGATGAGAGAAAAGGTCGAGCTCGAATTGGACAGGCTACAACACAAGTGGGTCATCTCACCGGTCGAATTTAATGAATGGGCCAGTCCCATTGTTCCGGTGTTAAAGAGCGACAGCACGGTCAGGATTTGTGGAGACCACAAGGTCACGATCAACCAATTTTCTAAAACAAGATCAGTATGCACTACTGAAAGCTGATGATCTGTTTGCAATGCTAGCCGGGGGAAAATTGTTCACAAAATTGGATCTAACGTCGGCCTACATGACACAGGAATTGGTTGAATCATCAAAGAAACTTACGTGCATCAACATGCACAAAGGACTATTTATATACAACAGGTGCTCTTTTGGCATTCGTTCGCCAGCAGCCATATTTCAGAGAAACATGGAGAGCCAAATGAAATCCGTCCCCAGGACCATGGTATTCCAAGACAACATCCTAGTTACAGGTCGTGACACCACCGAGCATCTGCACAATCTGGAAGAAGCTCTGCATCGTCTGGATAAAGTGGGACTCAGGCTGAAACATTCAAAGTGCATTTTCATGGCACCAGAGGTTGAATTCCTTGGATGAAAGATTGCTGCAGTCGGAATCAGGCCTATAGATGTGAACACAGAGGCCATCAAAAATGCGCCCAGGACCCAGAATGTGACGGAGATGTGTTCATTTCTGGGTCTTCTCAAATACTTCGGTAACTTCTTACCCAAATTGAGCACAGTATTTGCACATGTTGTTCAGGAAAGGAGACAACTGGGTGTGGGGTGAACTTCAAGACAGAGCCTTTGAGAAGGCGAGAAAACTGTTGTGTTCCCACAAGCTATTGGCACTGTATGACCCATACAAGCATCTAGTTTTGACCTGTGATGCGTCATCCTATGGGATCCACTGCGTACTCCAGCAAGCCAATGAGTCAGGCAAACTACAATTAGTTGCATACGCGTCTCGAAGCCTGTCCAAGGCGGAAAGAACCTACGGCATGGTGGAGAAAGAGGCTTTAGCATGTGATAATGGGGTAAAGAAAATGTACCAGTACCTGTTTGGGCTTCGCTTCGAGCTGGAAACCAATCACAAGCCGCTTATATCATTGTTCTCAGAACATAAAGGTATTAATACTAGCGCATCGTCCCGCATCCAGAGATTATCGGCCTATGATTATGTCATTCGCCATAGACTAGGTACCGACAACTGCACTGATGCATTGAGCCGGTTACCGATGCCCACACTGGCGATGGAAACGCCAATGCCCACAGAGCTACTCATGGTCATGGATGCCTTTGAGAGTGAAGGCTTGCCTGTCACTGCTCAACAAGTTAAGACCTGGACCAACCAGGATTCGACCCTATCGGTTGTAAAATGTTGTGTTCTTAACATGGACTGGTTGACCATCCCCAAGGAAATGGGTAATGAAACCAAACCATACAGCCGTCGCAAAGATGAGCTTTCCATCCAGTCCGACTGTTTACTGTGGGGTAATCGTGTTGTAATGCCCAAGAAAAGCGGGGCAAGATTTGTACGGGAGTTGCATAGTACGCATCACGGTATTGTCATGATGAAGGCCATTACCAGGTCCCATGTTTGGTGGCCTGGCATTGACTTGGACTTACAGTCATGAGTGCATCAGTCCAGCACTTGCATGCAGTTAAGCAATGCCCCAAAGGAAGCTCCGCTTAGTCTGTGGTCATGGCCATCCAAACCGTGGCCTAGAATCAACATCAACTTTGCGGACCCCTTCCTCGATAAAATGTTTTTTGTGTTGGTGGATGTATACTCCAAATGGATAGAATGTGTGATCATGTCATCCAGCATTTCCACTGCCACCATTGAGAACCTGAGAGTCATGTTTGCCACACATGTTCTGCCAGACATCATTGTCAGCGACGACGGACCGTGTTTCACAAGCCTGGAGTTTCAAGAGTTCATGAAATGCAACGACATAAACCACATGAGGTCAGCCCCATTCAAACCCGCATCCAATGGTCAAGTGGAGCGGGCAGTTCAAACCATCAAGCAGAGCCAGAAACGCGTAACTCACGATTCCTTGCAGATACGCCTGTCACGCATACTGCTCAGTTACAGGACAAGGCCAGACATGCTCACTGGGGTCCCGCCTGCGGAACTATTAATGAAGAGAGGCCTCAAAACCAGGGTCCCTCTCGTCCATCTTGACTTTAATGATCATGTCGAAATCTGACGTCAATACCAGCAGTGGTATCACGACGGCGTCGCAGTGTCACACGACATATGTGTAAATGACCCAGTGTATGTACTTAAACATGGTCATGGGCCCAAGTGGCTCCTGGGCAATGTTACGGATAAGGAAGGTAACTGGGTGTCTATGGTTAAGCTCAAGAATGGGCAGATGTGCAGGAAACACATTGATCAAATCAAGCTAAGACACATTGATGAACCGGAACAGTTGCAAGAAGACACCGCGAGCTTAGATGACCAACCAACTCTTGTCCAGCCATCAGAAGAACCCACTGTGGTCAACACCCAGCCCCAAGTTATGAGAGACTCGAAAGCACTGGGATTGTAGTGAGATGGTCAACCAGGGAGCGAAGGACTCCGGACCTTCTGAACTTGTAATATGGACTTGTGCCAAGAACTGCAGGGGGAATGATGTAATGTATGTACATAAGGTCTGCCCACCAACAGTGGCACTACCGTTGGAGGTCCTACGGTCATAGGTACACTCATGCTGGGCTCGGTATATAACCTGAACTTCACCTTTGTATCTTCACTTCTGCAAGCCATTAAAGACTGTCCAGGTTACACCTAGTCACTGGCTCACAGTACGGAGTTCATTGTATCATTTCATACACCGTAGTACCCATATTGCCTCTCCTCATTCTTCCTAACAAAATGTATTAATCCGCACTTTTCTGCGTTAAATTTCTTCTGCCATGTGTCCACCCATTCCACTAGCCTGTCGATATTTTTTTGCAATCTATCACTTTCCTCCTCATTGTTCACTATACCTCCAAGTTTTGTGTCTTCTGCAAATTTTGAAATTGTGCCTTGAACACCAAAGTCTAAGTCATTAATATATATCAGGGAAAGAGTGGTCCTAGTACCGAACCATGGGGGCCATCGGTCTTCTTGTCTCCTCAGTTGCTTTGTCATAGTACTGCAGAAATAAAATGGGTAATTTTAACCTAACACACCTTCGGGAAACTGATAGGATCAGGTGGAATGCCGGTTTTACATCCTGCCCAATATTACTTTGTTGACTTCAATGGAGAGTAAAGTCAGTCGGGGTGCACCTGATCTTGTCAGTTTCTCAACAGGTGAGTTAGGTTAAAATTGCCCCCAAAGAAAGTTGAAAGTTCATTCAATGGAGATGGCCTCCTGAGGACTATTGTTAATTATATAAAGAAGCACATAATGCGTTGGGACTCTGGTGGCTCCTGGGAGTTGCAGTCTTTTACATCGAGCATGAACTCCTATGGACAGGGTTATTATTTGTTAAAGTTGAAGCTGTTATAGTGGGCCTCTGAATATTGGAGCGAGCTGGTTAGGTTTGGGATCATGCAATATAAAGGAGGGAGATGCATCCAGAATCCAGCATGTTCAAACCCCTTGGGAAGGCTCACCATGCTATTTCTGGAGATAAGGCAATTGTTGGAGCCAAGCTTTTAGGCATTTATGAATTATTTATGCGTGTGTCGTGCGATTAATTTTATTTTTAGGGATACTTACTGGGATGAGTGTGGAATGGTCATGGCATTGTCTCCTAGAGATTTGTTTTTTGCTGAAATGTGATTGTTTAAATGTTGGAGTGGTGTAAAATGATTGGCTAGAAAATTAATATTGAGGCAGAAGGATTTACAAAATATGATTAATGAATAAGCAAAGTAAAAAATAACAAGTTAGAAAGGAGTCAACCACAGAGGCTTAACTAATGAGGAAGAAGAACATTGAAATGTGGTTCTAACATAGAAGACATACCCAATATGTTCAAGAGACACTGGAAAACTTACTATAAAGAAGGTTTAGCTTCAACTTAAATCAAAGTTACCTTTGTATTGTTCCAACAATATCACAGTACTTTAACCTGAGATGTGTTCCTTTTCCTCTCCTGCACCACCAATTAAATATATTTACCCTGAAATTCCCTGAGGGTTCTGCCAGCCTCTCACTGTAACTCCAGCAGGAGAGTGTCAGAACCTACAGGAGAACAGCGTAAATAGTTCTAAAGCCCTTTTATACCATCTTCATAGGAGTTCAACTGGTCTCCTGTGGCAGGGCACTGATAGAACCCTCGCAGAAGTTCAGGGCCATTCGCCACATATGTACATATAAAGGATTGTTTTTAGTCCGAATTACGAGCTGCAGAAAATAAATTGTGGGAATGTTTACAGCTGAAGAGTCCAATTTCTGAAAATGGTACAATGAAAAAATATTAATCAATCTCAATGGCTCTTCAAAAATGATCCTTGAGTAATGGCTCTCATGCAGATACCAGGCTCCTTAGCAGGTATAAATGTCAAAAACAAAGTTTGCTCATGCCAAACTATATACATCAACAAGAAATGAGAAAATCTTGTTCTACTGACCGTGCACTGTTAGGGCTCAAGTTTCCCCCCCTGCAAAAATGGTGCAACTCCGTGCGATGCGTCAAGTTTCTGGTCGAAAAAATGCGCAGAAAAATTCACTCACGATTCTGGCCGATCCTCGGGTGTTGTTTACCCGCAGCGTGGCGCAGCACAATGAGAGGGGGGCGGAGCTAGGACTGTGCTGGCTAAACAGAGCCGGCGGGGTGGCGGGGCTAGGGTCCAGCATCTGTTTCAGTGCCAGCAGCATTGCGCATGCGAAATAGAGTGGTCGCGCATGCGCAATGGTGTATTAACATTGGCAATCAGCCACTTTTAAAGGGAAAGCCTTGAGTGACTTTTGGTGCCTGATTGATTTTTGGAGCCTGAAGGAGTGCTGTTTGTACGACTGTGGAAGAAATCAGCTGCTGAAATCAGTGAGTGCTCTGCGGTGCTGCTAAACTTCCAGAAGGTGTGCTACATAGGTCAGAATCTTTCATTGCTGCATGCAAAATAAGGAATGTGTGTTTTGAAAAATCACTGAGTGTCAATCGAAGACAGCACTGCAAAAACATGCGCCAAGAATGAAGAATTTCACGCATAACGAAGTGGAGACACTAGTTAATATCATTGAGAACAGATGGCAGGAGCTGGATACCAGCAACAGAGGTCGCACAAAAGTGCCACCCAAAGAAATTAAAAAACACTGGAACCAAGTTGCAGAAGATTACTGCGCAGCGGTGAATACCACGAGATCTGGAAGCCAGTGTAAAAAGAAATGGCAGGACCTTGGTCAAGTAGTTAGTGTAAGTAATATTTTCACTTATTCAATGCAATTGCAAATGTGACCATCTGTATATGCCCCACACAGCAGAAAGACACCCTCTGTAACAAGTTATATTTATATTTTTGCAGAAGAAATTGGCCCACAACAAAAAGGAAAGAAATCAAACAGGAGGATGCCCGCCAAATCTGCAACAGCCAACACCCTTGGAACAGAGGGTCGCTGCTGTGATGGGTGCTACCTGGAGAAAAACAATCAGTACTGCACAAGCTGGGCCCACACGCGAAGGAGAGGGTAAGTACTGAAAATTCAACTTGGCCCTTCAAATCAACCTGCTGCCTGGCCTGCTACGTGTGAGCTTATTCATGCCACCCATCCTGTCACCTTCTGTGCTGCTAACCATTTGACTGTTCTGTTATATTTTGCAGAACCTGATGCCAATCCTGAAGATACAGAAGAAGATTCAGACACGGACGAGCCAGACCAACTTTGGAGCGGGGAGGGGATGGGCATGGAGAGGTATGAAGGGGAGAATCTTGAACTTGCGTTGCCAAGCACTTCCATGGGTTCTGGTTCGACATTCTATTGTTTCAGCTCGTCCCAGTCCCTGCATAGTGGGTTAAGTTTTGATCTGAAAGTTCCGAGGTTGCGGGTTCCAGTGCTGGTGGTGGAATGCAGTATGGAACACTCAGTGCCCCAATGTCCCAGCCTGCGCCTCCCACTGCTGCTGGAATGCAGTATGGAATACTCAGTGCCCCACCGTCCGAGGTTCCGGGTCCCATTGCTGGTGGAATGCAGCCTGCAACATCCATGGTCACACCGTCCAAGCCTGCGCCTCCCACTGGAGGGGTGCTGCGAGACAGGGCGAGGGCAAGGAGAAATGTACCACGCTGTCCTGAGATGGAGGGTGCAACAGATTTGGCTCAGGTGGCATTGGGTCTGGAGACCAATGAGCTTACCCGATCACTTGTGCACACCATCAGTGGGGTGGGTGATGAGGTAACGGGACTGTCGGGAGAAATAGCAATAATGACACGGGAAATGAGGGAGGGAATTTCAGAGGCAGTGGGAACGATGGCACAGGCCATCAGGGAGGGAAGGTCATAGGCGGCCGAAACGATGGCACAGGCCATCAGGGAGGCAGCTGCTGCAATAAGGGAACACAGCTAGGCCAATCAACTGCCACTCCCACTGCAATCCCCGCACTTGCCTCTGTAGAGACCCAAGGCCTGCTGCCCCCCACCGCCCCCCCGCACCCCATGAAGAAGTGCACATTGACCGAAATGTGGATGAGAGATGGGTGCAGCCTTTCTTTGCTGCTGTTGTTGTTGTTCATGTTACTCTTGTAACTGTTTTCAAATTGAAAGTTTTTTGTAAGTTATGTACATTTACAACTAAAAAGTGATCTTAAAGTTTTTAAGTGATCTTAGAGTGTAAATGTTCTCACATTTTGTATGCTATTTAAATTTACAACTAAAAAGTGATCTTAAAGTTTTTAAGTGATCTTAGAGTGTAAATGTTCTCACATTTTGCAAGTTATTTAAATTTACAATTAAAAAGTGATCTTAAAGTGTAACTTTCTTCTAATTGAAATTGTTTGTAAGTTTTGTAACTTTACAAGTTTATAAGTGACCTTAAAGTTTTTAAGTGATCTTAAAGAGTCATATTAAAGTAAAATTTGATAGAAGAATAATTTTATTACACTAAAGTGAAATACATTCTAAACTTTTCAATAAAATATTTTTTACATTACAACTGAATCATGTTCCATTAACACAGCCCAACATTTAGGAACACTGCAAAAAATAAACATGTCCATGCCGAACAGTTGTCGCTGAGCCCTCAGGCATCAGTAAAGCATTCACGGATGAGCTGCTGGCGCAAGGCTCGAGCAATCGTTAAAGGAGCACGATGGCTCGCCCTCTTCTGACGTCGTGCTCCGGCCTCAGGCACTTGCTGATCGTCGTTATCATCCTCCTCCACCACCTCCTGGTCATCACCTGCATCTTCCAAATTATTGTCATCAGCCACTCTCACTGCAGGTGGGTCTTCTTCTTCCCCTACCAACTGCTGTTGCTTCATGATGGCTAAGTTATGCAGCATGCAGCACACAACAGTGAACTGACCGACAATCTCAGGGGAATATTGCAAGTAGCCTCCGGAATGGTCCAGGCATCGGAAACGTTGTTTCAAGATGCCAATGGTCATCTCTATGATGCTGCATGTCGTAATGTGCGACATGTTGTATTGATGGTCAGCTTCCGTCTGGGTTGTGCGTAGTGGGGCATCATGAGCCAGGTGGCCAGGCCGTACCATTTGTCTCCCAGTAGCCAGCTCTGCCCTCATGGCTCCTGCTCAAAAATGTCAGATATAACGCTGTCACGTAGGATGAACGCATCATGGGTGCTGCCAGGGTATCTTGCATCGATTGACATGATGCGATACTTGTCGTCACACACGAGCTTCACATTAATGGAGCAGAAGCCTTTTCTATTCCTGTACTGCTCGGCATCCTCCACAGGTGCTCGCAAGGTGATGTGGGTACAATCAATGCAGCCCTGTACCTTTGGGAAGCCGGCAATCCTGGAGAAGCGCACAGCCCTGTCACGCTTTGCTGGTGCGGCCATTGGGAACTTGATGAAGTCATTCCTCCACGCATACAGTGCAGCCGTGACCTGGTGAATAGAGATATGTATTGCACGTTGAGAGATGGCACACACATCTCCAGTTGTAGCTTGAAACGATCCCGAGGCATAAAAGGAAAGTGCAGCTGTAACCTCCACTTCAACAGACAAGGCAGTGCACCTGCTGCTTCTTGGCTGTAAATCTGGTGTCAGCAACTCACAGACAACTTCTCTACGGAAACGCAGCCTTCTGACACAATCTGCCTCACTCAGGTCTAGGTATGAACGCCTGACTCGAAATTGCCGAGGTGGGTAAGGCCTCCTGCCAGCAGCCTACGGGCACTGATGCGATATGCTCGAATCAATTCTCTCCTACATAGCACCGTGATGCATAACCATTGCAAAATCCGTGGCATTGATATTGCTGCACCCATCGTTAAAGTAAAAGTTAAACTTTCAAAGGCGAAAGAAGGTGAAAAATGGCAACACAGCTCTTCTCCATCTCTAAACAAGGTAAGACACCCAAAGTCTTTTGTTCTCTCCCCCTCCACCCTTCAGTCATGTGGCTTCTCTCTCCCTCCTTGTCGCCACCCACCCCCACCCACAGCCTGCCGAGTTCAGCCTTCTGTCTCCCTCCCCCCACTTAAAATGCTGCGTTCAGCACCCACCACCCCCAGCCTGCCGCGTTGAGCATTCTCCCTCCCTCCCCGCCCCGCCGCCCTGCCTGCTGAGTTCAGCCTTCTCCCTCCCTCCCCACTCTTCAGATGCTGCGTTCAGCACCCACCACCCCCAGCCCCTCCCCCAGCCTGCCGCGTTGAGCATTCTCCCTCCCCCCTTAAGATGCTGCGTTCTCCCGCACCTACCCCAGGCCGAAGGGACTTCCGCACGGACAGCCGCTGCTGACTTTAGTTCAAAGTAGGATTTACTTCAGTTCTTTACTTATTAAATTAAATTATTTACTTCAGTTCTTTATTTTTTATTGAATGCTTATTACTTTTTGTGCTTTGTTTGGTGATTGGTGGTGCTTTAAATGTAGTTACTTGCGCCGATTCCTTAACTCTAGGTAAGCTTTTTCTGTGCGGACAGAAGTGGCAACATACGCTGGCCTAAGTTAGTTTGGAGCAACTATTTGCTGGCCAAATGCCGAAAACAGGCGTAAATGGCTGGGAACACCCCCTTTTGAAAAAAAAGACAAAACTAAAAAAAACTAACTAACTCACTTACACTGGCACAAATTAAATGGCCAGAATTGCAACCAAAAAGATACTCCAGAAAAATCAAGTTGCTCCAAAAAAAATGGAGCAACTCCTGGGGAAATTTGGGCCCTTTAGTCTTCACGGATTGTGTAACAAAATGACGCAAAACACTGTTTGTTGGCCCTGAATACATAGAGCAGGAGGTGTGCAACGGGTATGATTGTTTGTCTCAATGGCAAAAAGGAAATGGACAGAAATGAGAAAAGGGTTCCATGAATAGATGTAAAGTTGCATTTGTAAAACATTTATTTCAAAAAGAGCATTGTAAAGTTTAAAAATGACCAAATATGTTATTACAGCTGAGCCATTCGGGAGAATACCTGTGCCTGAATGGTGAGGTCCGAGGCAATCCGGATATTGGAGCTCAGGCCAGCCAATCTTAAACATAGAAACATAGAAACATAGAAAATAGGTGCAGGAATAGGCCATTCGGTCCTTCGAGCCTGCACCACCATTCAATATGATCATGGCTAATCATTTTTGCAACTTTAGTATACCATTCCTGCTTTCTCTCCATACCCCTTGATCCCTTTAGCCGTAAGGGCCACATCTAACTCCCTTTTGAATATATCTAATGAACTGGCCTCAACAACTTTCTGTGGTAGAGAATTCCACAGGTTCACAATTCTCTGAGTGAAGAAGTTTCTCCTCATCTCGGTCTTAAATGGCTTACCCCTCATCCTTAAACTGTGACCCCTGGTTCTGGACATCCCCAACATCGGGAACATTCTTCCTGCATCCAACCTGTCCAATCCCATCAAAATGTTATTTGTTTCTATGAGATCCCTTCTGATTCTTCTAAATTCCTGTGAATATAAGCCTAGTCGATCCAGTCTTTCTTCATATGTCAGTCCTGCCATCCCGGGAATAAGACTGATGAACCTTCGCTGTACTCCCTCAATAGCAAGAATGTCCTTCCTCAGATTAACATAAGAACATAAGAATTAGGAACAGGAGTAGGCCATCTAGCCCCTCGAGCCTGCTCCGCCATTCAACAAAATCATGGCTGATCTGGCCGTGGACTCAGCTCCACTTACCCGCCCACTCCCTATAACCCTTAATTCCCTTATTGGTTAAAAATCAATTAAATGAGCTAGCCTCAACTGCTTCCTTGGGCAGAGAATTCCACAGATTCACAACCCTCTGGGAGAAGAAATTCCATCTCAACTTGGTTTTAAATTGACTCCCCCATATTTTGAGATGTGCCCCCTAGTTCTAGTCTCCCCGACCAGTGGAAACAACCTCTCTGCCTCGATCTTGTCTATCCCTTTCATTATTTTAAATGTTTCTATAAGATCACCCCTCATCCTTCTGAACTCCAACGAGTAAAGACCCAGTCTATTCAATCTATCATCATAAGGTAACCCCCTCATCTCCAGTATCAGCCAAGTGAATCATCTCTGTACCCTCTCCAAAGCTAGTATATCCTTCCTTAAGTAAAGTGATCAAAACTGCACGCAGTACTCCAGATGCGGCCTCACCAATACCCTATACAGTTGCAGAAGGACCTCCCTGCTTTTGTACTCCATCCCTCTTGCAATGAAGGCCAAGATTCCATTCGCCTTCCTGATTACCTGTTGCACCTGCAAACTAACTTTTTGGGATTGATGCACAAGGGACCAATCGTGAAGCAGTAGAGGCGTGTCCTGCACAGTTGGAGCTGTGAGCAGTGAGAGAAGCTGCTAGCAACTTGAGCTCCTGCCTGGAGAGCCCTGAGACCAGCCCAGGAAGAGAAGGAAGGAAGGGGCTTCAACACCAACTTCTATCCAGAGGGAGAGGAGGAGAACAGAAAACTTTGACATCTTTTTACATTTCTGCAAAGAGTTGGAGAGAGGGGGAAAAGACAAACAACATCCAGTGTGGAAGGAGGGAGACTCAACATTTCTACAGGTGGGTGTGGGTGCATTTCCCCAAACAGACTTTGTTGTATCGGTGGGGGGAGGAAAGAAGACCACTGAGGGCCGGAACATCGCGGGGGGTGTGTGTGTGTGTGTGGTAGTGTGCGTGGGGGCTGTGCTTACAACTGGGCCCCCCCCACAATTGGAACCCCCCCCACCCCCCCCACATTTGCCTAGCCTGGGATAGCTGGAGCTACCAGGCTGAAGATTGTTGTTTTTCTCAATCACCCAATTAAAGATCGTTGGGAGTGCCTGGTGGCTCCAGCTACCCCAGGTGAAGACATCTTCTCCCCCCACCTGAAGACCACCCCAAAGACTTTTGTGTTTTGCCATCTGGGGAGTGCACCCACCCACAGCTACGAGGGGAGACCTGCCCTCGCAGCCCCCCCCCCTTCCCACCCCCTCTCTCTTTCTCCGTTACCCTCTGTTTCTCCCCTCTCTCTCTGAGAACCCTTTCCTTCCAAATTAATAAAAAAAAACCAATTAAGACAACTGAGCAGAGGGAGCAAGGCCTCTCCCCAATTGTCAACGAGGGGAGAGGTGCCTCGTTAAGGGCTCCTCTGCTCAGTTAACATAAGAGGCCATTAAAGACCATTAAGGCCTGTGACTTTGGGGTGGGTGTAGCCCTTAAAGGGACCCCGTGATGGCGACCCCATCCACGCCGGTGGCAGGGCCAGCAAGGACGTATGCGCAGGCGGTGTCCACATCCACGGCACCTCCTGCGCCACCCGCTGCCCTGCCACCATTTAGGTTAATTACGAAAAAACACGGGGTCAAGAGCTACACTCACCCCACAATGACCATCGAGGAGTGCGTGCGGGCGATGGCTGGGGTAGTCGGCCCCTCGGCCATTGTCGCAGCCTCCAAGATGTCTGGGAAGGCCGTGTTCTTCCTGGGGTCGGAGCGGGCGGTGTCCCTGGCCCTTGAAAAGGGGCTCACGGTGGGCGGGACGTTCCTGCCGGTGGACCCTCTCGAGGCCACCGCGCAGAGGGTCATCGTGTCAAACGTCCCGCCCTTTGTTTCCGCTGAGCTCCTCCTCCCTCACCTACACCAACTGGGGGAGGTAAGGTCGGGGATCAACCCCATACCGCTCGGCCTCAGGGAGAACAGCCTGCGCCACGTGTTCTCCTTCCGCCGCCAGCTCTTTGTCCGGCTGGCGCGGGAGGACCTGACAGAAGGGCACTTTAATGTGGTGCACGAGGGGACTGCCTACCGCGTCTTCTGGACGTCGGACGGCGTGCGGTGCCATGCCTGCAGGGAGGTGGGGCACGTTCGCAAGAACTGCCCCGCCTCCAAGGCCGCCAAACCACCGAAGGCGGCCATAGCTGGCGCCGCCGCCACCCCTCCCCCTAGTTGCGTCCGCGTGCCGGGAGCCATGGGTGCGCGGGCATCGTCGGAGGCCTTTGTTTTCAGGGCCTCCGGCGGGGGGGAGGGAGAGCGTCCGAGCGGAAAGAAGGCGCGGAAGAAGGAAAAACATCTAGAGGCGGGTCCCCTCGGTGCGCCGGAAAGTCTGACCACCGCGCTCAGCCCAACCCAGTCACCGGCGAGCGCGGGGTGCCCCGAGCCCGTGCCCGGGCCCTTGAATAACACCACAGAGGGGCCCAGGCGCGGGCAAGAAAAGGAAAAGGGGGGGGCGGAGCGGGAGGCCTCGGCAGACATGGAGGTCTCCCTGACTCCGCGCGCCCCCAGGAACAAAAAGAGGCACCGCCCCAATGAGGCGGAGGGGGAACAACATCCCTCCGCGGAGGAGGCGGTGCCCGCCGCGTGTCCCGCGTCCCCTACCAGCGCCCCCAAATTGCGCTGCAGGCGCGAGGAGTCTTTCCCCGGGGAGGGTGAGGCAGTCGAGGCTGCCCAGCCGCTGCCTCCTGGGGAGGGCGTGGAAGATCTGCCTGTCGTGGGGGGCGTGGGGCCAGTGGAAGAATGCGTAGCCGCCGGGTCGAGCGTCCCGGGGACCGAGGCGGGCGGGGCCGAAAAGGCCGAACCTGAGCCCGCCCAGCTATTACCCAACTTCCCCCGGGATTTGCTCGACCCGGCAGAGAATGAAACAAATAATTATGACACTGTAGATGCTGGGCCGGGGGGTGGCAGCGGGGAGGGGGAGGAACACCCACCCTCGCCCCTTACTTTGGAGCTGGAGCACTTGGAGGGCCTGGGGATTTCCTATGGCCGGGTCTCTCCTTGTTCTCCGGTTCCTGGGGCGGAGGGGGAACCCCTTCCGCTGTCATTTCCCGACCCAGCACCATTTTTAAAAGAGCCCAGTGGGGACTCCTCTGCCGACGATCCTGGGGGTGGGATCGGGGCAGTGCCAGGGCCGGTTGGAGCGGCCGGTTCATTTGCCGTACCTTGTGCGGTCGATGGGCCGGCTGCTGGCGGCCACCTCCCGGAGGAGGACGGGGACTCGGTGGGGGACGCGGGTGAAGACCTAGAGACCACCGCCAGGGAGGCGGTGGATCTGCTCGCGGCCGCCGTTGAGGCCCTCCTCGTTCCTGCAAAGGAACTCCGGGACTTTTTGGCCCAGAGCCGGGGTCGCCGCGACCAAGCCCGACTGGCCCTGGAAAAATGGTCCGAGCCGGAGCTGATCAAGGGGTCCGTCCGCGCCGCCGTTAAAACCTTGGCCGCGGGCGGGCCCTTGACAAAGGAGCAGCACGTTGAGCTGCGCGAGCTCGAGGGACTCCTCGCTGGGCTGCGGAGGGAGCGGAGTTCAACAAAAGACTCCGCTCCCTCCCCCACAATAGGTTAAGGTAGAGGTTGCACTATGCTTTTGTCATGAAGATAACCATAGCCAGCCTCAACATCAACGGCGGCAGAGGGGCACGCCGTAGATTTGACAATTTTTCGCTCCTGCGGGAGGGGAAATATGCGGTGTGCTTCCTGCAAGAAACCCACACCGTTCCGGGAGACGAAGCCACGTGGCTCCTGGAATGGCAAGGAGAGGTCCGCATGAGCCACCTCACCGCCATTTCTAGTGGGGTGGCCATCTTGCTGGGCCCGCATTTTCAGCCGGAGATCTTGAGGGTCGAGGAGCCCGTGCCAGGCCGCTTGCTGCACGTAACGGTTCGCCTGGGGGACGTGCCGCTCCATCTCGTGAACGTGTACGCCCCTCATCCCGGCCCGCAGCAAACGCGCTTCTTTGAAGAGGTGTCCGCTCTTCTTGGCTCCGTCGACGTCGGCGACTGCATTGTCCTCGGGGGGGATTTTAACTGCACCCTCGAGGCGAGGGACCGCTCCGGTGCCCCGCAGTGCATGACGGCGATGGAGAAGTTGAGGGACCTGGTCGGGTCCTTCGACTTGGTGGACGTCTGGCGAAATCTCCACCCCGACTCCAGCGCCTTTACTTGGGTGAGGCCTGGAGTTGGATGGTCTAGAGTCGACCGCCTTTACGTGTCTCGGGCGTACGTTTCCTGCGTCCCGGCGGCCTCCATGCGGCCGGTGCCGTGTTCGGACCACCACCTGGTGTGGGCGGAGCTCGCTTCGCTCCGCGCGAGGACGGGGTCCGCGTACTGGCACTTTAACAACCGGCTGCTGGAGGACGTGCGGTTCCAGGACTCGTTCCGTCGATTCTGGTCCGACTGGAGAAGGAAGCAGGGGGGCTTCCCCTCCTTGAGGCTATGGTGGGACGTGGGCAAGGCTCACGTCCGCGTCTTCTGTCAAGAGTACGCGAGGGGGTCGACCAAGAGGCGGGCGGCCAGAGTCGGGCGCCTAGAAAAAGAGGTGCTCGACCTGGAAGCCCGTCTCGGTCAAGTCGTCCAGGACCCGGCCCTGCGGACGGTGTACGAAGCGAAGAAGGCCGCGCTGAAGGACCTGCAGCTCGTCGGGTCCCGAGGCGCGTTCGTGAGGTCGCGGATCCGGTTCCTGCGGGATCTGGACCGCGGCTCCCCCTTCTTCTACTCGCTGGAAAAAAGGCAGAGTGTCCGTAAGCAGCTCTTGACGCTGCTGGCCGACGACGGCTCTCTCGTCTCGGATCCGGAGGGCATCAACAACAGGGTCCGTGAATATTACGGGGCTCTGTTCTCTCCGGATCCGTCCAGCGAGGAAGCGCGTAGAGTTTTGTGGGAGGACCTGCCGAAGGTCAGCCCGGAGGGCGCCGAAAATCTGGAAGCTCCGCTAAGCCTGGCGGAGCTGACCGGTGCCCTCGCCCGGCTCTCGAGGGGAAAATCCCCGGGGCTGGACGGGCTGACCGTGGAGTTCCACAGGGCGTTCTGGGACGTCCTGGGGAGCGACTACGCGCGGGTCCTGGGGGAAAGTCTGGCGACCGGGGAGATGCCCCTCTCTTGGCGCAGGGCAGTCATCGTCCTGCTGCCTAAGAAGGGCGATCTCCGCCTCCTTAAGAACTGGCGCCCGGTCTCCCTCCTCAGCACGGACTACAAAATCTTCGCCAGGGCGATGTCTGCTCGCCTTGGTGCCGTGCTGGACCACATGATCCACCCCGACCAGTCATACACGGTCCCGGGCCGGACAATCCACGACAACATCCATCTGGTCCGGGACCTCATCCATTGCTCCCAGGAGGCTGGTCTGTCGGTCGCCTTCCTATCCCTCGACCAAGAGAAGGCGTTCGACAGGGTGGATCACGACTATCTGCTCGGAACTCTGCGCGCTTTCGGGTTCGGGACGCATTTCGTCGCCCGGATCCGACTTTTGTACGCCGCCGCGGAGTGTCTGATTAAGGTTAACGGGTCCTTGACGGCGCCCCTTCGCTTTAGGAGAGGGGTGCGCCAGGGATGCCCCATGTCCGGCCAGTTATACGCTGTTTGCGTGGAGCCTTTCCTGCGCCTCTTGCGGACGAGGTTGACGGGACTGGCTCTGCAAGGGCCGGGCGTGGAGGTCGTCCTCTCGGCTTACGCCGATGACGTGCTCCTCGCGGTAGAGGATCCCGCTGACCTGCGGAGGATGTGTGAGTGCCAGGAGATTTACTCGGCCGCGTCCTCCGCCAGGATCAACTGGGAGAAATGTTCCGGACTCCTGGTGGGTCAGTGGCGGGTGGACTCCCTGCCGGAGGAGCTCAGGCCTTTTGCCTGGAGCACGACCCATCTCCTCTATCTGGGAGTCTACCTTAGCCCCGACGAGGAAGCCTGGCCGGCGAACTGGCAGGAGCTGGAGGCCAAGGTCACCGCTCGCCTAGGGCGCTGGACAGGACTGCTCCGAGTGCTGTCCTACAGGGGTCGAGCGCTAGTCATAAACCAGCTGGTGGCCGCAATGCTGTGGTACCGGCTGGTCACTTTGACCCCTCCCCCTGCGTTTGTCGCCAAGATACAGAAGAAGCTGGTGGACTTCTTCTGGAACAACAGGAAGCACTGGGTCTCTGTCGCGGTCTTGAGTCTCCCGCTTGAGGAGGGCGGTCAGTCGTTGGTGTGCGTCAGCGCCCAGCTCGCGACTTTCCGTCTTCAGACCCTGCAGAGATACCTTTACGTCGAGCCCCCTCCTAGGTGGTGTGCTCTGGCGAGGTATTTCTTCCGCCAGCAGCTCGACCTCAATTATGACACGCAGCTCCTGTTTGTGAACTTGGGGGGTGCCAGGACCGCCCTCCGGGAGCTGCCTGTCTTTTACAGGGAACTCATCAGGGTCTGGAACAAAGTCTCCACCAAGCGCAGCTCTCCACCGGCTGGAGTGGCGGCCGTCCTGCAGGAGCCGCTGCTCGGGAATCCGTACCTCCACGGCCGAGGTTTTATGTGGCGGTCGGAAGAGAGGGCTGTGGCTGGTGAGGTGACCAGGGTCAGGGACCTGCTCGATGGCGGAGGAGCGGGCTGGATGGCGCCAGTCACGCTGGCGCGGCGCCTAAATTCTGCCAACGTCCGCCGCGCGGCCGATGCCATCGAGTCGCTAAAAACAGCTCTGGGCCCTGACTCCGTTAGGTGTATCGAGGAGGCTCAAGCACGTGGGGAGATCCCGTCCGAACTGACCCCCGTCCGGACGGAATTCCTCATCGGCGCCAAACCCCGGAACCTCCCTCGGGGGCCGGCGCCTCACAACTTGAGCCGCCTCGGGGAAATCCCCTCCGTGCCTTTCAGTTCCGCGCGGAGGGGTTTCCTGTACGGGCTGCTCCTGCACACCCTCAACTTTGCCATCCTCGCCGGCCGTCCGGACACGCCATGGCGTACCATCTTGCCGTCCGGAGGAGGCGGGGGTCCCCGATGGAGGGCACTCTACGCAGGGGTCCTCCCACTATTCATCGGGGACTTGGCCTGGAGGGTGGTGCACGGAGCAGTGCCGTGCAATAAATTTTTAAGCCGGTTCACGGACTCCCAGGCCGCCTGCAATTTCTGCGGTCTGGAGGAGTCCGTGTTCCATGTTTTTATTGAATGCACGAGGTTGCAGCCCCTGTTCCACTATTTGAAGGGGCTGCTCCTGAAATTCTGGCTGCACTTCAGTCCCACTCTCCTGATCTTTGGGCACCCTGTGCGGAGGGGAGCGGGTAGGTCCGAAGGCCTCCTCGTAGGACTGCTCCTGGGCACGGCCAAGGGTGCCATCAGCCGGTCCAGGCAGCGGGCGGTCGAGGGGGTCGTTCAACCTGACTGCCTGCCTCTCTTCCGCTCTTACATCCGGTCCAGGGTGTCCTTGGAGATGGAGCACGCGGTGTCCACCGGTACGCTCGCGGCCTTCCGCGAGAGGTGGGCACCGGAGGGACTGGAGTGCATCATCACGCCCGGCAACCAAATTTTAATTTGATTTTACGTTTTAAAGTTAATTTGTTTTAATTGCCGGTGCTTTTAGTGTCCCCTTCCCTTTTATAGGGAGCACTGGGGAAAAATTGTGATTTTAGTGCCCAAAAAAAAAACAAAAAAAAAAAAAGAAAAAACACAAAAAAAAAACACAAAAAAGGGGGAAAAAAAAAAGGGCCTTGTAAATGTCTGGAGTGTCACCCAGGTCGGGTGGCACCGTTTAATGTTTTATGTTTTCACAGATAAACTCAAAAGAGTTTGATGCACAAGGGACCAATCGTGAAGCAGTAGAGGCGTGTCCTGCACAGTTGGAGCTGTGAGCAGTGAGAGAAGCTGCTAGCAACTTGAGCTCCTGCCTGGAGAGCCCTGAGACCAGCCCAGGAAGAGAAGGAAGGAAGGGGCTTCAACACCAACTTCTATCCAGAGGGAGAGGAGGAGAACAGAAAACTTTGACATCTTTTTACATTTCTGCAAAGAGTTGGAGAGAGGGGGAAAAGACAAACAACATCCAGTGTGGAAGGAGGGAGACTCTACCATTCTACAGGTGGGTGTGGGTGCATTTCCCCAAACAGACTTTGTTGTATCGGTGGGGGGAGGAAAGAAGACCACTGAGGGCCGGAACATCGCGGGGGGTGTGTGTGTGTGTGTGTGTGGTAGTGTGCGTGGGGGCCGTGCTTACAACTAGGCCCCCCCCACAATTGAAACCCCCCCCACCCCCAATTGCCTAGCCTGGGATAGCTGGAGCTACCAGGCTGAAGATTTTCATTAATCACCCAATTAAAGATCGTTAGGAGTGCCTGGTGGCTCCAGCTACCCCAGGTGAAGACATCTTCTCCCCCCACCTGAAGACCACCCCAAGGACTTTTGTGTTTTTGCCATCTGGGGAGTGCACCCACCCACAGCTGCGAGGGGAGACCTGCCCTCGCAGCCCCCCCCTTCCCACCCCCCCCCTCTCTCTTTCTCTGTTACTCTGTTTCTCCCCTCTCTCTCTGAGAGCCTCTTTCTTCCAAATTTAATTTTAAAAAACATTTAAGACAACTGAGCAGAGGGAGCAAGGCCCCTCCCCAATTGCCAACTAGGGGAGAGGTACCTCATTAAGGGCTCCTCTGCTCAGTCAATCTACAAGAGGCCTAATAAAGACCATTAAGGCCTGTGACTTTGGGGTGGGTGTAGCCCTTAAAGGGACCCCGTGATGGCGACCCCATCCACGCCGGTGGCAGGGCCAGCAAGGACGTATGCGCAGGTGGCAACCGCTTCCACGGCCCCTCCTGCGCCACCCGCTGCCCTGCCACCATTTAGGTTAATTACGAAAAAACACGGGGTCAAGAGCTACACTCACCCCACAATGACCATCGAGGAGTGCGTGCGGGCGATGGCTGGGGTAGTCGGCCCCTCGGCCATTGTCGCAGCCTCCAAGATGTCTGGGAAGGCCGTGTTCTTCCTGGGGTCGGAGCGGGCGGTGTCCCTGGCCCTTGAAAAGGGGCTCACGGTGGGCGGGACGTTCCTGCCGGTGGACCCTCTCGAGGCCACCGCGCAGAGGGTCATCGTGTCAAACGTCCCGCCCTTTGTTTCCGCTGAGCTCCTCCTCCCTCACCTACACCAACTGGGGGAGGTAAGGTCGGGGATCAACCCCATACCGCTCGGCCTCAGGGAGAACAGCCTGCGCCACGTGTTCTCCTTCCGCCGCCAGCTCTTTGTCCGGCTGGCGCGGGAGGACCTGACAGAAGGGCACTTTAATGTGGTGCACGAGGGGACTGCCTACCGCGTCTTCTGGACGTCGGACGGCGTGCGGTGCCATGCCTGCAGGGAGGTGGGGCACGTTCGCAAGAACTGCCCCGCCTCCAAGGCCGCCAAACCACCGAAGGCGGCCATAGCTGGCGCCGCCGCCACCCCTCCCCCTAGTTGCGTCCGCGTGCCGGGAGCCATGGGTGCGCGGGCATCGTCGGAGGCCTTTGTTTTCAGGGCCTCCGGCGGGGGGGAGGGAGAGCGTCCGAGCGGAAAGAAGGCGCGGAAGAAGGAAAAACATCTAGAGGCGGGTCCCCTCGGTGCGCCGGAAAGTCTGACCACCGCGCTCAGCCCAACCCAGTCACCGGCGAGCGCGGGGTGCCCCGAGCCCGTGCCCGGGCCCTTGAATAACACCACAGAGGGGCCCAGGCGCGGGCAAGAAAAGGAAAAGGGGGGGGCGGAGCGGGAGGCCTCGGCAGACATGGAGGTCTCCCTGACTCCGCGCGCCCCCAGGAACAAAAAGAGGCACCGCCCCAATGAGGCGGAGGGGGAACAACATCCCTCCGCGGAGGAGGCGGTGCCCGCCGCATGGCCCGCGTCCCCCACCAGCGCCCCCAAATTGCGCTGCAGGCGCGAGGAGTCTTTCCCCGGGGAGGGTGAGGCAGTCGAGGCTGCCCAGCCGCTGCCTCCTGGGGAGGGCGTGGAAGATCTGCCTGTCGTGGGGGGCGTGGGGCCAGTGGAAGAATGCGTAGCCGCCGGGTCGAGCGTCCCGGGGACCGAGGCGGGCGGGGCCGAAAAGGCCGAACCTGAGCCCGCCCAGCCAATACACAACTTACCCCGGGATTTGCTCGACCCGGCAGAGAATGAAACAATTGATTTTAATGATACTGTAGATGCTGGGCCGGGGGGTGGCAGCGGGGAGGGGGAGGAACACCCACCCTCGCCCCTTACTTTGGAGCTGGAGCACTTGGAGGGCCTGGGGATTTCCTATGGCCGGGTCTCTCCTTGTTCTCCGGTTCCTGGGGCGGAGGGGGAACCCCTTCCGCTGTCATTTCCCGACCCGGCACCATTTTTAAAAGAGCCCAGTGGGGACTCCTCTGCCGACGATCCTGGGGGTGGGATCGGGGCAGTGCCAGGGCCGGTTGGAGCGGCCGGTTCATTTGCCGTACCTTGTGCGGTCGATGGGCCGGCTGCTGGCGGCCACCTCCCGGAGGAGGACGGGGACTCGGTGGGGGACGCGGGTGAAGACCTAGAGACCACCGCCAGGGAGGCGGTGGATCTGCTCGCGGCCGCCGCTGAGGCCCTCCTCGTTCCTGCAAAGGAACTCCGGGACTTTTTGGCCCAGAGCCGGGGTCGCCGCGACCAAGCCCGACTGGCCCTGGAAAAATGGTCCGAGCCGGAGCTGATCAAGGGGTCCGTCCGCGCCGCCGTTAAAACCTTGGCCGCGGGCGGGCCCTTGACAAAGGAGCAGCACCTTGAGCTGCGCGAGCTCGAGGGACTCCTCGCTGGGCTGCGGAGGGAGCGGAGTTCAACAAAAGACTCCGCTCCCTCCCCCACAATAGGTTAAGGTAGAGGTTGCACTATGCTTTTGCCATGAAGATAACCATAGCCAGCCTCAACATCAACGGCGGCAGAGGGGCACGCCGTAGATTTGACAATTTTTCGCTCCTGCGGGAGGGGAAATATGCGGTGTGCTTCCTGCAAGAAACCCACACCGTTCCGGGAGACGAAGCCATGTGGCTCCTGGAATGGCAAGGAGAGGTCCGCATGAGCCACCTCACCGCCATTTCAAGTGGGGTGGCCATCTTGCTGGGCCCGCATTTTCAGCCGGAGATCTTGGGGGTCGAGGAGCCCGTGCCAGGCCGCTTGCTGCACGTAACGGTTCGCCTGGGGGACGTGCCGCTCCATCTCGTGAACGTGTACGCCCCTCATCCCGGCCCGCAGCAGACGCGCTTCTTTGAAGAGGTGTCCGCTCTTCTTGGCTCCGTCGACGTCGGCGACTGCATTGTCCTCGGGGGGGATTTTAACTGCACCCTCGAGGCGAGGGACCGCTCCGGTGCCCCGCAGTGCATGACGGCGATGGAGAAGTTGAGGGACCTGGTCGGGTCCTTCGACTTGGTGGACGTCTGGCGAAATCTCCACCCCGACTCCAGCGCCTTTACTTGGATGAGGCCTGGAGTTGGATGGTCTAGAGTCGACCGCCTTTACGTGTCTCGGGCGTACGTTTCCTGCGTCCCGGCGGCCTCCATGCGGCCGGTGCCGTGCTCGGACCACCACCTGGTGTGGGCGGAGCTCGCTTCGCTCCGCGCGAGGACGGGGTCCGCGTACTGGCACTTTAACAACCGGCTGCTGGAGGACGTGCGGTTCCAGGACTCGTTCCGTCGATTCTGGTCCGACTGGAGAAGGAAGCAGGGGGGCTTCCCCTCCTTGAGGCTATGGTGGGACGTGGGCAAGGCTCACGTCCGCGTCTTCTGTCAAGAGTACGCGAGGGGGTCGACCAAGAGGCGGGCGGCCAGAGTCGGGCGCCTAGAAAAAGAGGTGCTCGACCTGGAAGCCCGTCTCGGTCAAGTCGTCCAGGACCCGGCCCTGCGGACGGTGTACGAAGCGAAGAAGGCCGCGCTGAAGGACCTGCAGCTCGTCGGGTCCCGAGGCGCGTTCGTGAGGTCGCGGATCCGGTTCCTGCGGGATCTGGACCGCGGCTCCCCCTTCTTCTACTCGCTGGAAAAAAGGCAGAGTGTCCGTAAGCAGCTCTTGACGCTGCTGGCCGACGACGGCTCTCTCGTCTCGGATCCGGAGGGCGTCAACAACAGGGTCCGTGAATATTACGGGGCTCTGTTCTCTCCGGATCCGTCCAGCGAGGAAGCGCGTAGAGTTTTGTGGGAGGACCTGCCGAAGGTCGGCCCGGAGGGCGCCGAAAATCTGGAAGCTCCGCTAAGCCTGGCGGAGCTGACCGGTGCCCTCGCCCGGCTCTCGAGGGGAAAATCCCCGGGGCTGGACGGGCTGACCGTGGAGTTCCACAGGGCGTTCTGGGACGTCCTGGGGGGCGACTACGCGCGGGTCCTGGGGGAAAGTCTGGCGACCGGGGAGATGCCCCTCTCTTGGCGCAGGGCAGTCATCGTCCTGCTGCCTAAGAAGGGCGATCTCCGCCTCCTTAAGAACTGGCGCCCGGTCTCCCTCCTCAGCACGGACTACAAAATCTTCGCCAGGGCGATGTCTGCTCGCCTTGGTGCCGTGCTGGACCACATGATCCACCCCGACCAGTCATACACGGTCCCGGGCCGGACAATCCACGACAACATCCATCTGGTCCGGGACCTCATCCATTGCTCCCAGGAGGCTGGTCTGTCGGTCGCCTTCCTATCCCTCGACCAAGAGAAGGCGTTCGACAGGGTGGATCACGACTATCTGCTCGGAACTCTGCGCGCTTTCGGGTTCGGGACGCATTTCGTCGCCCGGATCCGACTTTTGTACGCCGCCGCGGAGTGTCTGATTAAGGTTAACGGGTCCTTGACGGCGCCCCTTCGCTTTAGGAGAGGGGTGCGCCAGGGATGCCCCATGTCCGGCCAGTTATACGCCGTTTGCGTGGAGCCTTTCCTGCGCCTCTTGCGGACGAGGTTGACGGGACTGGCTCTGCAAGGGCCGGGCGTGGAGGTCGTCCTCTCGGCTTACGCCGATGACGTGCTCCTCGCGGTAGAGGATCCCGCTGACCTGCGGAGGATGCGTGAGTGCCAGGAGATTTACTCGGCCGCGTCCTCCGCCAGGATCAACTGGGAGAAATGTTCCGGACTCCTGGTGGGTCAGTGGCGGGTGGACTCCCTGCCGGAGGAGCTCAGGCCTTTTGCCTGGAGCACGACCCATCTCCTCTATCTGGGAGTCTACCTTAGCCCCGACGAGGAAGCCTGGCCGGCGAACTGGCAGGAGCTGGAGGCCAAGGTCGCCGCTCGCCTAGGGCGCTGGACAGGACTGCTCCGAGTGCTGTCCTACAGGGGTCGAGCGCTAGTCATAAACCAGCTGGTGGCCGCAATGCTGTGGTACCGGCTGGTCACTTTGACCCCTCCCCCTGCGTTTGTCGCCAAGATACAGAAGAAGCTGGTGGACTTCTTCTGGAACAACAGGAAGCACTGGGTCTCTGTCGCGGTCTTGAGTCTCCCGCTTGAGGAGGGCGGTCAGTCGTTGGTGTGCGTCAGCGCCCAGCTCGCGACTTTCCGTCTTCAGACCCTGCAGAGATACCTTTACGTCGAGCCCCCTCCTAGGTGGTGTGCTCTGGCGAGGTATTTCTTCCGCCAGCAGCTCGACCTCAATTATGACACGCAGCTCCTGTTTGTGAACTTGGGGGGTGCCAGGACCGCCCTCCGGGAGCTGCCTGTCTTTTACAGGGAACTCATCAGGGTCTGGAACAAAGTCTCCACCAAGCGCAGCTCTCCACCGGCTGGAGTGGCGGCCGTCCTGCAGGAGCCGCTGCTCGGGAATCCGTACCTCCACGGCCGAGGCTTCATGTGGCGGTCGGAAGAGAGGGCTGTGGCTGGTGAGGTGACCAGGGTCAGGGACCTGCTCGATGGCGGAGGAGCGGGCTGGATGGCGCCAGTCACGCTGGCGCGGCGCCTAAATTCTGCCAACGTCCGCCGCGCGGCCGATGCCATCGAGTCGCTAAAAACAGCTCTGGGCCCTGACTCCGTTAGGTGTATCGAGGAGGCTCAAGCACGTGGGGAGATCCCGTCCGAACTGACCCCCGTCCGGACGGAATTCCTCATCGGCGCCAAACCCCGGAACCTCCCTCGGGGGCCGGCGCCTCACAACTTGAGCCGCCTCGGGGAAATCCCCTCCGTGCCTTTCAGTTCCGCGCGGAGGGGTTTCCTGTACGGGCTGCTCCTGCACACCCTCAACTTTGCCATCCTCGCCGGCCGTCCGGACACGCCATGGCGTACCATCTTGCCGTCCGGAGGAGGCGGGGGTCCCCGATGGAGGGCCCTCTACGCAGGGGTCCTCCCACTATTCATCGGGGACTTGGCCTGGAGGGTGGTGCACGGAGCAGTGCCGTGCAACAAATTTTTAAGCCGGTTCACGGACTCCCAGGCCGCCTGCAATTTCTGCGGTCTGGAGGAGTCCGTGTTCCATGTTTTTATGGAATGCACGAGGTTGCAGCCCCTGTTTTATTATTTGAAGGGGCTGCTCCTGAAATTCTGGCTGCACTTCAGTCCCACTCTCCTGATCTTTGGGCACCCTGTGCGGAGGGGAGCGGGTAGGTCCGAAGGCCTCCTCGTAGGACTGCTCCTGGGCACGGCCAAGGGTGCCATCAGCCGGTCCAGGCAGCGGGCGGTCGAGGGGGTCGTTCAACCTGACTGCCTGCCTCTCTTCCGCTCTTACATCCGGTCCAGGGTGTCCTTGGAGATGGAGCACGCGGTGTCCACCGGTACGCTCGCGGCCTTCCGCGAGAGGTGGGCACCGGAGGGACTGGAGTGCATCATCACGCCCGGCAACCAAATTTTAATTTGATTTTACGTTTTAAAGTTTAACTTGTTTTAATTGCCGGTGTTTTTAGTGTCCCCCTCTCCTTTTATAGGGGGCACTGGAAAAAGGAAAAATTTGATTTTAGTGCCCCAAAAAAAAAACCACAAAAAAAAATAAATAAAAAAGGGGCCTTGTAAATGTCTTGTGTGTGTCATCCAGGTCGGGTGGCACGGATACATGTTTTATGTTTTTGCAGTTTAACTCAAAAGAGTTTTTTGATGCACAAGGGACCAATCGTGAAGCAGTAGAGGCGTGTCCTGCACAGTTGGAGCTGTGAGCAGTGAGAGAAGCTGCTAGCAACTTGAGCTCCTGCCTGGAGAGCCCTGAGACCAGCCCAGGAAGAGAAGGAAGGAAGGGGCTTCAACACCAACTTCTATCCAGAGGGAGAGGAGGAGAACAGAAAACTTTGACATCTTTTTACATTTCTGCAAAGAGTTGGAGAGAGGGGGAAAAGACAAACAACATCCAGTGTGGAAGGAGGGAGACTCTACCATTCTACAGGTGGGTGTGGGTGCATTTCCCCAAACAGACTTTGTTGTATCGGTGGGGGGAGGAAAGAAGACCACTGAGGGCCGGAACATCGCGGGGGGTGTGTGTGTGTGTGTGTGTGGTAGTGTGCGTGGGGGCCGTGCTTACAACTAGGCCCCCCCCCACAATTGGAACCCCCCCACCCCCCCACCCCCCCACATTTGCCTAGCCTGGGATAGCTGGAGCTACCAGGCTGAAGATTGTCTTTAATCACCCAATTAAGGATCGTTGAGAGTGTGTGCCTGGTGGCTCTAGCTACCCCAGGTGAAGACGTCTTCTCCCCCCACCTGAAGACCAACCCAAAGACTGTGTTTTTTGTGTGTGTTTTGCCATCTGGGGAGTGCACCCACCCACAGCTGCGAGGGGAGACCTGCCCTCGCAGCCCCACCCCCTTCCCACCCCCCTCTCTCTTTCTCCGTTACCCTCTGTTTCTCCCCTCTCTCTCTGAGGCCCCTTTTCTTCCTAATTTAAAAAAAAAAAAAACAAAACCCAATCAAGACAACTGAGCAGAGGGAGCAAGGCCTCTCCCCAATTGTCAACGAGGGGAGAGGTACCTCGTTAAGAGCTCCTCTGCTCAGTTAATTTACGAGGCCAATTAAGACCTTTAAGGCCTGTGACTTTGGGGTGGGTGTAGCCCTTAAAGGGACCCCGTGATGGCGACCCCATCCACGCCGGTGGCAGGGCCAGCAAGGACGTATGCGCAGGTGGCAACCGCTTCCACGGCCCCTCCTGCGCCACCCGCTGCCCTGCCACCATTTAGATTAATTACTAGAAAACACGGGGTCAAGAGCTACACTCACCCCACAATGACCATCGAGGAGTGCGTGCGGGCGATGGCTGGGGTAGTCGGCCCCTCGGCCATTGTCGCAGCCTCCAAGATGTCTGGGAAGGCCGTGTTCTTCCTGGGGTCGGAGCGGGCGGTGTCCCTGGCCCTCGAAAGGGGGCTCACGGTGGGCGGGACGTTCCTGCCGGTGGATCCTCTCGAGGCCACCGCGCAGAGGGTCATCGTGTCGAACGTCCCGCCCTTTGTTCCCGCTGAGCTCCTCCTCCCTCACCTACAACAACTGGGGGAGGTAAGGTCGGGGATCAACCCCATACCGCTCGGCCTCAGGGAGAACAGCCTGCGCCACGTGTTCTCCTTCCGCCGCCAGCTCTTTGTCCGGCTGGCGCGGGAGGACACGACGGAGGGAGATTTTAATGTGGTGCACGAGGGGACTGCCTACCGCGTCTTCTGGACGTCGGACGGCGTGCGGTGCCATGCCTGCAGGGAGGTGGGGCACGTTCGCAAGAACTGCCCCGCCTCCAAGGCCGCCAAACCATCGAAGGCGGCCAAGGCTGGCGCCGCCGCCACCCCTCCCCCTAGTTGCGTCCGCGTGCCGGGAGCCGTAGGTGCGCGGGCATCGTCGGAGGCCTTTGTTTTCAGGGCCTCCGGCGGGGGGGAGGGAGAGCGTCCGAGCGGAAAGAAGGCGCGGAACAAGAAGAAACATCTAGAGGCGGGTCCCCTCAGTGCGCCAGAAGGATTGACCACCGCGCTCGGCCCAACCCAGCCACCGGCGAGCGCGGGGTGCCCCGAGCCCGTGCCCGAGCCCTTGACCAATACCGCAGAGGGGCCCGGGCGCGGGCAAGAAAAGGAAAAGGGGGGGGCGGAGCGGGAGGCCTCGGCAGACATGGAGGTCTCCCTGACTCCGCGCGCCCCCAGGAACAAAAAGAGGCACCGCCCCAATGACGCGGAGGGGGAACAACATCCCTCCGCGGAGGAGTCGGTGCCCGCCGCGTGTCCCGCGTCCCCCACCAGCGCCCCCAAATTGCGCTGCAGGCGCGAGGAGTCTTTCCCCGGGGAGGGTGAGACAGTTGAGGCTGCCCAGCCTCTGCCTCCCGGGGATGGAGTGGAAGATCTGCCTGTCGTGGGGGGCGTGGGGACCGCGGAGCAATGCGTAGCCGCCGGGCCGGGCGTCCCGGGGACTGAGGCGGGCGAGGCCGAAAAGGCCGAACCTGAGCCCGCCCAGCCAATACCCAACTTCCCCCGGGAGACGCTCGACCCGGCAGAAACACAATTTACTGTTTTTAATGAAACTGTAGATGCTGGGCCGGGGGGTGGCAGCGGGGAGGGGGAGGAACACCCACCCTCGCCCCTTACTTTGGAGCTGGAGCACTTGGAGGGCCTGGGGATTTCCTATGGCCGGGTCTCTCCTTGTTCTCCGGTTCCTGGGGCGGAGGGGGAACCCCTTCCGCTGTCATTTCCCGACCCGGCACCATTTTTAAAAGAGCCCAGTGGGGACTCCTCTGCCGACGATCCTGGGGGTGGGATCGGGGCAGTGCCAGGGCCGGTTGGAGCGGCCGGTTCATTTGCCGTACCTTGTGCGGTCGATGGGCCGGCTGCTGGCGGCCACCTCCCGGAGGAGGACGGGGACTCGGTGGGGGACGCGGGTGAAGACCTAGAGACCACCGCCAGTGAGGCGGTGGATCTGCTCGCGGCCGCCGCTGAGGCCCTCCTCGTTCCTGCAAAGGAACTCCGGGACTTTTTGGCCCAGAGCCGGGGTCGCCGCGACCAAGCCCGACTGGCCCTGGAAAAATGGTCCGAGCCGGAGCTGATCAAGGGGTCCGTCCGCGCCGCCGTTAAAACCTTGGCCGCGGGCGGGCCCTTGACAAAGGAGCAGCACCTTGAGCTGCGCGAGCTCGAGGGACTCCTCGCTGGGCTGCGGAGGGAGCGGAGTTCAACAAAAGACTCCGCTCCCTCCCCCACAATAGGTTAAGGTAGAGGTTGCACTATGCTTTTGCCATGAAGATAACCATAGCCAGCCTCAACATCAACGGCGGCAGAGGGGCACGCCGTAGATTTGACAATTTTTCGCTCCTGCGGGAGGGGAAATATGCGGTGTGCTTCCTGCAAGAAACCCACACCGTTCCGGGAGACGAAGCCACGTGGCTCCTGGAATGGCAAGGAGAGGTCCGCATGAGCCACCTCACCGCCATTTCTAGTGGGGTGGCCATCTTGCTGGGCCCGCATTTTCAGCCGGAGATCTTGGGGGTCGAGGAGCCCGTGCCAGGCCGCTTGCTGCACGTAACGGTTCGCCTGGGGGACGTGCCGCTCCATCTCGTGAACGTGTACGCCCCTCATCCCGGCCCGCAGCAAACGCGCTTCTTTGAAGAGGTGTCCGCTCTTCTTGGCTCCGTCGACGTCGGCGACTGCATTGTCCTCGGGGGGGATTTTAACTGCACCCTCGAGGCGAGGGACCGCTCCGGTGCCCCGCAGTGCATGACGGCGATGGAGAAGTTGAGGGACCTGGTCGGGTCCTTCGACTTGGTGGACGTCTGGCGAAATCTCCACCCCGACTCCAGCGCCTTTACTTGGGTGAGGCCTGGGGTTGGATGGTCTAGAGTCGACCGCCTCTACGTGTCTCGGGCGTACGTTTCCTGCGTCCCGGCGGCCTCCATGCGGCCGGTGCCGTGTTCGGACCACCACCTGGTGTGGGCGGAGCTCGCTTCGCTCCGCGCGAGGACGGGGTCCGCGTACTGGCACTTTAACAACCGGCTGCTGGAGGACGTGCGGTTCCAGGACTCGTTCCGTCGATTCTGGTCCGACTGGAGAAGGAAGCAGGGGGGCTTCCCCTCCTTGAGGCTATGGTGGGACGTGGGCAAGGCTCACGTCCGCGTCTTCTGTCAAGAGTACGCGAGGGGGTCGACCAAGAGGCGGGCGGCCAGAGTCGGGCGCCTAGAAAAAGAGGTGCTCGACCTGGAAGCCCGTCTCGGTCAAGTCGTCCAGGACCCGGCCCTGCGGACGGTGTACGAAGCGAAGAAGGCCGCGCTGAAGGACCTGCAGCTCGTCGGGTCCCGAGGCGCGTTCGTGAGGTCGCGGATCCGGTTCCTGCGGGATCTGGACCGCGGCTCCCCCTTCTTCTACTCGCTGGAAAAAAGGCAGAGTGTCCGTAAGCAGCTCTTGACGCTGCTGGCCGACGACGGCTCTCTCGTCTCGGATCCGGAGGGCGTCAACAACAGGGTCCGTGAATATTACGGGGCTCTGTTCTCTCCGGATCCGTCCAGCGAGGAAGCGCGTAGAGTTTTGTGGGAGGACCTGCCGAAGGTCGGCCCGGAGGGCGCCGAAAATCTGGAAGCTCCGCTAAGCCTGGCGGAGCTGACCGGTGCCCTCGCCCGGCTCTCGAGGGGAAAATCCCCGGGGCTGGACGGGCTGACCGTGGAGTTCCACAGGGCGTTCTGGGACGTCCTGGGGAGCGACTACGCGCGGGTCCTGGGGGAAAGTCTGGCGACCGGGGAGATGCCCCTCTCTTGGCGCAGGGCAGTCATCGTCCTGCTGCCTAAGAAGGGCGATCTCCGCCTCCTTAAGAACTGGCGCCCGGTCTCCCTCCTCAGCACGGACTACAAAATTTTCGCCAGGGCGATGTCTGCTCGCCTTGGTGCCGTGCTGGACCACATGATCCACCCCGACCAGTCATACACGGTCCCGGGCCGGACAATCCACGATAACATCCATCTGGTCCGGGACCTCATCCATTGTTCCCAGGAGGCTGGTCTGTCGGTCGCCTTCCTATCCCTCGACCAAGAGAAGGCGTTCGACAGGGTGGATCACGACTATCTGCTCGGAACTCTGCGCGCTTTCGGGTTCGGGACGCATTTCGTCGCCCGGATCCGACTTTTGTACGCCGCCGCGGAGTGTCTGATTAAGGTTAACGGGTCCTTGACGGCGCCCCTTCGCTTTAGGAGAGGGGTGCGCCAGGGATGCCCCATGTCCGGCCAGTTATATGCCGTTTGCGTGGAGCCTTTCCTGCGCCTCTTGCGGACGAGGTTGACGGGACTGGCTCTGCAAGGGCCGGGCGTGGAGGTCGTCCTCTCGGCTTACGCCGATGACGTGCTCCTCGCGGTAGAGGATCCCGCTGACCTGCGGAGGATGCGTGAGTGCCAGGAGATTTACTCGGCCGCGTCCTCCGCCAGGATCAACTGGGAGAAATGTTCCGGACTCCTGGTGGGTCAGTGGCGGGTGGACTCCCTGCCGGAGGAGCTCAGGCCTTTTGCCTGGAGCACGACCCATCTCCTCTATCTGGGAGTCTACCTTAGCCCCGACGAGGGAGCCTGGCCGGCGAACTGGCAGGAGCTGGAGGCCAAGGTCGCCGCTCGCCTAGGGCGCTGGACAGGACTGCTCCGAGTGCTGTCCTACAGGGGTCGAGCGCTAGTCATAAACCAGCTGGTGGCCGCAATGCTGTGGTACCGGCTGGTCACTTTGACCCCTCCCCCTGCGTTTGTCGCCAAGATACAGAAGAAGCTGGTGGACTTCTTCTGGAACAACAGGAAGCACTGGGTCTCTGCCGCGGTCTTGAGTCTCCCGCTTGAGGAGGGCGGTCAGTCGTTGGTGTGCGTCAGCGCCCAGCTCGCGACTTTCCGTCTTCAGACCCTGCAGAGATACCTTTACGTCGAGCCCCCTCCTAGGTGGTGCGCTCTGGCGAGGTATTTCTTCCGCCAGCAGCTTGACCTCAATTATGACACGCAGCTCCTGTTTGTGAACTTGGGGGGTGCCAGGACCGCCCTCCGGGAGCTGCCTGTCTTTTACAGGGAACTCATCAGGGTCTGGAACAAAGTCTCCACCAAGCGCAGCTCTCCGCCGGCTGGAGTGGCGGCCGTCCTGCAGGAGCCGCTGCTCGGGAATCCGTACCTCCACGGCCGAGGCTTCATGTGGCGGTCGGAAGAGAGGGCTGTGGCTGGTGAGGTGACCAGGGTCAGGGACCTGCTCGATGGCGGAGGAGCGGGCTGGATGGCGCCAGTCACGCTGGCGCGGCGTCTAAATTCTGCCAACGTCCGCCGCGCGGCCGATGCCATCGAGTCGCTAAAAACAGCTCTGGGCCCTTACTCCGTTAGGTGTATCGAGGAGGCTCAAGCACGTGGGGAGATCCCGTCCGAACTGACCCCCGTCCGGACGGAATTCCTCATCGGCGCCAAACCCCGGAACCTCCCTCGGGGGCCGGCGCCTCACAACTTGAGCCGCCTCGGGGAAATCCCCTCCGTGCCTTTCAGTTCCGCGCGGAGGGGTTTCCTGTACGGGCTGCTCCTGCACACCCTCAACTTTGCCATCCTCGCCGGCCGTCCGGACACGCCATGGCGTACCATCTTGCCGTCCGGAGGAGGCGGGGGTCCCCGATGGAGGGCACTCTACGCGGGGGTCCTCCCACTATTCAGCGGGGACTTGGCCTGGAGGGTGGTGCACGGAGCAGTGCCGTGCAACAAATTTTTAAGCCGGTTCACGGACTCCCAGGCCGCCTGCAATTTCTGCGGTCTGGAGGAGTCCGTGTTCCATGTTTTTATTGAGTGCACAAGGTTGCAGCCCCTGTTCCATTATTTGAAGGGGCTGCTCCTGAAATTCTGGCTGCACTTCAGTCCCACTCTCCTGATCTTTGGGCACCCTGTGCGGAGGGGAGCGGGTAGGTCCGAAGGCCTCCTCGTAGGACTGCTCCTGGGCACGGCCAAGGGTGCCATCAGCCGGTCCAGGCAGCGGGCGGTCGAGGGGGTCGTTCAACCTGACTGCCTGCCTCTCTTCCGCTCTTACATCCGGTCCAGGGTGTCCTTGGAGATGGAGCACGCGGTGTCCACCGGTACGCTCGCGGCCTTCCGCGAGAGGTGGGCACCGGAGGGACTGGAGTGCATCATCACGCCCGGCAACCAAATTTTAATTTGATTTTACGTTTTAAAGTTAATTTGTTTTAATTGCCGGTGCTTTTAGTGTCCCCTTCCCTTTTATAGGGGGCACTGGGGAAAAATTGTGATTTTAGTGCCCAAAAAAAAAACAAAAAAAAAGAAAAAACACAAAAAAAAACACAAAAAAGGGGGAAAAAAAAAAAAAATGGGCCTTGTAAATGTCTGGAGTGTCACCCAGGTCGGGTGGCACCGTTTAATGTTTTATGTTTTCACAGATAAACTCAAAAGAGTTTGATGCACAAGGGACCAATCGTGAAGCAGTAGAGGCGTGTCCTGCACAGTTGGAGCTGTGAGCAGTGAGAGAAGCTGCTAGCAACTTGAGCTCCTGCCTGGAGAGCCCTGAGACCAGCCCAGGAAGAGAAGGAAGGAAGGGGCTTCAACACCAACTTCTATCCAGAGGGAGAGGAGGAGAACAGAAAACTTTGACATCTTTTTACATTTCTGCAAAGAGTTGGAGAGAGGGGGAAAAGACAAACAACATCCAGTGTGGAAGGAGGGAGACTCTACCATTCTACAGGTGGGTGTGGGTGCATTTCCCCAAACAGACTTTGTTGTATCGGTGGGGGGAGGAAAGAAGACCACTGAGGGCCGGAACATCGCGGGGGGTGTGTGTGTGTGTGTGTGGTAGTGTGCGTGGGGGCCGTGCTTACAACTAGGCCCCCCCCCACAATTGGAACCCCCCCACCCCCCCACCCCCCCACATTTGCCTAGCCTGGGATAGCTGGAGCTACCAGGCTGAAGATTGTCTTTAATCACCCAATTAAGGATCGTTGAGAGTGTGTGCCTGGTGGCTCTAGCTACCCCAGGTGAAGACGTCTTCTCCCCCCACCTGAAGACCAACCCAAAGACTGTGTTTTTTGTGTGTGTTTTGCCATCTGGGGAGTGCACCCACCCACAGCTGCGAGGGGAGACCTGCCCTCGCAGCCCCACCCCCTTCCCACCCCCCTCTCTCTTTCTCCGTTACCCTCTGTTTCTCCCCTCTCTCTCTGAGGCCCCTTTTCTTCCTAATTTAAAAAAAAACAATTAAGACAACTGAGCAGAGGGAGCAAGGCCCCTCCCCAATTGCCAACTAGGGGAGAGGTGTGCCTCATTAAGGGCTCCTCTGCTCAGTCATTATATAAGAGGCCAATAAAGACCATTAAGGCCTGTGACTTTGGGGTGGGTGTAGCCCTTAAAGGGACCCCGTGATGGCGACCCCATCCACGCCGGTGGCAGGGCCAGCGAAGACGTATGCGCAGGTGGCAACCGCTTCCACAGCACCTCCTGCGCCACCCGCTGCCCTGCCACCATTTACACTTATAACAAAAAAACACGGGGTCAAGAGCTACACTCACCCCACAATGAGCATTGAGGAGTGCGTGCGGGCGATGGCTGGGGTAGTCGGCCCCTCGGCCATTGTCGCAGCCTCCAAGATGTCTGGGAAGGCCGTGTTCTTCCTGGGGTCGGAGCGGGCGGTGTCCCTGGCCCTCGAAAGGGGGCTCACGGTGGGCGGGACGTTCCTGCCGGTGGATCCCCTCGAGGCCACCGCGCAGAGGGTCATCGTGTCGAACGTCCCGCCCTTTGTTCCCGCTGGGCTCCTCCTCCCTCACCTACAACAACTGGGGGAGGTAAGGTCGGGGATCAACCCCATACCGCTCGGCCTCAGGGAGAGCAGCCTGCGCCACGTGTTCTCCTTCCGCCGCCAGCTCTTTGTCCGGCTGGCGCGGGAGGAGACGACAGAGGGGTACTTTAATGTGGTGCACGAGGGGACTGCCTACCGCGTCTTCTGGACGTCGGACGGCGTGCGGTGCCATGCCTGCAGGGAGGTGGGGCACGTTCGCAAGAACTGCCCCGCCTCCAAGGCCGCCAAACCACCGAAGGCGGCCAAGGCTGGCGCCGCCGCCACCCCTCCCCCTAGTTGCGTCCGCGTGCCGGGAGCCATGGGTGCGCGGGCATCGTCGGAGGCCTTTGTTTTCAGGGCCTCCGGCGGGGGGGAGGGAGAGCGTCCGACCGGAAAGAAGGCGCGGAAGAAGACAAAACATCAAGAGGCGGGTCCCCTCAGTGCGCCGGATAATTTGACCACCGCGCTCAGCCCAACCCCGTCACCGGCGAGCGCGGGGTGCCCCGAGCCCGTGCCCGAGCCCTTGAACAACACCACAGAGGGGCCCGAGCGCGGGCAAGAAAAGGAAAAGTGGGGGGCGGAGCGGGAGGCCTCGGCAGACATGGAGGTCTCCCTGACTCCGCGCGCCCCCAGGAACAAAAAGAGGCACCGCCCCAATGACGCGGAGGGGGAACAACATCCCTCCGCGGAGGAGTCGGTGCCCGCCGCGTGTCCCGCGTCCCCCACCAGCGCCCCCAAATTGCGCTGCAGGCGCGAGGAGTCTTTCCCCGGGGAGGGTGAGACAGTTGAGGCTGCCCAGCCTCTGCCTCCCGGGGATGGAGTGGAAGATCTGCCTGTCATGGGGGGCGTGGGGACCGCGGAGGAATGCGTAGCCGCCGGGCCGGGCGTCCCGGGGACTGAGGCGGGCGAGGCCGAAAAGGCCGAACCTGAGCCCGCCCAGCTATTACCCAACTTCCCCCGGGAGTTGCTCGACCCGGCAGAAACACAATATATTGATTTTAATGAAACTGTAGATGCTGGGCCGGGGGGTGGCAGCGGGGAGGGGGAGGAACACCCACCCTCGCCCCTTACTTTGGAGCTGGTGCACTTGGAGGGCCTGGGGATTTCCTATGGCCGGGTCTCTCCTTGTTCCCCGGTTCCTGGGGCGGAGGGGGAACCCCTTCCGCTGTCATTTCCCGACCCAGCACCAATTTTAAAAGAGCCCAGTGGGGACTCCTCTGCCGACGATCCTGGGGGTGGGATCGGGGCAGAGCCAGGGCCGGTTGGAGCGGCCGGTTCATTTGCCGTACCTTGTGCGGTCGATGGGCCGGCTGCTGGCGGCCACCTCCCGGAGGAGGACGGGGACTCGGTGGGGGACGCGGGAGAAGAACTAGAGACCACCGCCAGGGAGGCGGTGGATCTGCTCGCGGCCGCCGCTGAGGCCCTCCTCATTCCTGCAAAGGAACTCCGGGACTTTTTGGCCCAGAGCCGGGGTCGCCGCGACCAAGCCCGACTGGCCCTGGAAAAATGGTCCGAGCCGGAACTGATCAAGGGGTCCGTCCGCGCCGCCGTCAAAACCTTGGCCGCGGGCGGGCCCTTGACAAAGGAGCAGCACCTTGAGCTGCGCGAGCTCGAGGGACTCCTCGCTGGGCTGCGGAGGGAGCGGAGTTCAACAAAAGACTCCGCTCCCTCCCCCACAATAGGTTAAGGTAGAGGTTGCACTATGCTTTTGCCATGAAGATAACCATAGCCAGCCTCAACATCAACGGCGGCAGAGGGGCACGCCGTAGATTTGACAATTTTTCGCTCCTGCGGGAGGGGAAATATGCGGTGTGCTTCCTGCAAGAAACCCACACCGTTCCGGGAGACGAAGCCACGTGGCTCCTGGAATGGCAAGGAGAGGTCCGCATGAGCCACCTCACCGCCATTTCTAGTGGGGTGGCCATCTTGCTGGGCCCGCATTTTCAGCCGGAGATCTTGGGGGTCGAGGAGCCCGTGCCAGGCCGCTTGCTGCACGTAACGGTTCGCCTGGGGGACGTGCCGCTCCATCTCGTGAACGTGTACGCCCCTCATCCCGGCCCGCAGCAAACGCGCTTCTTTGAAGAGGTGTCCGCTCTTCTTGGCTCCGTCGACGTCGGCGACTGCATTGTCCTCGGGGGGGATTTTAACTGCACCCTCGAGGCGAGGGACCGCTCCGGTGCCCCGCAGTGCATGACGGCGATGGAGAAGTTGAGGGACCTGGTCGGGTCCTTCGACTTGGTGGACGTCTGGCGAAATCTCCACCCCGACTCCAGCGCCTTTACTTGGGTGAGGCCTGGAGTTGGATGGTCTAGAGTCGACCGCCTTTACGTGTCTCGGGCGTACGTTTCCTGCGTCCCGGCGGCCTCCATGCGGCCGGTGCCGTGTTCGGACCACCACCTGGTGTGGGCGGAGCTCGCTTCGCTCCGCGCGAGGACGGGGTCCGCGTACTGGCACTTTAACAACCGGCTGCTGGAGGACGTGCGGTTCCAGGACTCGTTCCGTCGATTCTGGTCCGACTGGAGAAGGAAGCAGGGGGGCTTCCCCTCCTTGAGGCTATGGTGGGACGTGGGCAAGGCTCACGTCCGCGTCTTCTGTCAAGAGTACGCGAGGGGGTCGACCAAGAGGCGGGCGGCCAGAGTCGGGCGCCTAGAAAAAGAGGTGCTCGACCTGGAAGCCCGTCTCGGTCAAGTCGTCCGGGACCCGGCCCTGCGGACGGTGTACGAAGCGAAGAAGGCCGCGCTGAAGGACCTGCAGCTCGTCGGGTCCCGAGGCGCGTTCGTGAGGTCGCGGATCCGGTTCCTGCGGGATCTGGACCGCGGCTCCCCCTTCTTCTACTCGCTGGAAAAAAGGCAGAGTGTCCGTAAGCAGCTCTTGACGCTGCTGGCCGACGACGGCTCTCTCGTCTCGGATCCGGAGGGCGTCAACAACAGGGTCCGTGAATATTACGGGGCTCTGTTCTCTCCGGATCCGTCCAGCGAGGAAGCGCGTAGAGTTTTGTGGGAGGACCTGCCGAAGGTCAGCCCGGAGGGCGCCGAAAATCTGGAAGCTCCGCTAAGCCTGGCGGAGCTGACCGGTGCCCTCGCCCGGCTCTCGAGGGGAAAATCCCCGGGGCTGGACGGGCTGACCGTGGAGTTCCACAGGGCGTTCTGGGACGTCCTGGGGAGCGACTACGCGCGGGTCCTGGGGGAAAGTCTGGCGACCGGGGAGATGCCCCTCTCTTGGCGCAGGGCAGTCATCGTCCTGCTGCCTAAGAAGGGCGATCTCCGCCTCCTTAAGAACTGGCGCCCGGTCTCCCTCCTCAGCACGGACTACAAAATCTTCGCCAGGGCGATGTCTGCTCGCCTTGGTGCCGTGCTGGACCACATGATCCACCCCGACCAGTCCTACACGGTCCCGGGCCGGACAATCTACGATAACATCCATCTGGTCCGGGACCTCATCCATTGTTCCCAGGAGGCTGGTCTGTCGGTCGCCTTCCTATCCCTCGACCAAGAGAAGGCGTTCGACAGGGTGGATCACGACTATCTGCTCGGAACTCTGCGCGCTTTCGGGTTCGGGACGCATTTCGTCGCCCGGATCCGACTTTTGTACGCCGCCGCGGAGTGTCTGATTAAGGTTAACGGGTCCTTGACGGCGCCCCTTCGCTTTAGGAGAGGGGTGCGCCAGGGATGCCCCATGTCCGGCCAGTTATACGCCGTTTGCGTGGAGCCTTTCCTGCGCCTCTTGCGGACGAGGTTGACGGGACTGGCTCTGCAAGGGCCGGGCGTGGAGGTCGTCCTCTCGGCTTACGCCGATGACGTGCTCCTCGCGATAGAGGATCCCGCTGACCTGCGGAGGATGCGCGAGTGCCAGGAGATTTACTCGGCCGCGTCCTCCGCCAGGATCAACTGGGAGAAATGTTCCGGACTCCTGGTGGGTCAGTGGCGGGTGGACTCCCTGCCGGAGGAGCTCAGGCCTTTTGCCTGGAGCACGACCCATCTCCTCTATCTGGGAGTCTACCTTAGCCCCGACGAGGGAGCCTGGCCGGCGAACTGGCAGGAGCTGGAGGCCAAGGTCGCCGCTCGCCTAGGGCGCTAGACAGGACTGCTCCGAGTGCTGTCCTACAGGGGTCGAGCGCTAGTCATAAACCAGCTGGTGGCCGCAATGCTGTGGTACCGGCTGGTCACTTTGACCCCTCCCCCTGCGTTTGTCGCCAAGATACAGAAGAAGCTGGTGGACTTCTTCTGGAACAACAGGAAGCACTGGGTCTCTGCCGCGGTCTTGAGTCTCCCGCTTGAGGAGGGCGGTCAGTCGTTGGTGTGCGTCAGCGCCCAGCTCGCGACTTTCCGTCTTCAGACCCTGCAGAGATACCTTTACGTCGAGCCCCCTCCTAGGTGGTGCGCTCTGGCGAGGTATTTCTTCCGCCAGCAGCTCGACCTCAATTATGACACGCAGCTCCTGTTTGTGAACTTGGGGGCTGCCAGGACCGCCCTCCGGGAGCTGCCTGTCTTTTACAGGGAACTCATCAGGGTCTGGAACAAAGTCTCCACCAAGCGCAGCTCTCCGCCGGCTGGAGTGGCGGCCGTCCTGCAGGAACCGCTGCTCGGGAATCCGTACCTCCACGGCCGAGGCTTTATGTGGCGGTCGGAAGAGAGGGCTGTGGCTGGTGAGGTGACCAGGGTCAGGGACCTGCTCGATGGCGGAGGAGCGGGCTGGATGGCGCCAGACACGCTGGCGCGGCGCCTAAATTCTGCCAACGTCCGCCACGCGGCCGATGCCATCGAGTCGCTAAAAACAGCTCTGGGCCCTGACTCCGTTAGGTGCATCGAGGAGGCTCAAGCACGTGGGGAGATCCCGTCCGAACTGACCCCCGTCCGGACGGAATTCCTCATCGGCGCCAAACCCCGGAACCTCCCTCGGGGGCCGGCGCCTCACAACTTGAGCCGCCTCCGGGAAATCCCCTCCGTGCCTTTCAGTTCCGCGCGGAGGGGTTTCCTGTACGGGCTGCTCCTGCACACCCTCAACTTTGCCATCCTCGCCGGCCGTCCGGACACGCCATGGCGTACCATCTTGCCGTCCGGAGGAGGCGGGGGTCCCCGATGGAGGGCACTCTACGCAGGGGTCCTCCCACTATTCATCGGGGACTTGGCCTGGAGGGTGGTGCACGGAGCAGTGCCGTGCAACAAATTTTTAAGCCGGTTCACGGACTCCCAGGCCGCCTGCAATTTCTGCGGTCTGGAGGAGTCCGTGTTCCATGTTTTTATTGAATGCACAAGGTTGCAGCCCCTGTTCCACTATTTGAAGGGGCTGCTCCTGAAATTCTGGCTGCACTTCAGTCCCACTCTCCTGATCTTTGGGCACCCTGTGCGGAGGGGTGCGGGTAGGTCCGAAGGCCTCCTCGTAGGACTGCTCCTGGGCACGGCCAAGGGTGCCATCAGCCGGTCCAGGCAGCGGGCGGTCGAGGGGGTCGTTCAACCTGACTGCCTGCCTCTCTTCCGCTCTTACATCCGGTCCAGGGTGTCCTTGGAGATGGAGCACGCGGTGTCCACCGGTACGCTCGCGGCCTTCCGCGAGAGGTGGGCACCGGAGGGACTGGAGTGCATCATCACGCCCGGCAACCAAATTTTAATTTGATTTTACGTTTTAAAGTTTAATTTGTTTTAATTGCCGGTGCTTTTAGTGTCCCCCTCTCCTTTTATAGGGGGCACTGGAAAAAGGAAAAATTTGATTTTAGTGCCCCAAAAAAAAAACCACAAAAAAAATAAATAAAAAAGGGGCCTTGTAAATGTCTTGTGTGTGTCATCCAGGTCGGGTGGCACGGATACATGTTTTATGTTTTTGCAGTTTAACTCAAAAGAGTTTGATGCACAAGGGACCAATCGTGAAGCAGTAGAGGCGTGTCCTGCACAGTTGGAGCTGTGAGCAGTGAGAGAAGCTGCTAGCAACTTGAGCTCCTGCCTGGAGAGCCCTGAGACCAGCCCAGGAAGAGAAGGAAGGAAGGGGCTTCAACACCAACTTCTATCCAGAGGGAGAGGAGGAGAACAGAAAACTTTGACATCTTTTTACATTTCTGCAAAGAGTTGGAGAGAGGGGGAAAAGACAAACAACATCCAGTGTGGAAGGAGGGAGACTCTACCATTCTACAGGTGGGTGTGGGTGCATTTCCCCAAACAGACTTTGTTGTATCGGTGGGGGGAGGAAAGAAGACCACTGAGGGCCGGAACATCGCGGGGGGTGTGTGTGTGTGTGTGTGGTAGTGTGCGTGGGGGCCGTGCTTACAACTAGGCCCCCCCCCACAATTGGAACCCCCCCACCCCCCCACATTTGCCTAGCCTGGGATAGCTGGAGCTACCAGGCTGAAGATTGTCTTTAATCACCCAATTAAGGATCGTTGAGAGTGTGTGCCTGGTGGCTCTAGCTACCCCAGGTGAAGACGTCTTCTCCCCCCACCTGAAGACCAACCCAAAGACTGTGTTTTTTGTGTGTGTTTTGCCATCTGGGGAGTGCACCCACCCACAGCTGCGAGGGGAGACCTGCCCTCGCAGCCCCCCCCCCTTCCCACCCCCCTCTCTCTTTCTCCGTTACCCTCTGTTTCTCCCCTCTCTCTCTGAGGCCCCTTTTCTTCCTAATTTAAAAAAAACCAATTAAGACAACTGAGCAGAGGGAGCAAGGCCCCTCCCCAATTGCCAACTAGGGGAGAGGTGTGCCTCATTAAGGGCTCCTCTGCTCAGTCATTATATAAGAGGCCAATAAAGACCATTAAGGCCTGTGACTTTGGGGTGGGTGTAGCCCTTAAAGGGACCCCGTGATGGCGACCCCATCCACGCCGGTGGCAGGGCCAGCGAAGACGTATGCGCAGGTGGCAACCGCTTCCACAGCACCTCCTGCGCCACCCGCTGCCCTGCCACCATTTACACTTATAACAAAAAAACACGGGGTCAAGAGCTACACTCACCCCACAATGAGCATTGAGGAGTGCGTGCGGGCGATGGCTGGGGTAGTCGGCCCCTCGGCCATTGTCGCAGCCTCCAAGATGTCTGGGAAGGCCGTGTTCTTCCTGGGGTCGGAGCGGGCGGTGTCCCTGGCCCTCGAAAGGGGGCTCACGGTGGGCGGGACGTTCCTGCCGGTGGATCCCCTCGAGGCCACCGCGCAGAGGGTCATCGTGTCGAACGTCCCGCCCTTTGTTCCCGCTGGGCTCCTCCTCCCTCACCTACAACAACTGGGGGAGGTAAGGTCGGGGATCAACCCCATACCGCTCGGCCTCAGGGAGAGCAGCCTGCGCCACGTGTTCTCCTTCCGCCGCCAGCTCTTTGTCCGGCTGGCGCGGGAGGAGACGACAGAGGGGTACTTTAATGTGGTGCACGAGGGGACTGCCTACCGCGTCTTCTGGACGTCGGACGGCGTGCGGTGCCATGCCTGCAGGGAGGTGGGGCACGTTCGCAAGAACTGCCCCGCCTCCAAGGCCGCCAAACCACCGAAGGCGGCCAAGGCTGGCGCCGCCGCCACCCCTCCCCCTAGTTGCGTCCGCGTGCCGGGAGCCATGGGTGCGCGGGCATCGTCGGAGGCCTTTGTTTTCAGGGCCTCCGGCGGGGGGGAGGGAGAGCGTCCGACCGAAAAGAAGGCGCGGAAGAAGACAAAACATCAAGAGGCGGGTCCCCTCAGTGCGCCGGATAATTTGACCACCGCGCTCAGCCCAACCCCGTCACCGGCGAGCGCGGGGTGCCCCGAGCCCGTGCCCGAGCCCTTGAACAACACCACAGAGGGGCCCGGGCGCGGGCAAGAAAAGGAAAAGGGGGGGGCGGAGCGGGAGGCCTCGGCAGACATGGAGGTCTCCCTGACTCCGCGCGCCCCCAGGAACAAAAAGAGGCACCGCCCCAATGACGCGGAGGGGGAACAACATCCCTCCGCGGAGGAGTCGGTGCCCGCCGCGTGTCCCGCGTCCCCCACCAGCGCCCCCAAATTGCGCTGCAGGCGCGAGGAGTCTTTCCCCGGGGAGGGTGAGACAGTTGAGGCTGCCCAGCCTCTGCCTCCCGGGGATGGAGTGGAAGATCTGCCTGTCGTGGGGGGCGTGGGGACCGCGGAGGAATGCGTAGCCGCCGGGCCGGGCGTCCCGGGGACTGAGGTGGGCGAGGCCGAAAAGGCCGAACCTGAGCCCGCCCAGCTATTACCCAACTTCCCCCGGGAGTTGCTCGACCCGGCAGAAACACAATATATTGATTTTAATGAAACTGTAGATGCTGGGCCGGGGGGTGGCAGCGGGGAGGGGGAGGAACACCCACCCTCGCCCCTTACTTTGGAGCTGGTGCACTTGGAGGGCCTGGGGATTTCCTATGGCCGGGTCTCTCCTTGTTCCCCGGTTCCTGGGGCGGAGGGGGAACCCCTTCCGCTGTCATTTCCCGACCCAGCACCAATTTTAAAAGAGCCCAGTGGGGACTCCTCTGCCGACGATCCTGGGGGTGGGATCGGGGCAGAGCCAGGGCCGGTTGGTGCGGCCGGTTCATTTGCCATACCTTGTGCGGTCGATGGGCCGGCTGCTGGCGGCCACCTCCCGGAGGAGGACGGGGACTCGGTGGGGGACGCGGGAGAAGAACTAGAGACCACCGCCAGGGAGGCGGTGGATCTGCTCGCGGCCGCCGCTGAGGCCCTCCTCATTCCTGCAAAGGAACTCCGGGACTTTTTGGCCCAGAGCCGGGGTCGCCGCGACCAAGCCCGACTGGCCCTGGAAAAATGGTCCGAGCCGGAGCTGATCAAGGGGTCCGTCCGCGCCGCCGTTAAAACCTTGGCCGCGGGCGGGCCCTTGACAAAGGAGCAGCACCTTGAGCTGCGCGAGCTCGAGGGACTCCTCGCTGGGCTGCGGAGGGAGCGGAGTTCAACAAAAGACTCCGCTCCCTCCCCCACAATAGGTTAAGGTAGAGGTTGCACTATGCTTTTGCCATGAAGATAACCATAGCCAGCCTCAACATCAACGGCGGCAGAGGGGCACGCCGTAGATTTGACAATTTTTCGCTCCTGCGGGAGGGGAAATATGCGGTGTGCTTCCTGCAAGAAACCCACACCGTTCCGGGAGACGAAGCCACGTGGCTCCTGGAATGGCAAGGAGAGGTCCGCATGAGCCACCTCACCGCCATTTCTAGTGGGGTGGCCATCTTGCTGGGCCCGCATTTTCAGCCGGAGATCTTGGGGGTCGAGGAGCCCGTGCCAGGCCGCTTGCTGCACGTAACGGTTCGCCTGGGGGACGTGCCGCTCCATCTCGTGAACGTGTACGCCCCTCATCCCGGCCCACAGCAAACGCGCTTCTTTGAAGAGGTGTCCGCTCTTCTTGGCTCCGTCGACGTCGGCGACTGCATTGTCCTCGGGGGGGATTTTAACTGCACCCTCGAGGCGAGGGACCGCTCCGGTGCCCCGCAGTGCATGACGGCGATGGAGAAGTTGAGGGACCTGGTCGGGTCCTTCGACTTGGTGGACGTCTGGCGAAATCTCCACCCCGACTCCAGCGCCTTTACTTGGGTGAGGCCTGGAGTTGGATGGTCTAGAGTCGACCGCCTTTACGTGTCTCGGGCGTACGTTTCCTGCGTCCCGGCGGCCTCCATGCGGCCGGTGCCGTGTTCGGACCACCACCTGGTGTGGGCGGAGCTCGCTTCGCTCCGCGCGAGGACGGGGTCCGCGTACTGGCACTTTAACAACCGGCTGCTGGAGGACGTGCGGTTCCAGGACTCGTTCCGTCGATTCTGGTCCGACTGGAGAAGGAAGCAGGGGGGCTTCCCCTCCTTGAGGCTATGGTGGGACGTGGGCAAGGCTCACGTCCGCGTCTTCTGTCAAGAGTACGCGAGGGGGTCGACCAAGAGGCGGGCGGCCAGAGTCGGGCGCCTAGAAAAAGAGGTGCTCGACCTGGAAGCCCGTCTCGGTCAAGTCGTCCAGGACCCGGCCCTGCGGACGGTGTACGAAGCGAAGAAGGCCGCGCTGAAGGACCTGCAGCTCGTCGGGTCCCGAGGCGCGTTCGTGAGGTCGCGGATCCGGTTCCTGCGGGATCTGGACCGCGGCTCCCCCTTCTTCTACTCGCTGGAAAAAAGGCAGAGTGTCCGTAAGCAGCTCTTGACGCTGCTGGCCGACGACGGCTCTCTCGTCTCGGATCCGGAGGGCGTCAACAACAGGGTCCGTGAATATTACGGGGCTCTGTTCTCTCCGGATCCGTCCAGCGAGGAAGCGCGTAGAGTTTTGTGGGAGGACCTGCCGAAGGTCAGCCCGGAGGGCGCCGAAAATCTGGAAGCTCCGCTAAGCCTGGCGGAGCTGACCGGTGCCCTCGCCCGGCTCTCGAGGGGAAAATCCCCGGGGCTGGACGGGCTGACCGTGGAGTTCCACAGGGCGTTCTGGGACGTCCTGGGGAGCGACTACGCGCGGGTCCTGGGGGAAAGTCTGGCGACCGGGGAGATGCCCCTCTCTTGGCGCAGGGCAGTCATCGTCCTGCTGCCTAAGAAGGGCGATCTCCGCCTCCTTAAGAACTGGCGCCCGGTCTCCCTCCTCAGCACGGACTACAAAATCTTCGCCAGGGCGATGTCTGCTCGCCTTGGTGCCGTGCTGGACCACATGATCCACCCCGACCAGTCATACACGGTCCCGGGCCGGACAATCCACGACAACATCCATCTGGTCCGGGACCTCATCCATTGCTCCCAGGAGGCTGGTCTGTCGGTCGCCTTCCTATCCCTCGACCAAGAGAAGGCGTTCGACAGGGTGGATCACGACTATCTGCTCGGAACTCTGCGCGCTTTCGGGTTCGGGACGCATTTCGTCGCCCGGATCCGACTTTTGTACGCCGCCGCGGAGTGTCTGATTAAGGTTAACGGGTCCTTGACGGCGCCCCTTCGCTTTAGGAGAGGGGTGCGCCAGGGATGCCCCATGTCCGGCCAGTTATACGCCGTTTGCGTGGAGCCTTTCCTGCGCCTCTTGCGGACGAGGTTGACGGGACTGGCTCTGCAAGGGCCGGGCGTGGAGGTCGTCCTCTCGGCTTACGCCGATGACGTGCTCCTCGCGATAGAGGATCCCGCTGACCTGCGGAGGATGCGCGAGTGCCAGGAGATTTACTCGGCCGCGTCCTCCGCCAGGATCAACTGGGAGAAATGTTCCGGACTCCTGGTGGGTCAGTGGCGGGTGGACTCCCTGCCGGAGGAGCTCAGGCCTTTTGCCTGGAGCACGACCCATCTCCTCTATCTGGGAGTCTACCTTAGCCCCGACGAGGGAGCCTGGCCGGCGAACTGGCAGGAGCTGGAGGCCAAGGTCGCCGCTCGCCTAGGGCGCTGGACAGGACTGCTCCGAGTGCTGTCCTACAGGGGTCGAGCGCTAGTCATAAACCAGCTGGTGGCCGCAATGCTGTGGTACCGGCTGGTCACTTTGACCCCTCCCCCTGCGTTTGTCGCCAAGATACAGAAGAAGCTGGTGGACTTCTTCTGGAACAACAGGAAGCACTGGGTCTCTGCCGCGGTCTTGAGTCTCCCGCTTGAGGAGGGCGGTCAGTCGTTGGTGTGCGTCAGCGCCCAGCTCGCGACTTTCCGTCTTCAGACCCTGCAGAGATACCTTTACGTCGAGCCCCCTCCTAGGTGGTGCGCTCTGGCGAGGTATTTCTTCCGCCAGCAGCTCGACCTCAATTATGACACGCAGCTCCTGTTTGTGAACTTGGGGGGTGCCAGGACCGCCCTCCGGGAGCTGCCTGTCTTTTACAGGGAACTCATCAGGGTCTGGAACAAAGTCTCCACCAAGCGCAGCTCTCCGCCGGCTGGAGTGGCGGCCGTCCTGCAGGAACCGCTGCTCGGGAATCCGTACCTCCACGGCCGAGGCTTTATGTGGCGGTCGGAAGAGAGGGCTGTGGCTGGTGAGGTGACCAGGGTCAGGGACCTGCTCGATGGCGGAGGAGCGGGCTGGATGGCGCCAGACACGCTGGCGCGGCGCCTAAATTCTGCCAACGTCCGCCACGCGGCCGATGCCATCGAGTCGCTAAAAACAGCTCTGGGCCCTGACTCCGTTAGGTGCATCGAGGAGGCTCAAGCACGTGGGGAGATCCCGTCCGAACTGACCCCCGTCCGGACGGAATTCCTCATCGGCGCCAAACCCCGGAACCTCCCTCGGGGGCCGGCGCCTCACAACTTGAGCCGCCTCCGGGAAATCCCCTCCGTGCCTTTCAGTTCCGCGCGGAGGGGTTTCCTGTACGGGCTGCTCCTGCACACCCTCAACTTTGCCATCCTCGCCGGCCGTCCGGACACGCCATGGCGTACCATCTTGCCGTCCGGAGGAGGCGGGGGTCCCCGATGGAGGGCACTCTACGCAGGGGTCCTCCCACTATTCATCGGGGACTTGGCCTGGAGGGTGGTGCACGGAGCAGTGCCGTGCAACAAATTTTTAAGCCGGTTCACGGACTCCCAGGCCGCCTGCAATTTCTGCGGTCTGGAGGAGTCCGTGTTCCATGTTTTTATTGAATGCACGAGGTTGCAGCCCCTGTTCCACTATTTGAAGGGGCTGCTCCTGAAATTCTGGCTGCACTTCAGTCCCACTCTCCTGATCTTTGGGCACCCTGTGCGGAGGGGAGCGGGTAGGTCCGAAGGCCTCCTCGTAGGACTGCTCCTGGGCACGGCCAAGGGTGCCATCAGCCGGTCCAGGCAGCGGGCGGTCGAGGGGGTCGTTCAACCTGACTGCCTGCCTCTCTTCCGCTCTTACATCCGGTCCAGGGTGTCCTTGGAGATGGAGCACGCGGTGTCCACCGGTACGCTCGCGGCCTTCCGCGAGAGGTGGGCACCGGAGGGACTGGAGTGCATCATCACGCCCGGCAACCAAATTTTAATTTGATTTTACGTTTTAAAGTTAATTTGTTTTAATTGCCGGTGCTTTTAGTGTCCCCTTCCCTTTTATAGGGGGCACTGGGGAAAAATTGTGATTTTAGTGCCCAAAAAAAAAAGAAAAAAAAAAAGGGGGGGGAAAAAAAGGGCCTTGTAAATGTCTGGAGTGTCACCCAGGTCGGGTGGCACCGTTTAATGTCTTTATGTTTTGCAGGTAAACTCAAAAGATTTTTTTTTTGATGCACAAGGGACCAATCGTGAAGCAGTAGAGGCGTGTCCTGCACAGTTGGAGCTGTGAGCAGTGAGAGAAGCTGCTAGCAACTTGAGCTCCTGCCTGGAGAGCCCTGAGACCAGCCCAGGAAGGAAGGGGCTTCAACACCAACTTCTATCCAGAGGGAGAGGAGGAGAACAGAAAACTTTGACATCTTTTTACATTTCTGCAAAGAGTTGGAGAGAGGGGGAAAAGACAAACAACATCCAGTGTGGAAGGAGGGAGACTCTACCATTCTACAGGTGGGTGTGGGTGCATTTCCCCAAACAGACTTTGTTGTATCGGTGGGGGGAGGAAAGAAGACCACTGAGGGCCGGAACATCGCGGGGGGTGTGTGTGTGTGTGTGTGGTAGTGTGCGTGGGGGCCGTGCTTACAACTAGGCCCCCCCCCACAATTGGAACCCCCCCACCCCCCCACATTTGCCTAGCCTGGGATAGCTGGAGCTACCAGGCTGAAGATTGTCTTTAATCACCCAATTAAGGATCGTTGAGAGTGTGTGCCTGGTGGCTCTAGCTACCCCAGGTGAAGACGTCTTCTCCCCCCACCTGAAGACCAACCCAAAGACTGTGTTTTTTGTGTGTGTTTTGCCATCTGGGGAGTGCACCCACCCACAGCTGCGAGGGGAGACCTGCCCTCGCAGCCCCCCCCCCCTTCCCACCCCCCTCTCTCTTTCTCCGTTACCCTCTGTTTCTCCCCTCTCTCTCTGAGGCCCCTTTTCTTCCTAATTTAAAAAAAAACAATTAAGACAACTGAGCAGAGGGAGCAAGGCCCCTCCCCAATTGCCAACTAGGGGAGAGGTGTGCCTCATTAAGGGCTCCTCTGCTCAGTCATTATATAAGAGGCCAATAAAGACCATTAAGGCCTGTGACTTTGGGGTGGGTGTAGCCCTTAAAGGGACCCCGTGATGGCGACCCCATCCACGCCGGTGGCAGGGCCAGCGAAGACGTATGCGCAGGTGGCAACCGCTTCCACAGCACCTCCTGCGCCACCCGCTGCCCTGCCACCATTTACACTTATAACAAAAAAACACGGGGTCAAGAGCTACACTCACCCCACAATGAGCATTGAGGAGTGCGTGCGGGCGATGGCTGGGGTAGTCGGCCCCTCGGCAATTGTCGCAGCCTCCAAGATGTCTGGGAAGGCCGTGTTCTTCCTGGGGTCGGAGCGGGCGGTGTCCCTGGCCCTCGAAAGGGGGCTCACGGTGGGCGGGACGTTCCTGCCGGTGGATCCCCTCGAGGCCACCGCGCAGAGGGTCATCGTGTCGAACGTCCCGCCCTTTGTTCCCGCTGGGCTCCTCCTCCCTCACCTACAACAACTGGGGGAGGTAAGGTCGGGGATCAACCCCATACCGCTCGGCCTCAGGGAGAGCAGCCTGCGCCACGTGTTCTCCTTCCGCCGCCAGCTCTTTGTCCGGCTGGCGCGGGAGGAGACGACAGAGGGGTACTTTAATGTGGTGCACGAGGGGACTGCCTACCGCGTCTTCTGGACGTCGGACGGCGTGCGGTGCCATGCCTGCAGGGAGGTGGGGCATGTTCGCAAGAACTGCCCCGCCTCCAAGGCCGCCAAACCACCGAAGGCGGCCAAGGCTGGCGCCGCCGCCACCCCTCCCCCTAGTTGCGTCCGCGTGCCGGGAGCCATGGGTGCGCGGGCATCGTCGGAGGCCTTTGTTTTCAGGGCCTCCGGCGGGGGGGAGGGAGAGCGTCCGACCGGAAAGAAGGCGCGGAAGAAGACAAAACATCAAGAGGCGGGTCCCCTCAGTGCGCCGGATAATTTGACCACCGCGCTCAGCCCAACCCCGTCACCGGCGAGCGCGGGGTGCCCCGAGCCCGTGCCCGAGCCCTTGAACAACACCACAGAGGGGCCCGGGCGCGGGCAAGAAAAGGAAAAGGGGGGGGCGGAGCGGGAGGCCTCGGCAGACATGGAGGTCTCCCTGACTCCGCGCGCCCCCAGGAACAAAAAGAGGCACCGCCCCAATGACGCGGAGGGGGAACAACATCCCTCCGCGGAGGAGTCGGTGCCCGCCGCGTGTCCCGCGTCCCCCACCAGCGCCCCCAAATTGCGCTGCAGGCGCGAGGAGTCTTTCCCCGGGGAGGGTGAGACAGTTGAGGCTGCCCAGCCTCTGCCTCCCGGGGATGGAGTGGAAGATCTGCCTGTCGTGGGGGGCGTGGGGACCGCGGAGGAATGCGTAGCCGCCGGGCCGGGCGTCCCGGGGACTGAGGCGGGCGAGGCCGAAAAGGCCGAACCTGAGCCCGCCCAGCTATTACCCAACTTCCCCCGGGAGTTGCTCGACCCGGCAGAAACACAATATATTGATTTTAATGAAACTGTAGATGCTGGGCCGGGGGGTGGCAGCGGGGAGGGGGAGGAACACCCACCCTCGCCCCTTACTTTGGAGCTGGTGCACTTGGAGGGCCTGGGGATTTCCTATGGCCGGGTCTCTCCTTGTTCCCCGGTTCCTGGGGCGGAGGGGGAACCCCTTCCGCTGTCATTTCCCGACCCAGCACCAATTTTAAAAGAGCCCAGTGGGGACTCCTCTGCCGACGATCCTGGGGGTGGGATCGGGGCAGAGCCAGGGCCGGTTGGTGCGGCCGGTTCATTTGCCGTACCTTGTGCGGTCGATGGGCCGGCTGCTGGCGGCCACCTCCCGGAGGAGGACGGGGACTCGGTGGGGGACGCGGGAGAAGAACTAGAGACCACCGCCAGGGAGGCGGTGGATCTGCTCGCGGCCGCCGCTGAGGCCCTCCTCATTCCTGCAAAGGAACTCCGGGACTTTTTGGCCCAGAGCCGGGGTCGCCGCGACCAAGCCCGACTGGCCCTGGAAAAATGGTCCGAGCCGGAGCTGATCAAGGGGTCCGTCCGCGCCGCCGTTAAAACCTTGGCCGCGGGCGGGCCCTTGACAAAGGAGCAGCACCTTGAGCTGCGCGAGCTCGAGGGACTCCTCGCTGGGCTGCGGAGGGAGCGGAGTTCAACAAAAGACTCCGCTCCCTCCCCCACAATAGGTTAAGGTAGAGGTTGCACTATGCTTTTGCCATGAAGATAACCATAGCCAGCCTCAACATCAACGGCGGCAGAGGGGCACGCCGTAGATTTGACAATTTTTCGCTCCTGCGGGAGGGGAAATATGCGGTGTGCTTCCTGCAAGAAACCCACACCGTTCCGGGAGACGAAGCCACGTGGCTCCTGGAATGGCAAGGAGAGGTCCGCATGAGCCACCTCACCGCCATTTCTAGTGGGGTGGCCATCTTGCTGGGCCCGCATTTTCAGCCGGAGATCTTGGGGGTCGAGGAGCCCGTGCCAGGCCGCTTGCTGCACGTAACGGTTCGCCTGGGGGACGTGCCGCTCCATCTCGTGAACGTGTACGCCCCTCATCCCGGCCCGCAGCAAACGCGCTTCTTTGAAGAGGTGTCCGCTCTTCTTGGCTCCGTCGACGTCGGCGACTGCATTGTCCTCGGGGGGGATTTTAACTGCACCCTCGAGGCGAGGGACCGCTCCGGTGCCCCGCAGTGCATGACGGCGATGGAGAAGTTGAGGGACCTGGTCGGGTCCTTCGACTTGGTGGACGTCTGGCGAAATCTCCACCCCGACTCCAGCGCCTTTACTTGGGTGAGGCCTGGAGTTGGATGGTCTAGAGTCGACCGCCTTTACGTGTCTCGGGCGTACGTTTCCTGCGTCCCGGCGGCCTCCATGCGGCCGGTGCCGTGTTCGGACCACCACCTGGTGTGGGCGGAGCTCGCTTCGCTCCGCGCGAGGACGGGGTCCGCGTACTGGCACTTTAACAACCGGCTGCTG